>NW_020528078.1:0-325798 GCF_003368295.1 Carassius auratus
TTCCATCAATTTCCACCATATTATTTTAAATAGCTTTAATTCCGGCTAATATATCAAACTACATCACACATTTTTATTTCAAACAAAATTATACAAATCATATTTATGGTTACTTAATTGTATATATCCATTATATTGACAATTAGTTAATTACTTCAAAATTAATAGTTCAATACTGAAAAAACAATGCTATAACAAGATTGTTCTAGAGGCTACCTTAATTTTTATAAAGCTATCTATTATCTATTTTTCTTATTAAATTCTTGTTTTGTTCTACTGTTTCTGTAATTCCTATATATATATATATATATATATATATATATAATATATATATATATATATATATATATATATATTATATATATAATATATATATATATATATATATATATATATATTACTTTAGTATATTATAGTATATACTATAGTATATTAAACAAAATTACTTATATATTATTTCAGGACTATTATTTTTAGGCTATCTTTATTTTTTTCTTGATATTTTTGTTAGGTATAACCACATTTTTATGATGTGAATTAAGTTTTTAGTTTTGTTGTTTCTGTAATTCACTTTATTTCCACTTACTATTTTTGTATGTAGTTTGTTTATTTTTCAAATATTCATTATTTATTGAACATATATATATATATTTTTACTGAATAATATTCAGTATATTTCAGGCCTACCTTATTTATATATTTATTTTCTTTTTTTCTTCTTGACATTTGTGTTCGGTTTAATCAAATTTGTATGACGTAAATGAAATTTATTGTTTTGTTGTTTCTGTTATTCATATCCATTTATCAAACGATACGTAGATTAAATGAAATATTGTCCTTGATCAGAATAAAACTCAGTGGTCAGACCGTTGTGGTTTTTGTGTCTAGCTCAGCTCATAACTAAAGACACAACAGTCACTAATCAAAGTTTATGATGTAGTGTGTGACTCTTGTGATAATGTAGTTTTAATACAGAGATTATGAGGCTTTGGATAAATGTCATGACTTGTCTTTAAGATTATAATATCATACTGATTTCAGTTTGACGCTTCTTAATTTTTCTCAATATTGTGTTAGCCTGCCTTACCTTGACAGAAATATTGAGTGATGTTTAATTCGTACATTGTGATTAGACCAAACAACCATGATGAAATTGAGTCTGACTGGGATCTGATAATTTTTTTTGATGAATAAAACAGTGGTTGTATGTGATTGAATGATGTGTGTGTGTGGTTTGTCCCGGTGCAGGCGAGCTGGGGAATGTGGAGCTGGAGTCAGGCTAATCTGTGAGAGCAGAGAGACTGGCTCCTGTCTGCCTGTCTGCCAGGCCTCTATCTGTGCGTCTCAGTTCACACCCTCCCTCCCTATCTCTACTGCAGCACAGCATGGGATTCAAACTGGCCTCCACACAGCCACGGACTACCAGTGCGCTCGCTCGCACACAAATCTCTGTTATATATGGAGAAACGGCATCCGACATGTATACGTATGGTTTTTACAGCATCTGTTGCAACAGACATAATCTCACACAATCTGAGATACATACAAAAAAAACAAAAAAAACAAAACAAATACACAACACGAAAGTTCACATGTGCACACTAACATTTGCATGTTCTATCAAACATGTGGACTGAAGAGCTGATCCTCATTAAAATGCCCAATACACAAGCAGGCAGTAGAATCTGAATATAATCACACACACACACACACACACACACACACACACACACACACACACACACACACACACACACACACACACACCACACACACACACACACACACACAGAGAGAGAGAGACTACAGGATTATTGCCCTCCCATTAATGTGTTGAAAATAACACCTCCCATGGCTATTGGGAACCAGGGGCTTAACCCATGTATATGCAGAGGTGTCCACAATATTTTCTTAATTCATTTGTAGTTAAATGCTTAGTTAATAACATTTTATTAATTATTATTATTATTATTATTATTATTATTATTATTTAAATATTATGTATGTATTTATTTAAATTACAATATTTGCTACACCCCTAAATATTCCTAAATAAATATTGATAAATAATAAATATTTTTAGATATCACTATATATTATTTTTATTATATATATTTTTTTTTATAAATAATTAAAAAATATATATTTCTAAAGGATCCTGTGACATTGAAGACCGGAACAATGGCTGCTGAAAATTTCCAATCATGAATTTCATTAAAAAAAAAAAATATATATATATATATATATATATAATAATAATAATAATAATAATAATAATAATAATAATAATAATATATATATATATATATATATATATATATATATATATATATATATAATTGTAATAGTTTTACATTTTAATTGTATTATTTTTTATCAAATAAATATAGCCTTGGTGATCATAAGAGACTTTGTTCAAAAACATTTAGAAACATAAAAAAAAAATCTTACCTACCCCAAACTTTTAAAGAATTTTCTCAAACAAATAGTAAATTTCTGAATATTTATTATTTTAAGGTAGAATTTAGATTATTTCTGGGTTTAAATGATAAAAAAGTCAGAAATTATAATAGACATTTGGATCCCTCTATATACTGCAAAATATGACGTAAGGAGAGGTGGTAAGGTGACCTCACCAGTCACTATCAGACTACATGGCTCAAAATGATCACAGATAACATAAAATCAGTGTCCTGTATTAAGCCTGCTTTGTAAAGCCATGTACTCTTACTGTTTTGAACAGCCCACCAATAGTGAATAAAAATGCAACTGCAACAAAGCGCAAGACGAGAAAAAGTGCCTGTGATCTTCCAAGCCTAATCACTCATTCCACTTAAAACAGCTCATCAGGAAACTGCTTGGTAAAATCAATACAGCACCAATATGTCACCTACTAAATACCTTTCAATTAAGATCAATGGAGCTGGTGTTAATGGGCAGTTTAGGTGTTAGTGTATTGGCACAACATCAAGGCAGCTTGATTCAGTGGCTCAATAAGATTAAGTAATGCAATGTGTGTCGTCTATGTATAGAGGAAGTTCCTCACCCTTTCTAAACACCTCGAAATGTGTAACTGAACAGCACACAGACTCACTCAAGCTGCACTTCTGGGTGTGAGGGAGGAAAGAGGGCTGTGAATGTGGCTGATTCAACGTCAGACAGGTATGGCACCCGTGACTGGGTGAGTCAGAGAAGTGGCATAGGAGTCAGTGGGGCACAGGTCACATGAACATATGGCCATATTCCAAGAAAAGAATCTCACTTTTAACTGTGTGCCTAGAGTACATATTGTATTTATAGTATTGAGCATTGAGTAGACGTTTGCAGTTACACACTCTGCGTTGTGTGTGTGTACGTAAGGTAAACGAGTCAAACAAGACATTTATTCAGTCACACAGATTTAACCTCGTTTCAATAGTCTGCAGAAAAACCACACTCTTATTCATTTCTTTCTTCATTTTCTGAATTCAATCAGTACAAATCTCTTGGGTGAGATAAGGCTGTGTATATCGGATGTGGTGGGGAATAGAAATGATTATGAATGGATATACGACTTACCTCCCATGATACTTCATGTATCCAACAGTAATTCATCAACCATTGACTGTACCAGACAGGACTGTCGTCTATGACTGTGGCTACTGAAGGAATGTAAACATAGGTATAGTTTTTTTGTGGGTTGCATATTGCACATACAACATTAAATGAAGGCAAATGTAGTGTATAAAGTAATGCACAACATAACTGTGCATGTAAATTATGTTATTTTTGCATACTTCATGTGACCCTACATTTTAAAATTTTCCGTTTTCATTTCAGTTGCATTACTTTTTTTACATTTTGTTTTGTTTTTATATACAGTATATCAATGTAGTTTTTATTACATTTTATTTCAGTTTTATTTAATTTATTACACCAAGTTAAACTAAATTAAAATGAAATGCGTTGCCTTGCCAACTAGCTGAAATACAAATTCTTTTTTTTATGTTTTGTATTATTCATTGGCATTTCTATTTCTTTTTCTTTATTTTATCATGTAAATATGTTATATGTTATTTTGTTTAAATAATAAATAAAATCATAATTTAAAACTATAAAATTAAAATAAAACACACACACACACACACACAAAAACTGAAATCAGTAATTTTGCTACGACTAAATTAAGGCATCTAAACATGATTATGTTCAGTATGAAAAATAGATTTTCAGCGTTAACATTGACAAATAGCAATATCCAATATCGCCCAATACTTCTAATCCATATTATAATATTAATATTATTTATTGGCCAATAACCAACACGGTATCAATATAGTTTGCATCTCTAATTAAAATCTGAGCATATGCTTTATGCACATAAAAATATAATAATTATAAAAAAATAATAATAATAATCCTTACCAAAATAGGTTATAAAACATAATCAAAACTTGACAAAACAGCATACTAGATGAGACACGTTCAGGAACCTAGAAAGTGTTAAATGTTGCATAAATGCTGTGAGAACTCTTTGAGGTTTCCGTTCTCTGAGTATCCAGATAACTTGAGTTATCTAATTCAACTGAAAGACAAGAAGGAAAACAGACTGTAGCACACAGAACGAAAGCCATTTTGAGAGTCTCTAGCAGTGAGGTAAGAGGGCTTTTAACAATGAGCTCTGGATCATGACGGCAGCATTTAGCACACAGAGCTTCACAGATTAAATGCAGTGTTTGGATTCACTATACAAATCAAGGTCTTGCAAGATTGTGCTTTGCTGTAATTGTAATAGGGCAACATAAATGAAGTTGAGCAGTGTAAACGGTATAAAGCTCATTTGTTAAGTAATGATTAGTTTCAGGAACCATTTTTGTTCTGCTTTATGCACTGTATTTTAAAGCTCTACCTTTTCACTGTATAATTGTCAAATGACAGAACATTTTCCCTGCGTAGTGACCAGCTGTAATGAACAGTTAAATAGGGTGTGAAACATCTCCCCCTGAGGCCCAATAAAAAGCAACTTATACACACCATTTAACCCAACCACACACACACACACACACACACACACACTCACAAGCCAGCATACAACCAGCTGTCAAAAAGCCAACTTATCGCAGACTAAATATAGAAACACAAAGATGGGTAATAACGTGTGAGGATACTGACAGGTCTGTAAATCTTCACAGGCAAAGCTGCTCAAACTGTAGAATTGGCAAACAAACATAATTTTGGCAGATGCCTGGAGAACGCTGGCTTTTTAGTGATAATTGTAAACTGGATGAAGAGTAATGATGATCTGGGGCTGGTTTTCATCCTCTTTATTTCCCTGTTTGGCCTACACAAAACCCCATATCAACCCAATGTGGAATAGTGATGACCAACAAGATCTTAGTTTTAATATTTGAAAATAATTTAAAACTTTAATACAATGTATTTTCAAATGAGAGAGAGAGAGAGAGAGAGAGAGAGAGAGAGTATGTATTTAAGGAAGAGAAGTATGTGTATATGTGCTCTCAATTCTCAAGCAGAAAACAGACAGATCACGCAGGGGAAGTCTGCTTGATATCAGCTCTACAGTCAGAGACCCTACGGTCAGGAACTTTCTGGATACAGAGAAAAGAATGTAAGTGTAGACTACATGCATGTATAAAAGCGACCAATTAATATAACAAATAATCACTGCATGAAACACATTCTGATTAACTGCTTCAAGCACTGGCAAAATGATCAGATTTCTAATCCAACATGTAGAGATCTGACGGATTCAGTGTGTGACATGGTCAGCTTGACTCTTCACTGCCTCACTCAATGAATCAAGCCATTACTACAACTGACTTGACAAATCCCATTTGTGATAGTGTTATCTATATCAGATGAGTCATCAGTTAACCATGATGCATGAAAATCTCTAGAAAAACTATTTACTACAAAACTAGTGAGTCCTGAATTAGTAAGAAAATAAAGAAAGAAAGGCCTGTAAACAAGAATGGACATGCTGTCTGAGATAAATGAAAAAAGTAGGTCAAGTTATTCAAAAAACTTGTTAGATCAGTTCATATGCTCTTTTTTTGTTACTAGTTGTATTCAATTAATTAATCACTTATGAATATTTATTACTAGTTGTTAATATACTTAAAAGCAATAATAAAAGGACAAAGATCCAATCTCATAAATCATTGACAGTGATAAAGTGAAAATAACATCACTAAAAGTGGAAGAAAAAAAATAGAGAAAGAGAAAATTACTGGAATTTTTTTTTTTTTTTTTTACAAATGAATTTTTTTCTGCAAGGACACATTAAATTATAGACAATAAAGACATCAAGAATATCACAAAATATTTCTGTTTCAAATAAATGCTGTTCTTTTTGCCATTATATCCATCGAAAATTAACAATAATAATATAATGAACAAACAACTTTCACAACTATCACTGTTCTCCAAAAACACAAAATCTGCATGTTAAAATGATTTCTGAATGATTGTGACACTGAACCTAAACATTAAAAGAATTAAAAAAAAAATTCTAACCCCAACTTTTTAACAGTAGTGTATTTATAATAAGCCTTATACATTATATTATTATTTTTTTTTTTTTAATTAGGTATCATTTGGACATTTTATTTAATATTATTTATTGATTCATTTTAAACTCATTCTTAATCTCATGTGGTTAATTCATGTACTAAATACTGAAATCTTTTAGTCACATTAATAAGGTTTTGTTAATGTTCATTCTGTTGCCACTAATAACACAAAGGGCTGCATGAGGTAACATTTCATTACACAAACAAACTGTATGTAAACGTCTCACTACAAAAGGCAAAATGTCAAAGTTCACTCGTTTTCTCAGTTCTTCTGGTTAATTAAGGTGACAATAGTGACTCATTGACAGAGAGAAGTGAATTTGCATTGAATAGAGCTAGAATGGTGTCCTTCCCGCTGGTGCTTTAATATCTCCTCTTCTGTTTACTTTGCCATCCATGAACCTAAAGAGAGAAAGAGAATGAGGAGGTTTAGGCTGTGTATGTATCTGTTATAAATGTTATTCACTCTTTATTCATGTGTTTTCACAGAGAGTGTGAGTGAGAAAGAGGCGGAGTTGCTTGATTTGTGGCACAGAGTTGCGCAAGCGTCACTGGGCCTGAGCTGGCAGCTTACCCCAGTCATTCTGCTGAGAGTTCACATTCCTTATCATGCACACACACACACACGCACACATACACACCTTCCTGGAAAATGATGCTAAAACTGCAGGTCCACACAAGTGTAATATTAGTCAAGATGTGGACCCTGCACACTCATATATCATTCATGAAGAAAAATAACCACAACACCTATAGGTCCGATTAGTGCTGACCAATGATGAAACAGCACTGGATAATACATTTAGGATAATACTAAATACTTCGTGAACTAAATCTTCATGAAGATCTTAAAAATGGTACCAGAGGTTATAAATTAATACATAAATTAATAATAACCACGGCTTTGGTAAGAAATAATTTCTAAAATAATAGTGACGCTCAACGTCAGAGAGATTTAGTCTAAAGTTCTGCTAATTTGTGGCCTAGCTGTCTCATATTGTAAATTATTTATTGACGGCTTGAATTTAAAAAATAAAGCAGACTGGATTTGAACACTAAAAGTTCTCCATGAACTTCTTAAATAGCCTAGTCACATTTTAAAAGCGCACATTTGCTATTACTTCTGCATTGAGCTCTTGTACTGGAATGTTTAAGTCCTAGATCTAACAACAACAGTAACAACTATGTTGGATTGTTCAAATGTAATAACTACATGAAGACACATAATTCATTATTGTCTGATAGGTAGCTTTTCCGCAACTCATTTCAGTCGCGCGTCACCGTCCCTGCAACATTTGCTCTTTTGCTTCATCTATCAAGAAGCCATTTCCTTCTTGAACCACTAAGTGGCGCACTTTCCCAGTATTCAGCGCACCAGTGCTTATGAAGCCACAGGTTCTGCATTACATGCCATCCTGTGTAGGACACTTTTTTTTTTTTTTTTTTGTCATTCATTTACAAAGACAGCCACATAAGATTTAGTGAACAACTGCAAGAAAGGGAGAAACGTTTCATAATTTTTTTTATTTGTTAATAGTTTTTATTTTTATAAAATGTTAACATATTTCACTGCACTATTAATGCCTTGGTTTGTAACGTTCAGTTAAGGAAAACATTCTCTATTTTTTTTATTACATTTATAAACATTAAAAACCGTGAAAACAAGAAAATGTTTCACTCTGGTCACAGGGGACTGATTAAATGGTTGTGTCTGTGAAGAGCTGAGACAGGCGAACAGGGTCCTTTAGTGAATACTCTGTAATCATATTAGCTAGCACTTCACCAGATAAAGCAGAGGGAGCAAATCCTAAGCCAAAGACACACAGAGACATGCACATTGACACCTTTCAAATAGTTCTGCTCATTAGTTTGTATACACTTTGAGATGTAACATGATTTGTCATTTCCAAACAGATGCATGATCAAAAAATTGCATTTAGTTTTTTATTACTGCCTTGAGGAAGTTGCATTTCAGATTTGTACACATGTACACACACACACACCAGGCGAATTTAACTCAAAGAGGGGTGAATCTTTTCTTTACCCCACTGTAAATGCATAGTATAAATAATTAAAAAATAATTATGCAAGGTTTACATCAGGTTATGTAGAGTGCGAGAAACCAAATGATAAAACCATAGAAGTACTTTATGTATTTTGATACGTTTTTATTTTCAGTTGGTCAATTCCTTATTAAAAAAAAAAAACATACGAGATGAATTACATTACTGAAAATAAATAAATAAACAAAAACTAACTAACTAACTAAATAATAATAATAACAATAATAATAATAAAAGTATAAAAAAATCTACTTAATTTCTTTTCAATATAAACTTCTGATAAAATGTTTGACACACACACACACACATGCAATGTGTATTATAAAAGGTCTATTAACAGGTTATAAAGAAAGCAAGTATCAAAAGTGACAAAAGTTCAAAATGGGACTAACTTTTTAGATTTAAAAGTTGATCAAATTAATATTATATTATATAAATATGAATATTCCATTTAGCACAACACACACAGATTCCCTAATGTTTCTGTAAAGCAACAGAGACACAGTTTTAAAGATGATATGCTGTTGTTTATGAGGGAGCCACATCCAAAGTCAGCTGGAAGAGTGTCCAGAGGGAAACACGATCCAGACAGAGTGGAAAAGCGGTACGTATGCAGTTTGTCAGAGATCCCAGTGGTCTTTATCAGACTGCTGGTGTGTGTGTGTGTGTGTGTGTGTGTGTGTGTGGTGAGGGAGTTCTCTCTCCTGATCTATTTTGGGGCACCACTTTAGTAAGCACAACTGAGTCTGTAGAGACACATCACACAAACACTAAGTGGCTTTCTCACACAGACACACACACTCTCTTTCTCACAACAGTGTGCAACATTGCTAAACTTGAGCTGTGGCCACATGCCAGTTGGGAAAATACTTTATTTGCACTTAGACTACAAACTGGGTTTAAGCAGGGGTTTCCAATGTTTCATTTAGTCTGGACTATGGATGGTCACAAACTGTTTTTTATGTGACAAGACAAAATAAAAATCCACGGGAAGAGTCAGTTTGTGATTGAGGAACATGAAAAGGCCATTTGACTTTCAGTGAGGAGACCAGAACTAAATCACTCGCTCATACAGTGTGTCAAATATGCCCACTGTTACTCAGATTAATCATGATTCATTCCGCAATACTTGGCTTTTGCAGAAACCACTTAGTGTCAAAAGCAGTACAATCCTGTTTGCTGTCAGACAGGAGTATAAAATAAGTGGACTGGGCATTTCCTGGACGAAGTCATTGAATAATCAATGTGTGAAAGGGTCAGTGTTTGATTGGAGATATGCCAGCTCCAGTGTTCACATTTTTGGGACTGCACTGTAAAATACCAACGTTTAGGCCTACCTTCTACCCCTGCAGAGGGCTGTATATGAATATGAAAGCTGAAAATTAGTCTAAAGGTGATGTATTCACTATAAAATCAACCCGTTTCTTCAGTAATCCTCAGAATAGGTTTATTATGTGTACGTAAGGGATAATGTAAAGTTAGTTGGTCAGTCCAATAAACAGGCTAAGAAGGTTTATTTTTTGATAATGTCCAAATGGACCATCCATGTTCTCCAAGGAGTCGTGATTTGGCAGCGTCAGCAGTCGATGCCCAGATTACAGCAAGAAAAATCATCTTTCCATATTAGCTGCCATCCAAAGGAAATAAAACTTATACTTTGGCAACATGTACATTAATATCAATCTTTAAACTGTTATTAGTTTCTCTATTTCTTTCCTATGAATTCAAGTATTAAACATTATTTTTAATAAGGCTGAAATCACATTGACCCGTGGGTCATACAGAAGCATTTACCATTATTTAACAGCCTCAGAGCTCACTGTAGGTCAAGGTTGAAAGATGTTTTATGTAATAAAGCCTATCTAACCTTTCAGTGCACTAATGGGCAATCATAGTTACATTAAACTTTACCACTGGAGGACTCCAGGAGAAATAGGCTAATTAATACCAATGCTAATTATAAAGTAACAAACTGGTATATTGAAATAAAAACACCTCAAATTAATTCTAAAACTGCAAGTGACTTTCAACAGATCATCAACCCATTAGCCAATAGCGACTTCTCGCGATAGTTCATGATTTTGCCAATAGTGAAGAATCCGTATATAAAGTGCGCGGGTGAGTAAACAAACAGATACGGGTTATAGCCGACAGGACAAACTCACCATGTCTTTAATGAACACTGTACTTGAATGAAGAAGGGCCTAGCTGTCTTGATCTCGGTCCCAGCGGCCCGTGAAATGAGCGCGTGTGCGGGTGCGAGGTGACGGCCGAGTGGCAGCGCGCGCAGTAAGCACATTTTCCGCGCGAGGCTAATTAAACCTCCACAGAATAATTGGCGTCCTATTAGGCTTCAGAAGCCTGCCCCGTTAATAAAGCAACCTGGATCGATGCCCTTCATTACCTTGTGTGCGGTTCCTCTCTAAATAAATGCTTAAAATACAGAATAGCCCAAAGCTGTTGTTGCTAAAACAGCGTTTTAAGATATCCAAGAATCCAGACCTATTTGCACTCAAATAAATTTCATTGCCTTTCCCCTTTAATAGCATACTCAAAGTCATTTTTGGTACAGTATAAACTTTCAAACATAAGATAGAAAAATTTATGTAAATGAGTAGGCCTACTGGAAGGTTTTTACAACTGTGTGTGTGTGTTTTATGAAGCTTATAAAGCTTAATTCCAAGGTATACAATATTGTTAAACAAATGTTTTAAATAAGAGAGAGAGATAATAGAGGTAATTAAAGAGCTAACGTAGGCTTACAGCTATAAGAAGGTCTTGGTATTTCCCTCTCGGGTAATATCTTGCACTAAAGCCTAAGAAGGATTGTAAGCAAAAATGTATAGAAGGAATTAATAACACACAATGTCATCAGGGAATAACATTGTGTTAACACAGGCACCATGCGTATTTTCTTTTTAATGCCCTGCACATCAAAATAATAATTTATTCTTGAGAATGAATTTACCAGAGTACAGGCAAGAACCTTATTTTCTCATCCTCCCCTGAGGCCGTCATGGCTGACTTGTGTCATATTTACTGTGTAATTGATTGTTTGCCTCCTGTTTCCCAACCCAGAGAAACTGATCTCCTTGCACTCGACTGCCGCGCTCTTTTCTTTTTCATACGAGAGAGGAGTTTGATAAAGAGCAATTTTGCTCTCCTTTTCATTAGCACTTGCTCTTTACCTCATTTGCACTGCGGAGAGGACACTGTTAGGGATCCGGAGCTGTGAGGGAACGATAGGGAGGTCAGTAGAAAGCAGGCGCAGTCTTCTCACCCATGGGAGAGATCGCACGAGATCAGAAAGTGCCGGCATGCACACAGTACTTTCTGTAGGAGGTGGAGGGGTGCACAGAGAGAGAGGTAGCCTATTGCTTATCAATCCATGGATGCATTGTAAAATCAATGCACTGTATAATTAGGGCAATCCAAGGGTAAAAAAAATTGCTGCTGTGCAGTTTAGTCTCTGCAGTCACAGGCCTTTCTCTTGAGGTGGACTGCATGCTTTACCTGCAGAATTGCGATATCTCTCTTTAGAAATTCATGTGGGATCAAACACTTTGTTTCTGTATATGCAGCTCAGATGTGCCCTGAGATTTTTTGTAGTGCAAACATGTAAGTGTAAGGTAATAAAATAAAGACTACTAAATAAAATTACATTGATTTAAAAAAAAAAATCACATATTAAAAATGAAAAATAGGAAAATTAAATATGATGAGCATTATTACATTATTAGTTAGTTATTATAGTATATATTAGCAATCTCTATTCTAATTCTATTCTTAAACGAAAACAACAATAACAAAACGCAGCCCAACTATATATATATATATATAATTATTTATGTTTGGTATTTACCAAAAACGCTGTTGAATTTCTAATTTCTTTCAGTGCCTCTGATTTTAATGTAAACCCATGTAGATGATGTTCAATACTGACTGTACACTATACAAATGTAAACTGAGATCTCAATGATCAGTTCTTGAGATGCCATGACCACTTTTATCATTCTGAACACATGCTCCTGCTGTCCTTCAGTCAAACCAAGCTCAATGACAGCCAAAAATTGGCACTTGACACTGGTGCCAAGGGACTGATTTTTTTTTTTTTTCATTGAATTCCTATGATGTCCTCCAGTTGTCCATTAGTAAGAAATTCTACTCATATTAAAAACAGGACCAGCTGACCACTTATCCAGCACCTTCTCTAAACTCATCTCTCCCTTTCCTCCCTCACTTCAACTGCCTGTTTAATCACTCTAAACAAAGCTTCCTTTCCTCCTCTTTTGCCTCTGTCTGCTGTGGTCTAAACTCTATTCTCTATTCTTTTTTCACACAGAGTAATTGGGATGTACAAAGCTTGGCACAATTATTGTTTACTAACTGTGCTTTAGAAATAGTCTTTTTACCATGTCATCTTCTTGGTGTAGATCAGTTCACAAAATTAAGGTAATGTTTACATCAATTCAGATTAATAAACACTTTCAGCAAGCATGCATTAAATGGATCAAAAGTGAAAGCGTATATACAAATATTAAACAGCACCATTTTCAACTTTGACAATCATGCAGCAAATCAGCATGTTAGAATGATTTCCGACAGATTCTGTGCCACTGAAGACTGGAGTAATGACAATATTCAGCCTTGTCATCACAGGAATACAAATAACAAACATATCATAAAAATACATTAAAATAGAAAACAGATGTTTTAAATTGTAGTAATATTTCATACAATTAGTGTTCTTACTGTATTTAGATCTAATTATACACAGCATTGGTGAGCATAAGAGTAATTACTCCACATGTGATCTCAACAGTTTACATTGTGCACAACAAAGTAATAGCATAATTTCAGAATAATAGGTACAGATTGTAAAGTGATATTGATGCATTCACTTGTGCTGTTTAAATCAATGGTGTGTGACATGGAAAAAAAACTAATTGATGAAAATAAGGAAAAGTAAATATGAATACCTACATTGTTTTACTTACAGTTTAATTTCCAGTATGTATTACAATACATAAACTATAATTTTATATAAAAATATGTCATTTATAATCTCATTTTTATAATAAATATTTGAGGACAGAGAAAAGGTGACCAATGATTGGTCGGGAAAGGCGTTTTGTCAGTTTAAGCAGGTTAGCAGTGTTTGCACAGGCATGAGTGACATCATCATCTAGTGTGGTGTATTGCGGAGCTCCAGTGTAAAGGAGTTCTGCTGCAGTGTTCTACCTACTGTTGCGAAAAACCCTTTAATGCAGGCGTTCCACTCCCAATGCAGCAAGAAACAGCAGTTCACCTACTGGGTTGCATGTATTGTTTCTGTCTAATATCATGCCCTCATCCCAATGCACAGAGCGAGAGAAAACCACAGATAGTACACATATACATTCACACACAAGGACACACAACACAGATAGAAAATGATCACGCTTGATAGGGTATAAATACTGTATAGATTTAAGATATGTGCATCACACTTCCTTTTCTGGATGTGTATGTATTTGTTTTTCAGTTTGTTCATAAGATACTCCACCAAATCTACTTCAAACAGAACTCACTGACTGTGTCTCCAATGACGCAAGACCTCACACCTGCAATGTCGGGTGATGACCAGCAGAGGGAGACCACCATCAACCACAAACCACCCTTTAAAAGAGTGAAGAAGCACCAACTGAATCGACTGTAATTATCTACACCAAGAAAAATCAATTGATTTCACACACACGCGCGCACACACACACACACACACACACACACAAAAAGGAAGTGGTCACACTAAATTAGGTGATCTTACTTTTAAAAATGACATAAAAATAACATAAAAATAAAGTTTAGTTGAACGTAGTCAATGTGATTTAGTTAGATCTACTCAATTCCATTGAGTAAATACCAGTATTTTCAAGTGAGCAGTTCCACCATTATCGTATTAGGTCTGTTTTACTTGAATGAATGTATTAGAGATATACAAAATTATAGTTCTAATGGTTTAGTAAATTATGTCATTTGAACCTAAGTTACTAATATAATGTCTATAACAAAAGGTGCTGTTTAAAAGAGTTGAGGTTGAATGTTACAAGACATTATGTCAAATGCAGTTGAGATTGTAATTTGTGTAATTTATTTCCGGCTTCGAGTATGAATGAAACAGACATCACATTATAAAAGTGTCCAGTGCTCCATAATGCTTACATTTCCTGTTTTAGATGGAAAACCTTAAGGCCATTCAGAGTCTATCTCGTGTTTTTGAATATCATTATATAAATAGACACACTGGCTCATGAAAACCTTGTGTAAACATGCAAACACAGCAACTCAACAACCCAAGAAGTAAACACTTTTACATTAAACACATTTATTCCAAACGGTGAGGAGAATATTTATCTGATCCCCTGCTGATTTTCTAGGTTTGCCCACTTACAAAGAAATGAAGGCTCTGCAATTTGTGAGTGAAAAGATAAAGTGAGAAGGAGACAACTGCTGGTGCAATAATTCGGAAATGGAAGAAATTCAAAATAACCATCAGTCGATCTCGGTCTGGAGCTCTGTGCAAGATTTAGCCTCGTGAGGTAAGGATGATCATGAGAAAGGTGAGGGATCAGTCTTGAACTACACAGGAGAAGCTTGTTAATGATCTGTTAACAAAGGCAGTTGAGACCACAATCACCAAGCAAACCATTGGTAACACACTAAGCTCTAAACTATGAGCACTTTGTCATTAACTCGACACTCCATGTATGGAGGAAGATAAATGCTATGAACCCAAGAACACCATCCCTCTACAGTCAAGCACGGGATGGAAACATTATGCTTTTGGGGCTGTATTTTTGCTAAGGGTACAGGACAGCTTCACCACATTGAGGGGCAAATGGACAGGGTCATGTACTGTAAAATCTTGGACAAGAACCTCCTTCCCTCAGCTTTCTGCACCAAATGAAGAACACTGAAGCTGGGTCATCGACAAGTCTTAAAGGATTACAATGACCCGAAACAAGGCAACAAATGAGTGGCTCAAGAATAAGCACATTACAGTGATAGGTCACTTTCAAATACAATTTTGGTATGTTTTAGCTTACCTCAAAGACATCCAAGATGTAGGTGTCTTTGTTTCCTCAGTATTTCCCATGTCTGTGACTCATATAATGGGTGTCTATGGTCACCACCTCAAAGAGCATGCACAGATGAGTCCAAATTAAACAATTCCCCATCTTAAGTACACATTGATGACCTAAGACACGAAACGAGCGGTTTGTGTGAGAAAACGAACAGTATTTATGTCGTTTTTACCTCTTGTACACAACCACGTCCAACTGATCTGAGGGCACTCGTGCTTCCTGTTGTGTGACGTTTGCGCGGGCTCTGGTCTGCGGAAGCGCTGCAAGTGATCTCTCGCGCATGCACGTCACTCATTGTTTACTGTTTACCACACGATACACCACCAATCTGCACTGTCTGAAATATAATGCAGTAATTTTAATTTATTAATTTGTTTATAATGCACCCTATAATCGTTGCGATTATAATAAACACAAAACATTACTCACACTATTGACAGCATCCCATTGGTTCCCTCTGGCATTGGACATCGCCTCCAGTTTATACGTGGCAAACAAAACACAACGTGCAAAACGCTGCGGCTCAACAGCGGAGAAAACTCAGGATCTTCAGTCAGGCAGGTGTGTGATGCGATACTGTCATTGTCCTCGTCATTGTCTTGTAGTTGTTCCATTCGTGACAACATATGCACTCCACTTCTGTTGGCATCTCACAAAGCTTGCTAATAAAACACCACCATTTTTGAAGACATATCTGTCTCTCTGAGGCTTTTTAAACAATGTTGTCTGTTGATATATTGAAATCGTCTACCATTGCAATTTCCTGTACGTCTAAATATGTTTAGATCTTCAGAGTGAAAGGTAACACTTCCGAAATCTCTGTGTAAACCATAGACAGTAAGTGTAAACAATGAGTGACATACACGCGCGAGAGATCACACCCGGGGCTTTCCGCGCTTGCGCAGACTAAACCAGAGCACGCGCACATGTCACACAACAGAAAGCACGCGTGCCCTCAGATCAGCTGGACGTAGTTGTGTACAAGAGGTAAAAAACAATATAAATACTGTTCGTTTTCTTACACAAACTGCTCGTTTCATGTCTTAGGTCATCAATGTGTACTTACGATGGGGAATTGTTTAATTTGGACTCCTCTGTGCATGCTCTTTGAGGTGGTGACCATAGACCTCCATTATATGAGTCACAGACAAGAACGGTTTGACCTAAAAATATCAAAATGGGAAATAATGCGGAAATAAAGACACCTACATCTTGGATGCCCTTGAGGTAAGCTAAAACATATCAAAATTTAATTTGAAAGTGAACCATCCCTTTAAGCTCATGGAGTGGCCTAGCCAGTCTCCAGACCTCAATCCTATAGACAACCTGTGGATGGAGCTGAGACTTCGAGTTGCCAAACAAAAGCCAAGAAACCTTAAGGATTTAGAGAGATAAGTGGACCGAAATCCCTCCTGAGATGTGTTCAAACCTGGTGACCAACTACAAGAAATGTCTTACCTCTGTGCTTGCCAACAAGGGTTTCTGCAACAAGTACTAAGTCATGTTTTGCTCGGGGATCACTTATTTCACTCACTGAAATGCAAATCAATTTCTAACCTATATATAAGGTGTTTTTTCTTGATTTTTGGGCTGGTATTATCTCTCTATACATTAAAATAAACCTACCATAAAAATTAGCGAGACCCTTAATTTTTTTTATATGTAGGCAAACTAATAAAATCAGCAGGGGATCGGATAAATATTTTCCCCACTGTATTATATATCTTCAGGTCTCTTTTCTTTATTCAGACTATTTACAGTAATGAATGGCATTACATAGAACACATATAGTTTACTTACCGTGTAAAATGACTGACTATTAAAACTTCTGAAGCGTAAGATGTCCTGGAGTTGTTCTCAGTACTGGATCGGAAATCCCCACTCCTGCCAAGAGGAGCACCTCAACATAAAACAACCAAATTCTTCCAGTGGACTTTACCTAATTTACACAGGTTTGTTCGAAAAAACTAAATATATCAAAACTACTTATTCACTTTTTTTTTGTAAAATTAAATAAAATTGAATTGAATGAGATATTAGTTTTCCACACAAATTGGGAGTATTTTAAATACACAAGAATGGAAAAATTTGCATTTGAATAAAGGTGGGCGTCACATGTCTACCAAAAACTGCAGGAAGTGAGATAAAGAGGGAGAAATTATAATAATAATAATAATAATAATAATAATAATAATAATAATAATAATAATAATAATAATGATGATGATGATGATGATGATGTGTTTTTAACTTAGCAATGAATGAACCAAATATGAAAAGAATTGGGAAAATAAGGAGAAACAGGCTAATGGAAAGAGAGGGATGGAAAGAGAGGTAGTGCTGATTCCAGCTGAGTAGAGTCCTCTTTTCTCTCTACCTCTTTCTTAATTACTGCATTGATTGTTAAAGCTCAAGGCTGAAGACCTGACGTAGAGAGAGAGAGAGAGAGAGAGAGAGAAGGGTGTGGGGAAGTGTATATGGGTTGATCAGAAAGTGGGCAAATATGTCAATTTCATGTAATTTGCAGTCTTCATCTGAAGGTATGTCCGTTCATCCTGAGCCCTCTTTCCCTGTGTTTTTTTTTTTTTTATAGTATATAAACTCCTTCTGCACAATTAAACAATTACAATGACTTTGTATCAACAAGGAACCTTATTAGTTTTAAGAGACAAGCAATTAAATATCAGCCCTCTGTAAACAAATTTACTGTCCTAATTCAATAATACTAAATATTAAACACGATACACGTTCAAGACTTTCACTGTTCAAGACTGATTAACTCCAACACACTTACAACTTCACAACCGCACTTAAAGGGGTCATTGGAAGTTGTTTGAACTGAAATGTGTGTTGTCAGTGTGTGTACACAACCACCCTACAATGCTAAAAATACACAGAGTGTTTTTTGTTGTTGTTTTTTTATCTACTAAAATCTTTACTCCTTTTTCAAATCGAGCCGATAGCCTCTTGTCATTGTGATGTCATACAGACAGTCCCCTCCCATGATAGTTTGATTGACAGTAGTGTTTCAGCACAGACTGGACTGGACTTACTTTAGACCTGCCCTGAGTGAGCTGTCATCAGTCCACCATTGTTTCACCGCCAGAGCGGATGTAGACAAGAATGACTCCTAAGCGATAAAGCTGTTCTGTTGTTGATGTAGTAATGAACATAGCAGTTGGCATCTGAGCCGCTGAAGACACAGTGGATTACATTTGTTTCTGAAGGGAATGCGCCACTGATCTACATAAATGCATCTATGTTCGCACAAATCATTTGTGGTCCATTTTCACCAACAGAAAATGTGAGTATAAGGTTTTTTAATGAGTCTTTGCAAACTGCCTTTCCTAATAATGTGCTAATTAGTAAGTTTCATGATGATTGCGGCTAAAGTAAACAGTCTCATTGAGGGCGCTTGGAAGAGAGGGGCGGGGCCAGCAGAGCTCATTAACATTTAAAGGAAAATGCTACAATATACTTGCTCTGAAAAGAGCTGTTTTTGACAGGGTAAAAAAAGGTGTTTTTTACAATGCCATTGAGAAATTTGAACCAAACTGTTACAGGCTTTCATTAAAACCCTAAAGAATCATATCAACTTTTGGAAAATGGGCATCTAATTACCTCTTTAAACAATTCAGTGCAGTTTTCTGTTTAAATGACCACTAGTGGCAGTAAAACAAAATTTTGTACAAATTATGATTACAGTTGCAACTTTTCCATTAATAAAGATTTGGTTTGCATTTGTATGAATCCTTGCACAATACTAAGCTTACATGATGTAATCCGCTCTATATATAGCTTTTCTGATGTAGTGAACTTGCTCCATAGCTCACCTCGTACAGCACCGTACTTTTAATGCTAATGAGTCCCATGAAACACAAGTCACAATAAAACCGCTGAAAGGCTAGTAAAATTAAGCTAAATATATGGTTGCTTTAGCAAATGTGTTATTATTTCATGTTTGGTGTTATTAACACTTTTAGATAGTGTCAGAAGCATGGCTAGAACCCAGAATGTGTTACGAGTAGCCCAATGCTCTAGCCACTACACCACAGAGCAGTGTAGACCCAAATTGCAGAGAAACACACAAGGCAGGATTGGAGAAAAACAAACCATCTTTACTTAGTGTCTTTCTTGAATAAACATAAGGGTTAACAACTGAAGCATGGCTGAAGAAGGTACAGATCCACAAGGCAAAAAGGTCCAAAAAACAAAGTAAAGCCTACAAATAAGCAGGTCAAAGTTCTGAGTAAAAAGGTCTCTCAAAGAAATCCAAAACATAGGGCCAAAGGATCTGTCTGAACAAAAGAACTTCAAGACTGAGCAAAGATACAAATAAATGCAGGTCTTAAATATGCCCCCCCCCACACACACACACACACACACACTAACAAGCCAGGCACAGGTGATATCATTGAGCTAATCATTAACAGGACATTGGGCTTGTGAGAAAACAGGTCTTGTGCTCTAGGTTTCCCTCTGGGGGACAGACCGTGGTATGACAGATAGGTTTAGTGTAGGTGATATGTTATTTTCAAACACGATTAATCTTGTAGTGCCAGTCAACGGATTATTTGATTTCCAAATTGCTGCCATACATTCAACAACCAATAAAATACTGCCAGATTTCCATTCATCTAGTTTTGATAAAAACTTGTTTTAACATCACTCACTGGACATTTAAAGTGGCCCTATAATGCCATTTTGAATATTGCCTTTCATCGAGTGTGTAATGTATGTGAATGTAAATGATCTGCAAAGTGTAAGTCAAAAGTGCATAATGAACAAAGTTATTGTCTCCAAAAAGAAAGAATCGACTCGGAACAGCTCTTTTTTTGTGTTCCTGACATTTTACTGACAGCTGCTTCTCTAATCACGGGGAGCTCAATACAGGATTTACAAAACGCTTGCTCTTGAAAGATGGCTCAGTACTCAGTTTATTTGGGCCAGCTGGCTCCACTGAATCACAGCATCTAAGTATGATAAATAATAGATGTTTGTATTTTCTATCGAGCGTTCAAAAACTATGACAAAGTGTGTATAGTTTCTGACATGTGGTGCACACGGTAGACTAATCACAACAGACTGGGCCATCCTGACCAATCAGAGCATAGTGACTCACAAAAAGAAGTCTTAGAAACGTTTTGAACAAATTGTTTGAGAATTGTTGGAAAATCAGGTGTTCTTTACTTCATATTTTGAGAAAATGAAAGTGCTTTTTGACCACGCATGTATGTTAACCTATTGTAGTAGACTCCCAAAACAATGTCTGGAACCTTAAAAATGTCATTATAGTGATACTTTAAGTGCTGCAAAACATCCAAGATGCAACTTAATATCATTTTGCCTAAATGTTGCCTCAGAAGTGTTTTATCAACGAGACTAGGCCATGAAATAATTTATTAAAAGCTCTCCCTGTTAATAGATACACCTTATTTTCTGTTTACCTAAGGGGATTTGAATGAGCGCTGTGTTAGGTCATTAATTAGATGGTCCCGTTGGGTAGAAGATCAGGTTTGAAGGTTGACCTCTGACCTGTTCAATAGCCAGCTGAATGATTATACATCGAGCCCCCTTGCTATTCTCGGTGGATTTCTAAATGCACAATCAATTTTGGGACATCCTAAATGCACAAGTGCAAAAATGCTGTACACATTTACTTAATTATACTATTTTCAACTAAAGACAAACTCGAAAAAATAAAAAAATTCTAAAACATTCCCGGGGAAATGAAATCTTTAAGAATCAGTTAAACTACAAAAGGCCTGTCAGTAACATAGCTAAAATACTACTGCATTCTGAAGTAAAACAAACGCTTGACATTTGACTGCAAGACAAAGTGCCGTACAGCTCTGAGAACTGAAAGTCAATAACTCATGCTCCAATGAGTTCATCTCACAGGCTGCTTTAGCATTCAATTGGGCTGCCCCTGACATTTGGGTTGCCCTACAGACCCTCCCTGTTTTGGTCCTATATTCTCTCTGGTTTATATGAAGAGAATGCCTGACATGCTCCATCAAACGGGCATAAATTTAGCATGTCCCATAAATAAACAGGCCCTTCCCCATGCACACATGATGCCAATGGCATCATTCAGACCAAAGGATGTTCCAGGCCATCTGAGATGTGTTCATACAGAACAAAAGTTGTAGTTGTAAAACTGTACCTTAAAATAAAGTATGACCGATAAAAAGAAAGTGTCTCTTTTGCTTACCAAGACTACATTTACTTCATCAAAACTTCATAAAACAGCAATATTGTACAATATTATTACAATTTAAAAAAGCTGTTTTGTATTTGAATATACTTTAAAATATAATTTATTCCTATGATGCAAAGCTGAATTTTCAGCATCATTACTCCAGTATGTCACATAATCATTCATTTTAATCATTTAATATGCTGATTTGCTGCTCAAGAATTATTATTATTTTTATTATTATCAACCTTTAAAAACATATTTTTGCACCCATGATGCATAACAGTACTGACCACACATTTTTGAACAGTAGTGCAACTTGACAGTTTATGACAAAACAATATGAAACATGCTGAAAATGGGTAGAAAAAAGAAAAAGGCTGAAATGTTTATTCAACAGAGCAGAACAATTGTGTGAAAGGGTACATGGGGACAGAGAGTGGAGATGGGGATCTTCCCGGACTGAGTGACCTGAAAAACTCAAACAGGACTTGCAAGTATAGACTGCAGACTCGCATGCAAATTTCAGCCAGTCGGAGGGGTAAAGTGGTTAGGACAGAGGAAGAAAGAAAATAGAAGAATCCAGTGCATTGTGCATGTTTGTTTGTGCAAAAGAGTCCAGGAGATGGAACAAAACATTGTCCGTTAGTTAGTATATATTTAAAAAATAGTTTAAATGTGAAACTTCTGTTTATTGAAACAACGAGACATAGGCTAGGAAATGTTGGGGAAAAAAAGAGTGCGAAAAAAGACCCACTTGACCACCATTCAGTGATGGAGTACTCTAGTCCTGGACTCGGACTCGAGTCCGACTCGAGTCACTATTCTTTGGACTCAAGTCTGACTCGAGACTCCATTCTCTGGACTCGTGACTCAACTTGGACTCGTGGACTGATGACTCGTACTTGGACTCGGACTCGGACTCGAGGATATATAAAATCGGACTTGAGCATTCATAACGGTTTTTTTTTTTTACTAAAAATGTTATAAAAAAAATGTTTCGTGCCCAAGACCGGCCGCGATCTATTCTTTTCCTCACAGACACTGCTACCGCTCGCTCTCTTTGCTTGACAACACACTCGCCGACATCACTCACTTTACTTTCACTTTACTTTTTTTCCAAAGCGCTCGGGCACTTGCGGGAAAGGATGAAGCCGATTGGTTAGTTCTTGTCACATTACCCACAGTGCGCTTGCGGCATTCTGAAAAGTTGAGATGTTTTTAACTTGATGTGGTGCGGACGCACCTGGATGCTGCCGTTATGAGCGCGCATATGCTTCCATTATGAGCGTGCATACCGCGTGCCTACAGTACATTGGAAATAACGAACTTTAGCGTGCAAAAGACGCGATATTTGAACGGCCCTTATCGTTACATGTGCTATCACACACACACATTCACTTGAACACATACAAACGCACTTACGCTAAATCACTCGGTCACTCACACACAAACGCTCTCTCTCTCTCTCTCACACACACACACTCACTCTCTCTCTCTCTCTCTCTCTCTCTCTCACACACACACACACACACACACACACACACACACACACTCTCTCTCTCTCTCTCACACACACACACACACTCATGGTAATATGCACATTTCTTTTTTTTCGCCAAGTGTATTTCTGTAATACAGTGTTAAAGGATTAGTTCACACAAAAATGATAAATTTTTTAACCACTTACTCCTCCCAATGCCATCCAGGATATCCATGGCGTTTTTTCTTAAATTATGTATTTTAAGGAAAACATTTCAGGATGTTTTCTTCATATAATGGACTTCAATGTCTACCAACTCAGTTGGTTGCTATTGTTTCCTCAAAAAACAAACAAAAAAATTCCAATACGGGACTCGAGACTCGACTCGGACTCGAACTCTGGTAATGGTGACTCGACTTGGACTCGACTCGGACTCCTCTTTGGTGACTCAGACTTGGAGTCGGACTCAAACACTGAGACTCGAGACTCGACTCGGACTCGACAGTTGGTGACTCGACTACAACACTGCCACCATTGTACTAATTCAACCACTATAGGCCACAATGATTCAATTTTGCTAAATTTTATACCCTCTTGAAAATCCTGTCCAGATTTGTAAACACTTTTCTGCTTCCATAATCAAATCTTATCACAGTCTTTAATGTTTGTCTCTTCTCTGCACCATCGTTTCTGACACATGCATGTACACACAAACAGTCTGCTTTCTGAAACGCACACACCACCATGCACACCCACACGTCTTTTAAATTGAAACACACTGCCATGAATAAAGCCTAACTGCAAGCTAATGAGAAAGCGAGAGAGAATGAGAGGAAATTTAAGTGTCTTCCCCTCCCCCATCATCCCATGCACCATCAGAGGAATGCATGCTGGTGTCCTGCTAATTTGTATTTAGCTGTCCTCTGCCCTGATGGGGTGCCATGATAGATCCATTGTGCACTGACTACAGTTCACACGCCAAAGAGCTGTGCAGCAGATATTGTGCCACTGTAATTTCCCTCGATTTAACGCTGGGAGGACTCAATATGCCGAAGACTGTCTGTCCTGACATAGAGTCCATCAGTCTATTGAGATTGAGGAGTCACGTTCTGATTTGGGTTGATTTGGGAGTGGTCTGAGCCAGTCGGCCCTGATGGCAGGATACGCTATCTGTTGCCAGGGGCAATGCCTTCAGAACTTCACAGAGGCGCGACTAAACATTTCAGAGCGCTTTCATTTTTGCGCATTTATTTTGTCGGTGGAACAGATCGAGACGGATCTACGAATACGTGAAAGAAAAGGAATAAAAGTAAAGCAATGCAAAAACATAAGGCGAAAGAAAGGGGACCTTACAGGAAAAAGCTCACACCAAGCAAAACAGCGGTGTTTGGAGAAGCTCTCAGGCAGCTCCCTGCAGCGGCACAGAGACCTGAACCATATACCTCAGTGCACACATATGGACATTGGGAATTATATTGTTTACAATGTAAGTCACTTTGCAATCACGCTGATAATGGCTTTAATATAACCCGGACATTTACATCTCGCAATCACACATTTAACTACCCTAGCTAACCCAGAACTGGTTTGTCCACTTTGCAGCCCCCAACACAAAAACCTGGTACAGTATGTGTCACTGGGCTAAAATCAAATCATAACTAAACATACACAGCTTTAGCCTACATCAAAACATGTTGGAAACGCTCGTATACATTGAACATCTCGTTACAAGCTAGTGTTCATTCGCAGTTAATTACTTTGTCATTTTGGTGAAGAAGTGCATTCTAAATGCAATGTAATTACAATACACTAAAACGCATGTGAATAAACTTACTTTGGCCAGTACAACACTGTTTTCATCACCTGCTGTAGATGGACCCAGCCACAGCAGAAAGCCTCGTAACTTTCCAAAGACTTGTGGCTTTCAAACTCCTGCATTGTGTAGTAACTTAAACCAAAAACAATATAATTCCCAATGTCCATATGTGTGCATGGAGATAAATGGTCCAGGTCTCTGTGCCGCTTGAGAGCTTCTCCAAATACTGCTGTTTTGCGCTTGGTGTAACCTAAAAAAACTGTATTCCATTGTTCCTATGTTTTCCATATGTATCGTGTGAGGTACTGCAGCAGTTTTTAACGCAGCAGTAACTTCCAGGCATGGTAAAACAGTGCAGAATTGCGAGAACCTCCTCTTAACAACACATTTAAACAATCCTGTTTCGCCGCCAGTATCCTTCCAACATGGCGGAGACCGTGATATCGAGGGAGGGGCTTTATGCTATGACGACAACTTCTCATTCTCAATAGTATTAGCATTCACTGTTTACTGTGGTTAAACTAAACACCATTTTCATCATCTACAGAAAATGTATTTAAATGCAAAATTTATTTACTTATTTAAATATTTATGATGGATTTAATTATATATTAAATTATTCATCACAAAGATAGATTAATTTGACATTGTATCAATCAACTTAAAATTGAGTATAAATACAATACAATATTATTCACAAACACTTTGGTGGACAAATAAAAATAAATAAATAAACCTTGAATAATATGACTTTATTTATTGTTTTTACTCACTGATTAAAGTATTTATTTTATTTTATTCTAACAACCACACTGTTGGCTAAACAAACAAATAAAATAAAAATAAAAACTTTGTTAAAATAAACTTTCTTTATACTAAAGAATAGGATTTTATTTAACCCATGATTTTATTTGAACAAATGAATTACTAATATAAATGTATCTGACGTTCTATATAAGTTTATTCAACGACCAACCTAAAGTAATAAAAAAAAAAAAAAAAAAAAAAAAAAACTTCTAAAATATGATTGTACTTAACTCCATGATTTGATTTTAACAAATGAATCATGATTTCAATAAGTTTATAATTACAAATCAATACAACAAAACTTTATTCAACAACCTTCATAAATAAAACAATACCTAAAGTAGGATTTTAATGAATGCCTCAACAAGATATATTTATATTAACACATTTATATTTATTAATACAAACAACGTAATTCAACAACAGAAAAAAACAAACAATAATATATATATATATATATATATATATATATATATATATATATATATATATATATATATATATATATATATATATATATCATATTAATTAACTTAGGGAATTGGGAATCAATACAACAACTTTATACAAACAAACAAATAAAATAACAAAATTTCTGGAGCTGTGGCTTATCCTTCAACTCGAAGCAGAAGATTTCAGCTCAGGTGAGTATGAAACTAGTTTATACTGCTGTTCTTCTTAATTGCGACACTGTAGCAGGTCATCACTGTGCAGTTTGCAGACCACAGAGACCTCAACGGGGCCACAGGCTGGATTTAGACGCTTCCCTAGCTGAAGGGTTACCTGGTCAGGCTGCCAGCAGCAGTCAGACGGGCTGAGTATCGCTGGCAGGCATGCCCCACAACATTCCTCAAGGGCCTAGTTTAGCCCTGTTAAGAGTGACCTTGAAATGTGACACGGAACAATAAACTATAAAATGGTATCCAGGCATGTGGAGCAAAGGAGGGAAAAGAAGGTGGGACAGAAGGAGGGGAAATTGGGTGACACCTGTCATTCTGCGTTTGTTTTATAGACATCAGTGGGCAGTTGGGTCGCTGGGTTTCTACTGTTTTTTTCTACACCCCCCTCATTCTCCCTCTTTGGTTGGAGTTTGGCAGACTCAGCAGAACAGGAGCAACGCTTCAGTCACTGACCTTCAGGGGCGAGAGAGGGAAGAGGGGTGAGAGAGAGAGAGAAAGAGAGAGAGAGAGACATTGGCAGCTCCATGAAATGCTTTACACAAATGCTAGGGCACAGGCCACAGTGGTACAACAACAGATTATGTGATCTGCTGTTGCCCTCACCTAATGCTTTCTTTTTAAGGTTTCTCTCTCTCTCTCTACTATTCTTTCTCTTTAACCTCTGACTGTACTGTTAGTACCACACCAAAGAAAAATCACCTGTATAAATCAATGAAAGGCCACACACACACACACACACACACAAAATTGTATATATATTACAGATTTCCATCTTTACAAAAATATTAAATTACATTACTGATCAGTTTTTTGTTTTTTTTTATTCTGCTCTAGTTACATAAATGCATATACTCATTTTGAGTTGGCATCATAAGGGACTTACAGAATATGGATCATTGGGGTAATGAAACAAACTGAGATGTAATTTGTGAATAAAATATTACCTGGGACTTTGCCCATGGGTAACTAATTACTAACATTCATAAGGCATTACACTAATGGATGCATACACAAAAATGTGCACATTGGTTTCCACAGATGTCTAAAATTTCATTTACATGTATATTTAATCATTTAGCAGATGCTTTTATCCAAAGTGACTTAGAAATGTGGAAGAGTACTAGCAATTTATCATACAAGAGTCTCCTATATCAGCAGTGCTGCAATACTGTAAACTATAGCACAAAACATGGAGAAATCCAAGGAGTACAGGAAAGAGAGGAAAAAAAAGTTTCCAATATGCCATCCACAAAGAGAAAATCTTAATAGTTTACATTGGTGGGGAAAATTACAGGTATAGCAAAACAAACTCATCAAAAAAATAAAAAATAAATAATAATTATATTATTTAGGACCAGCTACTGCTGACTTCCAGTGAGTAGGCAGGCAGCAGCATTTTGGACCATTTGAAGACGAGAGATGGAAGAGAGAGGTAACCCAACATACAAAAAATTACAATAGTCAAGTCGTGAATAAATAAAATCATGAATAGGGGTTTCGAAACCTTTCTTTGTTAGGAAAAGTTTGGCTTTGGCTAACCAACGAAAATAATAAAAACTGGTACAAACAATTGTATTAATTTGTTTGTCTAATCTGAGGCTTTCATCAAAGTGGAAACCAAGATCCTTGATATCTGAAGTAAGATATGGAGTAAGTGCATCGATGTTGAAGGAGTTTCCAACTGAATGTTCTTTTGGCCCAAACTGAATGATTTGGGTTTTATCGTCGTTAAGTAAAATAAAATTATTAGTGAGCCACACTGTGATTTCTTGCAGTGCTTCCAGTCTTTTGAGTGCTGAGTTATCATTACGTTTTTATGGGTATATAGATTTGTGTATCATCTCCATAGCAGTGGTACAATACCCCAAATTTATTCATAATAGATCCCAAAAGTAGCAAATTAAGCAAAAATAATAATGGTGCTAAAATTGATCCCTGGGGTACACCACAAGTAAGTTTAGCCATCAAGGATGAAAAAGTGAACTAAACTAAACTAACGGAAAAACTTCTATTTGACAGGACGGTGCCAGTAATGCTGATCAAAAGTCGGGATAAAAGAATCATGTGGTCCACAAAGTCAAAGGCTGAACTTAAGTCTAACAACACTAAAGCCATAGTATCACCAGCATCCGTGGTCGGTAAACATCATTAAAAATTTCCAAGAGCGCAGACTCAGTGCTGTGCAGAGTTTTGAAATGTCAGAGATGGAATTGCTTTACAAATTAGCTTGACACTGAATGAAAATGTCTTTTTCAAGAATTTTGGATAGGAAACGGCAAATTAGAGATGGGTCTATAGTTACATTGTTAGCTCTGTCAAGTGAGGTTTGTTTTTAGAATTGTGGTCAAAGTAGCGAGTTTAAAACTGGCTGGGACTGTCCCAGTTAACAGATAAGTATTAATAATACATAAAATGTCTGGACCGACTGTATTAAAGATCTGATTTAAAAAATGTGGTGGAAGGATGTAGTGAGGAGAAAAAGTGGGTTTCAGTTTTAACACGATTTCTTTACTTGTAAATTCGTAAATTCAGCCCACTCTGAGCAGGAAAAAGAGAGATCGGATACAGGTTCTATCGAGGTAAACATTTGAGCTCGAGTAGTATTGATTTTGTTGGAGAAGAAATTGAGAGATTTTTCACACTCAAAAGAAGAGCAAGCAAATGAAGGCATAACATAGGTATTAAGAACAGAGTCAATGGTTGAGAATAACATTCTAGAACAGTGGGAGTTGTTTTACAATAAGATCAGATAAGAATTTATGCTTAGCATACCTGACAGCCCTTTGAAAATTCCGTAAGGAAACATTCAACATTTCAAATGATATTTGAAGCCTGTCTTTCTTCCATCTACTTTCAAGCCGTCAACATTGCTGTCGTAGTGATTGGATATTGTCATTGATCCAGGACTGTGACTTATTTAGAGTATGGACGAGATTTCGAGGTGCAGTAAAATCCAAGACTTCTAAACATTTGCTATTAAAAGATAGAATCTGCTTGTCAACATCTGGGTATGATGAAGCAAGGTCAGAAATAGGTAAATATTCAGCCCCCAAATACAGTGTGGAGAGAATGTGATTGGAGTGAAAAGTCATTGTGCGAGACCACTGTGCTTGACGTGTCACAAGTCCATTAACCGAGTTAACCGAGGAGTATTCCTCCTTAATACTAAGGAGGAACCAGTTCAGAAAGAGGACTTGGATCATCTGATTTTATCCAGGATTCAGTCACGAAGAAGATGTCCAGATTGTTTGAAGAAATTAGGACTATACAAATGAACATTTTGTTTGTCAAGGATCGTGAGTTGGCAAGCCCCATCTTAAGCTGCAGGGGATCATGCTGAGTGTCGGAAACTTGGCGAAGTGAGCTCAATTTGCAGAGATTCACTTTCCTACGTCGAAGTCATGGAGAGCTCCAACGTGTAATTCTGGGAAGTGAATCCAGAACAGTAGAATGAATCCGTGAACAGCCACTTTCCGCCGAGCACCAAGAGATCTGGGGGTGGCAGACCTAGTCCAGTGGCACTAAGGCCGGCAACAGGGAAGTAGGGGAACCTGATGCCCAGGCCAGCTTTAATCGCAAAGCCACACCACCTCGTTTTCTGCATCGTCTCTTGCGTCTCTTACGTGGAACCCTGGGAGCACGCCAGTGTAGGTAGTTGAACGAACTGGACAGCATTGGTGGTGAGTGGAATATATATTATAAAGCTTTTTATTACAATGTGCATGGCTATTTAAATAAAGAAAAACTACATTTTAACAAATTTGTGATCATTTAGGTCTAAAATTCAATTCAATTCAATTCAATTCAATTCAATTCAATTCAAGCTTATTTGTATAGCGCTTTTTATGATACAGATCATTGCAAAGCAATATTTAGTAGTAACTTATCAGTGGTGCATCAGTTTATGTGCATATGACAGAAATGTTTAGAAAAACTAATACAAGACGTTGTCAACCAGTTATCAGCAATTATTATATGAGGCAATCACACTTGTAGCAATATTTGGTAGTTCTGTATGTTGTTTCAGGGTTGGCAACATCTGAGATTCTCTGAGGGCTTGGCATTGACATTGACATTGCTGTTTTTATCTAATTGTTTTGACAAGCTTCTACAAAATGAATACATTTGCATCACAATACGGTAGAATTCAATTGGACAGCCTGAATTTGAAAGAGGATTAAAATGAGTAGAGTGTGTATGAGTGAGTTTGTGGCATTTTTGGGGCCTTCGTTGAGGTGTCTAAGTAAGTAAGTGTGTGTGTAGATGGAGGGGGGAGGAGAGGATAAATCTCCAACAGGAACAAGCATGTAAGTAGCTGCCATGTTTTATGAAACACAGTCATAAGCAACACTAAGTGAAATGCATTAAAGTGGTTTGCCACTGCAGCCATTAATAAGCAGAAATACATGCATGGCTAATTTATTAACGCTCCATGCCTGAGATTCATTATGAGCCTCAGCGCTCTCTCTAGTCATATAAAAGGAGAGGGAGATAAAAAAAATGAAAGCAAGCATTTGGAATGGGAGAGATTTGGCAGAGGGACACACAAGGGTGTCAGCGATCTTGTCTGATTCACGTGCATCCATGGTGGAACTTAAATCAATGCGAGACTATTGAAAAGACAAATTGAATGGTGGCCAAATTACAGATAGCGTGCTCTTAAAAATGTGGAAGTTTTTAGGTGCTTAAACATAAATTAGCACTGATGTAAGGGGAAAGGGTGAGGGAAAACTGGGGCAAAATGAGCTGACTGAACAAAAGTTGAAAAGTGTTACAGATCAGGGGTCAGAGAGCACATGGTTTGCTTGACTGACTGTCAGACTCATCATTACAGTTTCATTTGGGAAGATGGAATTGGAAACGCTCAGAAACCATTTGATGTTTAAAGTGGAGTTGAGTGCTTGAGTTAGGGTAAATGCCTTATGATTTATTGAAGTTATAAATCTCTTTTATTTTTTATTTCCTGTTGTGTTATGCATCTTCATGGTTAAAAAAAAAACGAGTTAATATCAATCAGCGGAAACTGTGTTCGGGGCTTTCCTCATTCCAGCCACCGAAGCAGATCCGTTCAAAGCTAAGTGAATGGCCTGAATAAACTGCTGTCAGCTGAACAGATAGCATCACGTCACAGGCTACACACACGTATACACAGAGTGCTTTATGGCATTAAACAGAGTCACTATGTCAACTCTAAACCTTGGTTAACAGGAATACTTTCACTTACACAGATTTGTGTTTTGTAAACCCACAGTTTAGTGTAGTAGTGGGTGGTTTCTACCAGTAAAAAACTGCTAAAAAAATCTTACCCAGTCGATGACCACCAACACTATCTGATATTGAATGTTTTAGCACATGCAAGATACTTCTGAATAACATATTCTACTTTATGTAAAGTAAATACATACTTTTTTATTGTTATTTTTACTGTAAAGAGCTTGACTCCTAAAAGAATCAATCAACTATTTTTTTCAGGCAAAATGTAAAAAATAAACTGCGCAAAGACCGATATTTCTTGCATCATCAACACACCAAAGTTTGAAAATGCACTACTGAACTGAAAACTATACCACACACTCAGTGGCTCTCAGCTCAGAATATTACAGGTTAAGACACACAGATGTTGTTATTTACCAACAAAATAATTCCAATTCATCTCTTGATGGACATAAAACATGTTTATCATAATCAGCTTACATTAAAAGTCTAGCATACAATCTCCCCTTTCAAATGTACCACACTCTTGAATGTCAGGATACCACTGTAATTTTTTTCCATTGATTTGTACAAAATGAAACAGAAAATTTTAGCAGCATGCCACACATACTTCCTCTAGACTACAGCGCATTTAAGTTTGACTTTTTCAAGTCAAACCCAATGGGCAAGGCCTGCAGTTATAAATACTGCAGATATTTTTCAAAACCACTACAAACATTCCCATTTTCATGTCCAACAAACTGAGTCCACTATTACATGTAAAACAACAACAGCTCATACTCTAGAACAATCCCATAACGCTATTGCGCTGAAGCATAATATAGCCCAGCTCCAGCCAGATGGGTTATCACTGCACAGCTCAGGGTTACAATCAGGTAATGCATTATAAATCTGTTACATCAAATCCTATTGAATTTTTTAAGGTTCCAAAGTGGCAGAGAGCAGCTCTGAAGCACTGAAGAACATGCATAAAAGCCCTTTATAAAACACCAGTGTGTGAACTTTAAAGCTGAGCTGATATGCCAGACTCCTAAATTTGGACCACATGACATTTCTAAGCAAAAGGATTTTTTCCCATCCATCCTTTGTACTTACTTGGCATGCAAGCTATCAGTATTGCTGAACCCAGCGAGAGTGGAATATGAAGAAGAGGCTAGAGACTCTACCCTCAACTATATATATTTTTTAATAAAAACAATATGCTTCAGTGTTTTACAGTCAAATACTAAAAAGATGAAAGAGAGACAGACATATCTGTACAGTAAACTTTAGCTGTATTATTGCACAATGGGTTGCAGCAGGGATCAAATGGCTATGGGGAGCCCATGAAAACCAAACTGTTTTATTTTACTGTAAATGCAGCCTGGCTGGGCATATGATATTCCCTTTGTTTGACATGATTCATTATGTTAGTTATATTTAGCTGTAATTTTCACACAAGTCAAATGACCCACTCCTATGCTGTAGATTTGCTTGGAGATGATGACACAGGCCTGTGAGCTCTATTAAACAGAGTTTCCCCCCATGGAGAGAGATTCCCACCTTATTATATAGCTCAGAGTCTCCTCATGGACAACTGCATCCACATTAAAAACATCCATCAGTATTCCACATCCTGCTTGAACAGGAAACTTACACAAAATTGCATCTTTATTGTTCCCAGTTGGATGCTGGGTATCCGTGCAAAACCACCCCCCCCCCCCCCACACACACACATTCACCCATTCCAAAACATATACATATGGGGTTTAGAATCTGTTTCAAATTTGAGATATAGGGTTAAATGGAATTTCTAGTAGTTTTTTTTTTTTTTTTTATCACAGTGTTGGGGATGCATTGACTATACAATGGCACACACTAAGTGTGGTAGTATCATTCACTATGTATTGAATGATGAACGAATCAATGTTGCCTGAACACAGTGCGGTGCAGTTTTTACTGAGCAAATTCACCATGTCAGAAAATGAATCTGGTTGTTATACAAATGTAAAAAATCACAAATCATGCACTATGATAAATGTGTTTTGAGGTCATTAGATAGTACTGTGCAAGAAACGAATAGTGGTCATTTCAACTGGAAACAAAAGGCATTTTTTTGGAGCAGTGTTATTTAAAAAAACAGATTAATTCCTACTTATCAGATTTAAACAACAAACATCTTGGTTACGTACGTAACCCTCATTCCTTGATGGAGGGAACGGAGACATTATGTCGAATGACATATGGGATCTCACTTGGGAGGCCAGTCATCTCTGAGTTTAAGAGAAATGCCAATGAAAATTGGCTAGTGAATTTAACATACCTTTTTATTTTATTTATTTAACCTTTATTTATCCAGGTAAACTGTTTGAGAACCACTTCTCATTTACAAACATGACCTGGCCAAGAGGCTACAGGAATAAATAGGAACATACTGTACAACTGTACATAGTCAAACAAATGACACATAGAACAATCAATTTAATTAAAAAAGATTTGCAACAAAGAAAAAAGATAAAAAGAAAAACAGTAAAGTGCTTAAGTATGTGTGTATAAATATGATTCATTATTGTCAGCAGTAACAAGAGTCAACTATGTTATTTTGGAGGTTCTGCTTAAAGGTGGGGATTGGTATCAGAGATCTAAGTTTCAGGGTATTTTGTAGTATGTTCTAGTCATATACTGCTGCAAAGCGGAAGGCATTACGTCCAGTGATGAGTGTGAAAGAGTGCATTAGTGGCAAAACGGATGGCTGAATGATAAATTGTGCCAAGATTTTTTTAAGGCTGTGTTTGGTGCCATTCTGTAGATAATATGGTGTTGATTGCGCAGTGGTGCTGTGAGCCGGAAGTGACACGGGGGGCACACCACTACCAACGCGATGGAACGGCGGCAGCCAGAGGGATCATGTCGGGGCAAGATGCGCTGTATGGCCTCATTGCTCTTGTTCTGCTCTTGATAGTCTTGTACAGGTCACTGACAGGGGACCTGGATATGAGAGTTGATGGAAAGTGCAAGGTCGCCTCCCGAGCCAGGATTGCATGGCATTGGAACAGGTGGCATCGCCTTAGGACTGCATAGCTTTTCATGCCTGAGGATTAGTTGACAGCTCCTATCAACTCGCGTTGGTCTACCCTTTGCATTAGGAAGCTTGGCTTGGTCAATTGCAGGGGATAGCTGCCAGGCGTCAGAGCCAGCTTGGCACTGTAAGCCTTGGCAGCAAGAGCGGCCGACAGCTTACAGGCCTTGGGGGGGGACAGGACTATTCCTCCCAGTCGTTCGACATTTTGCGGATACAAGTGCACTGCAATTGCACTCTCTGCTGGGGAATGTCGCACACCTGCTCCCCCGCCATCGAGGGTAGGAGAAACAGAGGAAGAACGAGGGCTTCTGGCCGAAAGGTGCACAGACTAGTCATTCCCATGCACATCTGAGAAGAAAGGAACCAGAGCAAAACGTGGTACTGAGCCGCACTCTACACCAAGAACCAATCGAACAGCCATGAGCACTCAGGGCTGGGCGATGTATTCACCTCAATCCTGATGCTCACAGCTGCCCCGGCCAAGCACGGCTGTCAACTCTGAGTCTAATTAAGCAGTGGCGACAACACCCGAGGGGGGCAGCCCCGCCGAATCTTCATCCACAGAGGTCAATAGTCCATCCCCAATGCTGCAATCGACATCTGATCCCTGGCGGCAAACCGAATGAAGACAGCCCAGCAGAATCACCCAGCAGCCACAAAGGACATGCACTGTGGAAGGAGTAAGAGGTCTCGGCGGAGAAGCTCTCACTGTCACCTTCAAATCTCCCAGAGCACTAGCCGACGGTCCTCTGCTCATGGCAGAGAAACCAGAACGGGTAGTGACAGAGGGGTCTGTCCTTTCCCTTTAAGAAAGGAGAGACACGATTGCAGCATTGCCATGGTCACACACGCAGTGCGGGCATGAACCATCCACAAACGCATCTTCAGCGTGCTGAATGGCCAGACACGGAAGACAACGCTCGTGGCCATTGTCAGAGAACAGGAAACTAACGAATCCAGAAGGACACGGATGAAACGGCGTCTTTAAAAAGACGCAAATTGTCAGTGATTTTGCTATTTAGGTAATCTGCTGTAGTTGAAGCGCCCACCAACCAGAACAGCTTCCCGACACATAGTAGATGAATGTCTTTGTGGAGTATAAAAACTTTCATACAACCACTCAACTCCGAAGCAAAAGTCTAATGAGTGGATGCACCTGTCGCCTATTTATACCCATAGGCACGGGGAGTGGCTCAGGTATGTTAATTCCACTAGCCATTTTTCATTGGCGTTTTCTCCTAAACTCAGAGATGATTGGCCTCCCAAGTGAGACCCCATATGTCGTTTAACATAACTCGTAGTCACCAACAGATAGGGAACTAGAGTTACGTGCAGTGTCACAAAACCTAAAACATATCTTTAAATTTCCCACTACTGAGCAGTTTTGAGCAGAAGCAATTTTTTTTTTGGGGGGGGGGGGGTAGTTTCACCACTTTCTGAATCCCTCTAAATATCTAGAGTTTTTTTTTTCCACATTAAGTCTTTAGCAGTAGATTCAAATGCATCCAAAATATAATCAACAATATAATTAACCTCAGGGCCCATTCAAGCTCTGAGAACCACATTTAATTAAATTAATAGTCAGATAATCGGCTAATGCTAAAATCATTAACTATGATTTCTGTAGTGTCTGCTGCCAAAAACCTAGAGATGAATCCAAGTGAAAAGCAGTGGAATTATTTAAAACACACAGGAATTCATGTCAAAGAGAAAAAGAGGAGAGACTGTGGGAGGGGGTAGGATGCTAGTGTATAGTGCAAGTGGTTGCAGCACTTCATCATCAGTGTCCAGAGGAGAAAAGCGATGAAGGAATACAGTGTAACTGAAAGACATGAGGCGTAAACAGCTGGTACTGTACGTTACTACAGCTCCGCAATGCCAATGAAAGGAAACTTACCTGCCAACACACAAAATCAGGGCTAGAGAAAGACACAGCCAGGGGATTGTGGGAAATGCAGATCCTGGTGTGGTCAATAGGGTGACGAGGCAATCCTCAGGGATAACCTTCTCATTACAAAGTTAGCGAAAGGTCAGGTGACTGACTTTTGCTTTTCTTTCACTCTTCTACCAATTATAATCCCTCTGTTACTATATCTTTTCCTGCTGAGCTTGTCCCACTTGCTCGTTTACCATGCACTCTGGATGATTCCTCGATGGTTCCTGTCATTATTCATGTTTTCTTTAGTAAACAGCTCTTGGCACAGTTGTGTCATTATTTGGGTTCAGCCAACTGAAGCGATTTGGTGCAGTGGCAGATGCGGAGGCCCGTCCTCAGGCAGATGCACTGGGACTGGAGAAACGAATGAAAACCACTTGGATTAATGAAGCGATTTCAGAACAGTTGAAGTTACTGACAGATCCCCTAAACTTCTCACCCTGACTGCTTTACAATGAGTAATAGTCTCACACACTCACTAATACTTAGATCACTGCAGTACACGCAGATTCAAACACAAGCACATGTGCAAAGACAGAAATGCACACAGACACAGTCTTTCCATCAATAAATGATACTGAGTCAGCGGCCACATTTCCAGCTGTAAAATATGCCAGTTTCTATTTTTATTTATTTATGATGACTGGAATAATTTAATGAGGTAATAATGCATAGTAAAACACTTCCTGACATGAACTAATGGAAGTTAGAAACACAATAGCTGTATTTAAAAAAATTGTGAACTGCCTACTGAGGTGGGATCATAGTAGTGCCCTTGACATTGTTCAATAAGGTAGGCAACCTAATTATGTTGCCCAATTAGACTTTAACAAAATGCTAATTAAAACACTGAAAACTAAATAACCCTATCCATGTGGTACATCAAGTTACTGCAACCATATGTTTAATGTAGAAAGTTGTTGTGCTGTTCCATGAGAGTCTCTCAGAAGGCAGCTGCCTATATAAGAAGCAAGGCAGATCATAATTCTGTGAAACAGAGCACATCACTTCAAAAGTGTCTATGATAGAACTGAAAGAGCTCCATATATTTCATATGGCACTGCTTATATGTGTGTGTGTTTGTGGGTGGGTTTTATCACTCCTGTCTGTATTTTCTCCACTGTCTGTTTACTGCAATGCAGGAGTTGCTCTTTGACTGTATTCAGTGGAAGGCGCACCAGGGATTCTCACAGAAACCTTTGTGTCAGTTCCTACTGGTGCATGAGAAAGATCATTGCTTGTTTTCTCTGCTGTTATTTACAGGCTCCATTCAATGATAAATGACTTCAGAGAGGCTTGAACAGAAGTGAAAGCACTCAAATGCTAATTTGTCCTCATTCCATGTCTTTCTTTCTTTTTTTTTCTGTTTGTCACTCCCTTTGTTTTTGTATGTTTCTCTCACTCAATGTGTCACAGACTCCAACTTCTCGAGTCTGTAGAGCAGTAAAAAAAATACCAACAAAAATATTAAAAAATTCTAATTTAACACATTTACATTTATCTATTACCTGATAATAAAGAATTATTAATCTGCAAGATTTTACTCCATCACTTGCATCACGTCATATTGCTGTACTGCTATATTGCTGAACCAATGCAAAAATTCACTACAGTCATAAACAGTCATCACTAAATAGTTGATTTCTTCAACAATAAATCAAACTATGGACTCAGGATACATCTAAAGACTTTTTACATCTGTTATCATTCACCAAATAAAAAAATGTTAAGTCTGTAGCACAAACAGTATGGGAGAAGACTGGCACATTTTAATACTTAGGGGTCAGCAGTTAAGAACAAATCCCTTACTCTTAGTATGCTCAATAATAATAGTCATGCTTGACTTAGCAAGCACCACTAATAAAAAGGATGTGATAAATTAAGAGACATTAGATGTGTGGAACAGGAGAGTGTGCTGTGGTGCAGTACTGCGTGTCAGTATTAGGGTGGGGACTCAGGACTGCTGCTGGAATGGTGAGAGATGTTAGTTGTGGTGAGGTTGAAGATGATGCAATAACTTTTTAGAAGAACTACAGAAAATAAACAAAATGTGGTGAACTTATTCTAAAATGAGAGGAAGAAGATGAATGAGCAGGTACCATGGCCAGGTCTTATATTGTGCTTTTAGAACTAATGCAGTATGCATCAAGCAATGAATACAATTTTGTCCATGTAAAGGCCAAAGTATAGTGAATAATTGGTGCAAAAAATTGGTTTTGTTTGAATAATTGGCTTTTAGAGGGCTAGTTTACCCCAAAATGAAAATTGTGTCATTAATGGAAAATGACACATTTTTCCATATTCCACTAACATAGACAAGTTGATAAGTACCTAACACATGGAAGTGTTTGGTGGCTTCTAAATTCATCCCTGTTTGGATCCTAATGAATGAATGGTGTTTAGCTAAATGCTAGCATAGTGGTGCCGTGCACTACAGTGATTGAGTGCATGCACTGAGATGGGAGGGATACGTATTAACTCGTCTAAGTTGAGGAAAGAACATAGTGGAATTTGGAAAATCGGTGGCATTTTCTTTTAATTACTCACCCTCATGTCGTTTCAAACCCGTAAGACCTTCATTCATCTAACGAACAGAATTTCTGAAGAAATCCGAGAGCTTTCTGATCCTCCATAGACAACAACGCAAGACCAGAAACGAAGTAAGGACATTGTTAAAATTGTCAGTGTAACATCAGTGGTTTAACTTTAATTTTATGAAGCCACAAGAATACTTTTGCACAGAGAACAGTGTAAATTTTGTTAATGAAGACGACGACGAAAAATATTCGTTAGCGAACATGAAAGACTCAAATGACTAAAATGTGACTAAGACTATTAAGCATTTTTGTCTCAAGACTATGACTACGACTAAATCATAAATGCCTGCCAAAATTAACACTGCCAGAGAGTAAACAATATCTTTATTCAACAATTTCTTCTCTTCCATGACAGTCTTCGCCATGTGTTCACAAGAGTACCATGACATATGAATGTGAATTCCTCTGCTTGTAAACAAGGTGCAGTGCATCCAGGTTCTATGTCAGAACGGCGACTCCTGCGTCAGCAGCACCACACGCATTTGTCATGGTACACAGCGAGACTGAATCCGAAGAGGACAAATTGTTGAATAAAGTCATTTTTTTATTTTTTTTTTTTTTTTTATTAGTTTTTATTTTTTTGCACACAGAAAGTATTCTAGTAGCTTCATAAAATTAAGGTTGAACCGCTGATGTCACATGGACTATTTTATCTGATGTCACTGATGTCCTACTATCTTTCTGAGCCTTGAACATGGAAGTTGCATTGCTGTCTATGCAGGATCAGTGGATTTAATCAAAAATATCTTAATTTGTGTTTCGAAGATGAACAAAGGTCTTACAGGTTTGGAATGACATGAGGGTGAGTAATGTATGACATATGACACAGTTTTCATTTTTGGGTGAACTATATGTCTGCTCAGCCTGAATGCTCACTGTCTTGACTCTTTACTCTTATATTTGCTTTTATTTGTTTGTATAATGAATACGAAAATCTTGAACAGTTGTTTGAAAACATGTAAATAGTGAAGCAATCCTTGCTTCTTGATGACAAAGGGGTGTCAGAGATGGATTTTCTTTTTTTTTTCTTTTTTTAGGGCATTTCTGCTTTTATAAATGTACCATACTTTCAGAGAGTGAATATGAAATGTTGCCGTTTTATACACATCGGTCTGAACAGAATTTGCATGTGAAAATCGGATTGAATTTTCATGCTGAACATTTATGTTGGTATGCACAAGACTTAAAAGTTGTACACATATATCTTTAAAGTTTATGTTTAGATGTATTGAGCAATTCTCACTAGCAATGCTGGCAATGCTGGCAATCGCATCACTCGCATAAGGTTGCACATTAAAATTAAAAAAAAAAAAATGCACACATGGTAGTGTTGTGTAAATTGCTATTTATTGTCATATTCAACCAAGTTTATTTAATTTTCTTGTCAAAATTAGTGACTGGTCATTCAAAATAATGCATATAGAAATTTGATTACACTACTAATTGAAGCCGAATGTGATGGATTCATGGACTGTTATGAAGGCCTATTCATTGGAGTGAAGTGTGACAACTAGCCTCAGTCTATCCTATTTATAGGCTCATACAGAAGGGTTATTTTGGTCCCTGGTGAATGTTTAGTAAACTCAAAAGATGCCAAAAGACTATTTCAACTGCCAAACCTCAACAGTTCACACTGCTAGAGGGATGTACGTTGCTGTTCAGTTGTAGTCACTGTAGTTGAGCACTGAAGGTATTAACATTCTGGCTCTGAGTCTCTGAAGGTCTGGTATCAGTCAAACTTTCCTTTTCAAGCCTGAATGACCGTGCTGATGGCAGAGGAGGCCCCACGAGAGAGAGGGAGGGACAGCCACACACTCCTGCCACTTTCCTGCGACAGCCTGCAGTAGAGGACGAGTCAATTTAACAGAAATCATCCCCCTTGATCACAGCCCGTCTGTAACCTGCCACCTCCACAATGATTTTATCATCCTCGTTCCCTCACACGCTATCTATACTGTCTATTTTATTCCAGACGTCAGCTTTTACTTTGAAAAGTAGTTGCTCGGTGAAGCTTTTACTTTTTTAGGTTTTCGCAATTCCGCAATGTTTTACCATGCATGGAAGTCACTGATGCGCAAAAAAAAAAAAACTGCTCCAATACCTCACACGACACATATGGGACCAATGGAATACAGTTTTTTTAAGTTACACCAAGTGCAAAACAGCAGTATTTGGAGAAGCTCTCAGGCATCCAAAATATCGACCCATACGAGCACCCTAGAGCTGAATGGCACAGAGACCTGGACCATTTACCCCCACGCACATATATGCAGTAATTACTTAGATTTTTTTCAACAAGTACTTCTGAACTTAGGTATGACAGATCTGAAACCTAAAATTCAAACACTCAAGAATCAGCTTGCAATGTAAGATCCAACATCTCCTCTTCCCAGTGCTACAACGGTGAGACTTTTTTTTATTATTAATTGGCAGTAAATTTAAGTGAAGAGAGAGAGGGTAAGGAGAGATCGACAGCCTAAACATTTTTTTACATGGGGGATAGAGAAAGCATGGAAGAGAAAGGGAGGTAGAGTTGGAGGGGAGAGTATGGGCTCTCCATACAGGTATCTGCTGTTTTTTTTTTGTTAGTTTTTTTCCCGTTCTCTTTTCTTTCGTTGTCACACACTTTTTTTGTTTTTCCATGGACACATTTGTTATTTGCAAATGTTTAGCTGCCAGTGTTATCTGGTCAGTTTGTCAATCAAATGTAAACGAGTAAATTTTAAAGGGATACTCCACTTTTTTTGGAAATAGGCTCATTTTACATCTCCCCCAGTGTTAAACAGTTGAGTTATACCATTTTCAAATCCATTCAGCCGATCTCCGGGTTTGGTGGTACCACCGACAGAAAATGAGAAGTTGTGATTTTCTAGGCGGATATGGCTAGGAACTATACTCTCAATCCTTCGTAATAAAAAAGAAACTTTGCTGCCGTACCAGGAGTCCAGCAGGCGTAATCATAGGAGGCGCTGCGTCATATCATTACGCCTGATGGAATTCATGGTACGGCAGCAAAGTTTCTTGATTATTACACAGGAATGAGAGTATAGTTCGCAACTTTTCATTTTCTGTCGGTCTTAGTAGACAATGTAACTACAGAAGAGTCAAGTTTTAAATAGGAAAAATATCGAAACTCTTTGGTCATTTTTTTGAGAGAGATGATAATGGTCTTGTACGATTCAATGGTCTATGCTATAACAGTGGTACCGCCAGACCCGGAGATCGGCTGAATGGATTCGAAAACGGTAAAACTCAATTGTTTAGCTCTGGGGAAGTAGTAAAATGAGCCTATTTCCAAAAAAAAGTGGAGTATCCCTTAAAGTGTTGAAGTGTAAATGTTAAGATGCCAGTGTTTAACAGGGCTGAGTTTTATCTTGCCAGTTTGTCAACCAAATTTGAAGAGGCGCAGTACAATATTGTAATGATTGGCGGTAAAGAGGAAGACATTTTTTTTTTCATTTCATGCCATCACTGAGGAAACTGTACACAGAAGCCTATAAGGCCATGGCTTTGTTTCTTTTGTTTAAAAATAAATAAATAAATAAAAAAATAAAAAGACATGTTCAATAAAAATAAAATTGGATCAGTGTAATGTTGCAGTTGTATGTATTTATTTTACATGGCTCTATTTATTGAAAGATATTTTGAGTTTCAGGAGCTAAAAGTTAAGTTGGGTCAGTTACAATATACAATTTAGTTGAATTGGTAATGGAGTAATCCTTACTTAACAAGCTGAGTTAAATAAATAAGTGGGGAATGATTGTTTAAACTAAGTATCTTCAGTTACTGTAACTCAGTTATAAGTACATTCAACTTAAATGTTCTATTCCATTCCATTATGGGCTTAAGCACATTGAACGTAGTCCACTTCACTTATTCAAATAATGCTTCATTACTTAAAAATTTTAAGCCAACGAGTTACCTTGTTTTTTTTTAAAGTAGATTGAGCTTATTTGGGTTTACAGTGTACTGTTTAATATTAGCTGGAAATCCTATGATGACCTGATGATTGTGACAGACAACTCGCCCCGATAGCATTTTAAGTGTCAGGCAATTTTTTCAGGCAATACAACGTAAAATGCTCAATAGCTTTTTGAAAGCTAGAAATATTCACAGTCTACACACAGGATGGAAGTGTAGCCCCAGTCTCCCCTATGGGTTCACACAGAAGGGCTATTTTGGTCCCCTGTGAAAGTTTAGTGAACTCAGCTAGCCCCCCTGGCCCATATCCTGTAGGACTGTGGCAGTGTGAAGAGCGAGAGCTAAATCATAGGCTGACAGGGCCCTTTCCTTTAATAGATGCCCCCTGTGGAACCAGCCCAGAAAAGGGAAGAGAGAAACAGCCATTGCCACACACACACACACACACACACACAACCATTTTATTGTATGTATGGACAGATACAGGCACATACATGTGCACGCACACACACACACACACACACACACACATACAAATTAAGGTGGGTTACTGGGGGGGCGTATTTTTTTTTGTACTCTAGTAAATATTTCTGAATGTAGATGGAAATATGAAACTAATAAATGTAATAAATAAATCATTAATTTAATAAAAAAAATGCAATGTAATAATAAATGTAATATTTATATTAAATGTAACTTAGAGGGGTCATCGGATGCTACATGCACTTTTGCAAGTTGTTTGAACTGAAATGTGTGTTGGCAGTGTGTGTACACAACCACACTAGAAGGATAAAAATACACCCAGTTTTTTTTTTTTTTTTACCAAACGATGTTACAGACTCTTCATTAAGACCCTAAATAATTATATCATATCATATCTTGCGTAAAATGGCCATCTGATGACCCTTAAAAGCATGATACATTTCATATCTCCGTAGATATATATGTAAACAGTACCTACAAATCACACACATACACACACACACACACACACACACACACACACACACACACACACACACACACACACATATATATATATATATATATATATATATATATATATATATATATTAAACTTTGGGGGAAAAGGAGACTGAATTATAACACAAAAACACTTCATGTTCGATTCAAACACTGATAGGAATATGATACATTGCACACCCACACAATTGATCTCTGGATTCCTATACCCTCGACCAGAGAGCAGCAGTGATCTGTATTGTACTTGAGTTGCCGCTGCTGGCCCGTGAAGATGAACAGTTATATAGGTAGTATTTATGGTTTTTGGATATTTATTATAGTGAAATTATTTGACTGTTATAATCTGGGCATATTATGATGATCTAAGAACATTTAATTCTCGCCTGGTCTGCAGGAGAGATGAGTTAAACCACTTTTTAAAGAACTAAATTGAGGTGCCATGGGACAAGCAATTCTTGGTTCATCTGCAAAAGAAAGCTCTGACATTTGCATAGCACTGACTGTAAACATGTGAAAGTATGTTGGCATCTAGGTGCACTTCAAATAAACAGGAACAGATAGAGGAGATTGAGGAGTTAGACAGACACATAAATCAGCACACTAGAAAACTGCGGTAACACTTAAAAAACTATCACAGATATTGGCTTTGGACCACTGACATCTATGAGGAAAGCCATGCCTCCCTTCCCATCATCCTCTTAATTTTTCCAGGGGGTCAAGGTGCTTGTATAACATTACATGAGCAAAAATCATTGTTTTCCATTGAAAAAACATTCAAAGGTATCTGTGAATTATGGCAAAATTATTTTTGCAAGCAGCATAAAAAAAAAAAATAAATAAAAATTATGCATATTATACTATTGTAAACATTTAACCAGCATCCATTTACTCACCCTTCCTGTTATTTCACAGCTGTTTGACTGACTTTCTTCTACAGAATAAGAAAACAGTTTAGTTAATGTTCGGTTGGGTGAATATGAAAGCTGCTAGATCTTGCCTCCAGAGGCAGCATACAGGGGTGCAAAGGCAAAAAGGCACATACAAATCCAATGATCTTGTCACATCTTGTCAACAGAGATACCTTCATCTAATACATTTTCAAAGACAGAAAAGATGTATCCTTTGCTGCCTGTGGTATCTGTGACAATTGCGCTAAAAAAATAAAAATGTTATCTTAAAGTTGCAATTGGTGGTGAGTTTGTGTATAAATGTACCCAAACCAACTTTTTCCACTTCTGCCATTTCTTAATCAGTGTCTGGAGGTATTTTCCTGTGCAGATGCACTTGAAAGGGCACAGCTAAAGGCAGCATATTGACTGCTTTAATGCTGATTAAGCAATTTTAAATGTGTTCATACTCAATGTAAAAGGTGCATTCCTGCCACCTATTTGGCTGGAGTGTGAAGTGCTGGATGGCACACAGAAGAGCAATTGCATACTACAATTTTAATTAATATTTTTAATCCAGTCATTTCTCTCTTAAAAAAAAAATGGAGATGAGTTTTTGCTAACACTTTTGAGTTACACTTTTGCTAACACTTTATTAAAGGGACAATAAGTAACTTTTTAGGTATTTTATTATCTAAAATCAATATTTTTATTCATAAATATGCCCTCAATGGTGTACAAATACCTATGCCAATGTTTAAACTAATCCTCGTAAATGAAGAATTTATTATCTTTATATACATGGGACGGGTAGGTCGACGGAGGCTTCCATGCAGTTCCGCCATCTTGCAAAACTATAATAGCAGAGAGGGACAAAAAGTACTAAGCCAACGCGTTTTCGGTCAGAGCCAGAAACGCAGGTGCAGAGCAGTGAGAGGCGCTTGAAACTGCACCGGCAAGTTTTAAAAGTCTGGATTGCATTCTTATTATGGACCATACATATGCAGCGCCACAGGAGAAGAAAACATCGTCGCCAAAACAGTCAAAAATAGAACGTAAAAGGAAACGTGACCGTAGATTACAGAAAACAAGAGTTAATGTCGGGGAAGCTTTTTCTAGGTGGAAAGAGCTAATGCTGGATAAAGATTTCAAAAGAGACGCTGAAGTGGCCAGTTTTCTTCTCGACAGGTAAGTCAGTGTTACAATCTATATTACAATATTTTTTTATATCTAACAATGCACATTATTCAGAAAATATAACGAATAAAGAAGACATAACTACTAATTACAATATTTCATGTTTTCCACAGTCAGTAATTCATACTGTAACATTCGTTTGTTAGTTGTCATGTTGCTGTTTGTTTGAAATAACACACCTGTTCACCTGAAGGAAAACTCGACGAAGTGCTATTAGAAGACATCCTGTCAAAGCTTTTTGGTACATATCGCCTACCGTAGATGCAACGCGCATTTGAAAAAGCAAGGCGCTGGAGAGCAAAATTAGTTTGAATGCAAAATACAATTTCACCACTAGATGGGAGTAATTCCTACTTAGTGTCCCTTTAAGTCACAATGTACTGTCGCTGAATTCACTTAACTTTACATTAATTTACTTAATCTAAATTTGCATTCCATAGAAGAAAGTAAGTAATACAGTTTTGGAACAACATGAGGGCAGTGATGACCAAATTATTATTATTATTATTATTATTATTATTATTATTATTATTATTGTGTGTGTGTGTGTGTGTGTGTGTGTGTGTGTGTGTGTGTGTGTGTGTGTGTGTTTGTGAACTATCACTTTTAGACCAGTGAGCAGGCACATGGCATGAGCATATAGATGGGACTCTTGATAGGGCTGAATAATTTAGGGAAATAAATAAATAAAATAAACAAATAAAAACATGACTATAAAATAAAAATACTGAAAATAATTCATACATACTATTAATACATTAAAATATCAATTATTACCGTAGAATTTTATGTAAAAATAAAATAAAATAAATAAATAAATAAATAATAATAATAATAATAAAAAAAACATATATATATATATATATATATATATATATATATATATATATATATATATATATATATACTGAAGTGATCCACACTGAAGGCATCAAACTATGAATTAACACATGTTGAATTATATATGGAATTATTTACATAACAAAAAAGTGTGAAACAACTGAAAATATGTCATATTGTAGGTTGTTCAAAGTAGCCACCTTTTGCTTTGATTACTGCTTTGCACACTCTTGGCATTCTCTTGATGAGCTTCAAGAGGTAGTCACCTGAAATGGTCTTCAACAGTCTTGAAGGAGTTCCCCGAGAGATGCTTAGCACTTGTTAGCCCTTTTGCCTTCTGTCTGCGGTCCAGCTCACCCCTAAACCATCTCGATTGGGTTCAGGTCCAGTGACTGTGGAGGCCAGGTCATCTGGCGCAGCACCCCATCACTCTCCTTCTTGCTCAAATAGCCCTTGATGCCTTCAGTGTGACTCTACAATTTTCACAGTCATGAAAATAAAGAAAACTCTTTGAACGAGAAGGTCTGTACTGTATTTATATATTATTTTGATTTATTTATTTTTACTGTAAAATTGCAATGCTAAAATTTAGGCCCAGTCCACTTGGAGCCCTTTAAGCTTCTGATTTATTGACAACAGCCAGTTTAATATCTCAGGGTAAGTTTGGGAAGATGGTTGGCACACGCGGCATTCATAAATGTGTGGAGAAACATTTACTGCAAACCAAGCTGCTCTAAGAAGCTGAAAACACCAGATCATGATCTGCTCGTGTGTAAAAGAACACAGTGCCACACTTTACTCTGAAACACACACTGCATATAGTTATTTAATTAAATTATAAATTAAATAATAAATAAACTAATTAAATCTTTTAGCCCTGCTTCTAAACTCACCAGCTGAGAAACCCCCATTCAGATAAACAAAGCAACACAGTTATTAATTACTGTAAAAACACTCTGATCTAAGCCACCTGGACACTGCATTATGGACACAGAACGGAGTTTGGGAATTACACCTCTTCGTATCGTGTGGTTGGAGGAAAAGAAAGTGTGCAGGTGGTACAGGAAATCCACACAACTCAATGTTCTCGCACCGTCAAAACACATTAGAGAAATAATCAAAACAAGAACAACACTGCTCCTCTGCTTCACAAGCTCAATAACATTACATATATATAAAAAAAAATAAATTAAGTGAATCAGTGGAGTTATGGAGGTATGTAATCCAAATGGGTTTTCAAATGAATATCGGAGAGTATCGGAGTGCCTAATTTCTAAATCTTTTCATGAAGTGAACTATCTTCTCTCCAGTGTCAAAATAGAGGTGAGATGAGATTTTTTATTTGTTTGTTTTGTGTGTGTGTGTGTGTGTGTGTGTGTTTAAAATGGGAAAAAAAGAGAAAGAAACTGTATTTGCTAATTTTAAGTGAATACATTTATGGAGTTAATTTCTAAAAAAAAGAAAAGGAAAGAAAACACATAATAAATGAATAAAATAATATGTAATTGTAATTGTTGTAATTGTTTTATAAAATGAAAATTTCTCCAAAAGCAAAAATTACAAATGAAGACAATTTTGGACAATTGGAAGTTATTTTTTTATTGTATTATTTATTTTTATGCTCTCAGAAGCCTACTATAATGCAAAATGGTTTGACATTAAAAAATAAATAAAAATAAAAAATAGGAATTTTTAGAATGACAGTTCTGAGGTGGCAGGCTACCTTACTGGTAAGATCTCCAGTGTTTAGAAAGGTTGTCTAAATGAAGTGGGTCCATTACTATGTTAGTCCAAACCATAGGCTCTATAAAAATATGAACGAAGTGTCCATGATGTCACCCATTGGTTCTGAAGAACATTTTTGAAGCCAAAAGTGGGTGGAGGTGTTTTATTGTTTTATCCTGCTATACAGTTGGGCATTTTAACATGGGGGGGTCTTTGGGATTGGCTCCCTTTTGGAGCCAGCCTCCAGCGGCCAGTCGATGAATTACAGATCTAGTCACTTCCGTGTTGGTTTCAAGAGAGGGAGCATAAGTTTTCCACTTGGTCCAAACACACGCACACACACACACACACACACACACACACACACACACACACACACACACACACACACACACACACAGAAACACACACACACACACACACACACACACACACAGAAACACACACAGACACACACACACACACACACACACACACACACAGAAACAGACACACACACACACACAAGGTTAAGATCAGGACATCCTCTGTTCTCACTCATATTTATCCAGTAGAGTAGTGGAGAGCATGTGATAGAGACGTAGATGTATGCTGACTGTCTATCCTGTCTCGCCACATCATGGGGAAGTGTCGTGAGCGGCCCAGCAGAGACGGAGAAAGAGAGTGTAATGCATATTGCTGAGTAAGCTCAGCCCCGAGCCAGGAGAGTTCCACTGGCACACATAAAAGTCAAGGAGATCCCTTTGACAGATCAAGAGACAGAGATTTAGAAAAGTCTCACTGTATTGAGCTGAGGGCAAAAGGATAGATCAAACCACGGTTGCTCCCCTGAGTATGAAACACTCTCTGGCACTCTTCAACACAGCGAGTAAGAGAACGAACACTTCCTCTTCCAGAAATATGCAGTAAACGATAAAATGGGAAGTCAGCACAGAGCAAGAAAAGATATAAAGAGGTGGTAGCAAGGTCAGAGCGATAGAGAACAAAAAGGAGGAGGAATAGGTGCTTTCTGATAGATGGTTTTCTCAATTTTTATATACATTTTTGTAGTGATAAGAAGATGAGTTCTTGTGGACGGGGATGAGGATGGGTGCTGTGGAGAAAGAGAGAGAGAGAGAGAGATTACACTGAGGAAGCTCATGCCATTACTAATGAGATGGAGGCAGCAATGGAGCAGTCTGTCTATCCAAGTGTTTTGTCTATTCACATATTAATGCACATTTATGTAAAATAACCAACAGTGTCCAAATTTCACCCCCATTTAATATCTTTGTCCAGTTGCAATAACGCTGAATTGTGATATTTCTGTACCACTTGTGCCACCAAAAAGAACTGCCCAATTGGACCCTTTGCACATTTTTGGGTTAAGAATTTGGAAGTAAACTATGGCAGGGAAAAATAAAGAGAGATGGATTACAGCAGTCAGAAGAAAGATTTAAACTCACTCCTAGCAATGAAAGATTGAGTGAATGAATATATAAATATATATATAAATATATATATATATGAATATGAATATAAAATGTATATATACAGTATATATGACCCTGGACCACAAAACTAGTCTCTTCAAAACTGAGATTTATACAAAATCAAAATACTAAGAAAATTGCCTTTAAAGTTGTCCAAATGAAGTTCTTAGCAATGCATATTACTAATCAAAACTTAAGTTTTGATATATTTACTATAGGAAATTCACAAAATATATTAATGGAACATGATCTTTATTCAATGTACATATGATTTTTGCCATAAAAGACAAAACAAGAATTTTGTCCCATACAATTTTTTGGGCTATTGCTGGAAATATACCCCAGGGACTTGAGACTATATTTTGTTTTATCCAGCTGTATTCGCTCAGTGCAACTTATAACATCCAAGTTAAAGATATAACACAAACATGTCATAAAATAATAAATAAATAAATAAATAAAACATGAAAAAACAGAATCACTGAGTTGCAAAAATTATCAAATGACTTGTGAACTCAATCAGGTGTAGCTAATCACCTTCTCAATGCACACAAATCCATTTGACTTTCAACTGCGATCCTCTGTCGTCATTCTTATTGGCTCAACATCAAAAGAGCATATATATATATATATATATATATATATATATATATATATATATATATATATATATATATATATATATATATATATATATATATATATATATACGGCATACGTATATAAGGACAGTGGCTGATATGAAGCTGTCTGTCTCCTCTTAATATTGGATTGTGTTTCTGTGTAATCCCTCCCCACTCACTGTCTATAAAACCCCTCCCCTGCCCTGTAGTCCTTCTCAGAGGAAGCCTCTAATACTGAGACTGCTACATTTATTCTTTCACAGTTTCCACAGCTGGGTAATCTTTGAGTGGGAATTTAATTCAAATTTAACAATCCTTCCTTCTAATAGATATTTACAATTTATACAGGCCTCTAGAGTGACTTCCGAATGTACTACTAAAAGGAGCAATCTTCCTTTTCTATGCACTAGTATCATTTTGCATTGACAGTTTCCTTCATCTGAGGACACTGATGAGAATATTCACAAACCTTCGATTTGCTTGGCTCTTTCTCATTCCATCCTCCAGAATGTAATCCCCCTCCCTCTCGTGCTTTCTCTTTTGGGGCAAAGGTTAACTAACAAAAAAGATGAAATTGAAGATAGAACAATGCAAGGTGTAAACCACCCATAAAGAACGGAGTAAAGGGAAGAAAAAAATCTGAAAAGCAGAAAACTCTGGTTAACTGCCAGATGCTTCTCATCCAATGTAGCTGCAGAACAACAACCAATTAGATCAGTTTCACACTAGCTGATGGCTACATGCCCCTGGTTTATAATACCAGCCAATATTCTCAGCTGTTTGACTGTCACCTTTAACAGCTCACTGGGGAATATAATGCGAACAGAAGAAATGAGGAGCTGATTTAGCAAAAACAGTGGGGTCTAAATGTCAAAGGTCACTTATGAAAATACTGATTTCATCATCATATAACAAACTTAACGACTAAAGTTACATTTAAAAGCAAACTTAAGAATATTTTAGTATTGTTATAATTTTATGCCAATAATAATTTAAATGTATGACTCCAGCATTCCAGCTGCATGAACACACACACACACACACACACACAGACACACACACACACACACACACACACTTTCACTGACAATGCTTTAGAGAATCCCCCACAACTCTTAGACACGTCGAATCCTGCATAATGAATTTGAATCCTTTCTTTCTCAATCAAGTAAAAAGGGATTAACTGTAATTAAATGTGTGATATTAAAGAGAATAAATGTCTCACAGTAAAAGAAGAATGTGTTTAATGGCGTGGAATAAAATAATTAGGCTATACTAAACAATTGCTCCTGTGAAAACAGAACTAGATCTAATACTTTGTCCAGAGGCCTTAAGAAAATGAACTGAGATTTGTATTGATCAAATTGGTTCATTAAGGATGAAGTGTGTATTTTATGTGGTGCTTTCCCTGAAACACTTCAGATGTCACTGTGGTTTAACACTTGTGTCAAGAAACATAACTAAAGTGATCAAACTACTGTTTTTAAAGCATACGTTCAGAATGACCTTCTTTTCTCCCTTTCTTTATATAATACTATAATACTTTATGATCACTGCTACTGTATGTACACAGGAAAGAAGGTTACGGACAGGTAGAACTATACTAATATTTAATTCAAAAGGCGGAATAATAATTATATATATATATATAATATTATATTTATTTATTTTATTTAAACCTTTCATATATTACACATTTATAATGTTGGCTCAGTTTGTGATTATTATATATACTACTGGTCAGAATTTTTTTTTTTTAAGTTTTTTTTTTTTTAAGGTTTTGAAAGAAGTCTCTTATGCTCACCAAGGCTTCACTCATAAAAAAATAAATAAAAAAAATAAAATAAATGCAATGTATTCCTGTGATGGCAATGCAAAATTTTCAACATGTCACATGATGCTTCAGAAATCATCCTAATATCAGCCTACTGATTTGCTGCTCAAAAAAACATTTATAATTTAAATATTGAAATATTGAAATCACACTGATAAAAATGATTGTGGTGAAGTAAATACGCTTTAATAGAATGGTTTAATTAATGAGGACAGAGTAAAATGTACATGAGTATTGCAGAGTAAACTTTAAATGAGTAAGTACTCAACAACAAACTAGCCAAGTTAAATTGACTTATTCTCTTGGTTAATTTTACATAGTTTAAGTAGATTTAAGTTAATTCCATACTTAAATTTACTTTACAAATATGAGCAGAAAAACCTGAAAAACCTTTTTCAGTGCAGTTTTTGCTGCTTTTTTTTCATACACTACCATTTAGAAGATGATAAGAATGGTTTCTGGAAGATCATATGACACTGGATTAATGGCTGCTGAAAATTTACAGGAACAAAAATTTTAAAATACAGTCAAAAATACAACAGTTCTTATTCTAATCTTAAATTATAATAATATTACATAATATTTTACTGTATTTTTCCATAATACATATGCAGCCTCTGTGAGCATTAGAGATTTGTAAAAAAAACATTTAAAGATTAAAATAAACATTTATAAGAGTTTTGAGTTCTCCTTGACCTTACTATTATTCTTAAATGTGTAAAAAAAAAGAAAAAGTAAAAAAAAAAATGAAGATTTGGATTCAAACTTTTTAAGAAAACCTTTGAAATGTATGAAGAAAACAGCATTACCTTAATATTGTGGGAATGTGTCAAATGATTGAGAAAGAGCAAAGGAAAGTGTTCAGAAGCATCAGTGATCTGGTGACCTTGGAAAGGTTGAGCGCGTGTGTGTGTGTGTGTGTGCGTGTGTGTGCGTGTGTGTGTGTGTGTGTGTGTGTGTGTGTGTGTGTGTGTTCAGGAGGATCAGCATAGTGGCAGCAATGAAATATGACAGGCTCAACTGTTAGAGGCCATGCAGAAAATAGTTGCCATACGGCCGCGACAAGCACAATGGGTGAAAGAGCTACAGTTACACTTCTGACAGCTCTCAGTTTCTCTCTGTGTGTGTGTGTGTGTGTGATGAGAAAGGGAACAGTGGAGAATGTGCACAAGATGAAATGAGGAAGATTAATGAGCAATGTGTTTCTGTAAATTTTGGCCCTGTAGTCTTTTCACATTCTTTTTTTTATTTATTTTTTATTGTGTCTAATGACAATGTCCCACCATCCAGGTATACATACATGTAAAGGCCTGTTCAGACCAAGAACGATAACTATAACTATAATGATAACTATATCATCATCCACACGGACACAATAACTTTCTCTATATGATAAGTGCATGTTACAGTTTCACTATCTCTCAGCTCAACCTCTTCAAAGCAGGATGGATTGTTTTTCATTGGAAAAAAATAATAATAAAGAAAATAAAATTTGAAAGTGATTTCTCTGTGCTGTTATTATTATAGTTGTATTGTGGACTCTGCTATTCCTTATTTAGAGCTTTATTGTTCCAGTTATCATCTTTGGTGAGAATATGTATTTTCTTTCTGAATGTAATCAGTAAATAAGGATCATTTCCAGCACAGTCTAATTTCCGTCAAATGTATTTTGTTTCATAAATTTCAGTGGTGAAAATATTGCAAAGTTCATTTACATTTATTTTTGTTGTTGTTGGATGTTTACTGATCCTAATTACACATAATTAAATATGATCAATATTTGCATAATTTGTCAACATTACAGTTGAATTGAAAAGCATGCACAAAACTAGTCTGCTCACAAGTTTTGGGACATAAAAGTGTCATAGTTGAAGAAACAGCGATGACCAGTTCTAGGATATAAGGAGAAAAATGGAGAGTAAGAAAGACTGAGGGGCAGCAAGAGTATAAGAGGCACTCAAGTACGATCATCTAGAAGGCAGTAGCTGCATAATTGCATTTATTGACAACTCTCTTCTTTATGTCCACGTCTTTCCTGCATGCAGCTATGGATGAACAAAATGTAACAAGTGAAGCGGAAAAAAATGAGGCCATCTTGTATCTTCCACCCCCAGGGAAAATGTGTAAAAACAAATCACTCTCTCTCTCAAGAAGCATTCATTTTCCCAGCTTCTTGGAAACATTATCAAAATTTCCAAGTCTACAGGGTGGAAAAGTCTGGAATAGATTTGAATATAAAATGTCTTAAAGGATTAGTTTGTGCAAAAAAATAAATAAATAAAATGTTGTGATCATTTACTCATCTAATTAGCTCCATTTTTTTTTTTTGTGTGTGGTTTTTATGGAACATAATGCACAATTTTGAAGAATCACGCTGACAGAAAAAAATAACGAGAGCAATATATATATATATATATATATATATATATATATATATATATATATATATATTGCTCTCTCAAATAGCATATTATATTTTTCATGTACTTGTATGTGTGTGTGCATTTGTTTAACTACATCAAAGCATAAATATCAATATTTTATAATAAGGTTTTCCAAATCTGGGGATCGTGAGGGAACTACAGGGTCCGTCAGTTGATAAAAATTATTAAAACAAAATTAAAATTAAAACATAATTTTAAAATATAAACAAGTCAAAATAAAACACTTTATTTAGATAAATTAATAAAAAGATAAATTATTTTAGTTTACCAGCACATCATGTGATCATTATGTGGACTTGAGAATGTGTTGTTAAACTACTGAATATTACCAAAATCTCAGAAGGTACTTCAAGAAAATATTTTAGGTCAAAAAGAGCTTCGGCCGACAACAAAACATTTGGGAATCCAAGTGAAAAAAAAAAAAAAAAAAAAAAATTATATATATATATATATATATATATATATATATATATATATATATATATATATATATATATATATATATATATATATATATATATATAAGACTGTGTAGTGAGTGTAAGAAAAAAAAAAAACAATAATCCACTTATTACTTAACTGATTACTTAATCCACCATCCATATTAACATAAGAAAAAAGTCTCTAATAATTCCAATATTAAGAAGTTTTTATCTTAAACCCTTTTCTTCCAGCAAATATATGACTCAATAAACTATACTAACACTTCCTCCAGTTTAAAAAAAAAAAAAAAAAAAAAAAAACTGTAGCCTTCTGTTGAATTCAGGCACAGTCACATTTACATGATAAAAATATATGGGGTTGTTTGTTTTTATTAGAAATGGTGTAAGCAGCTTTGTGCACTAACTGTGAGTCTGGCCAATCAGAAACATATATTAAACCATATTAGGGGAAAGTAAATGAACTGTTTAATCTACATCTGCTACAACATAACGAGTTGAGCACACAGTCATTTCATCTATTTGTCAAATGTTCATAATCTAAATAAGACCCATCAAGCAGCAAATATTCATGGAGTAAATCCTGTCTTTGTATATACAGCATTGCAATGCCACAATTAGACTGTTCACAAGTCTGCAGCCAGTAAGATTTTTATTTTTATTTTAGCTTATTATTATTATTATTATTAATATTATTTTTAATGAATGTGCTTACTCAGCAAGGATGCATTCAACTGATCAAATAAAGTCAATAAATAAATAAATTAATTAAAATAAATTAAAAGATTCCTGTTTCAAATAGGCAAGACAAGGCAAGTTTATTTATATAGCACATTTCGTACACATTGGTAATTCAAAGTGCATAAAAGAAAGTAAAATAATCATGAAGAAAAAATAATATCAAAAATAAAACCAAGCAATTTTAAAACATTTAAAAAAATAATTTAAAACAGTTAAAAATAGAAAATTATTTTGCATAAAATACAGTGAATACGTAAAATACAGTGCAATCGGTTCTGCGATGTACAGTGCTCATTCAATAAATGCACAGCTAAACAGATGAGTTTTAAGTCTAGATTTAAATGTGACTAGTGTTTTAGCACGTCTGGTCTCTTCTGGAAGCTGACTCCAGCTGCGGGCGGCAGAGTAACTAAAGGCGGACTCCCCTTGTTTTGTGTGAACCCTTGGTATTTCTAACTGACTCGATCCTAGTGATCTGAGTGCTCTATTAGGTTTATATTCAGTGAGCATATCTGAAATATATTTCGGTCCTAGGTCATTTAGTGACTTATATACGAGTAAAAGTACTTTAAAATCAATCCTAAATGTAACTGGAAGCCAGTGTATGGACCTGAGGACTGGTGTGATATGCTCAGATTTTCTGGTTCTAGTCAGAATCCTGGCAGCAGCGTTCTGGATGAGCTGCAGCTGTCTAATGGTCTTTTTGGGAAGGCCGGTGAGGAGCCCATTACAATAGTCCACTCTGCTGGTGATAAAGGCATGAACAAGTTTCTCCAAGTCTTGGCTGGAAACAAAACATCTAATTCTCGCAATGTTTTTTAAATGATAGTATGCTGATTTAGTTACGGCTTTGACATGACTACTGAAACTAAGGTCTGTGTACAGAATCACACCAAGATTCCTGACTTGATTTTTAGTTGTTTGACCCCTGGAGTCAAGGTCTGCATTCACCTTGAAAACTTCATCATCTATAACTTAATTTAGAATCCTGAAAAATGCATCTTGCTTTCCAGAAAAAAATATTAAGCACAACATTTTTTTTACATTGAAGATAATAATAATAATAATAATAATAATAAAAAAAAAAAAAATATATATATATATATATATATATATATATATATATATATATATATATATATATATTGAACACTAAATCAGCATATTAGAATGATTTCTGAAGAATTGTGTAAAAATTCAGCTTGACCATCACAGCAATAAATTACATTTTAAAACATATTCAAATAGAAAACAGTTGTTTTAAATTGTAAACATTTTGCTCTTGTCTCTTGTACGTGGTTGATACAACCAGTCTCTAAAGTTTCAAAACATCTTCTTGTGTTATGAAATTGAGAAAATAACCTTGATATGTTTGTTGTATTTAACATGGTACCTGACATATTTGGAATAGTACTCACAAGACACAACTAAACATCTTTGAATCTGAAGTAGAAAGCTGACAAAAGAAGAAGCCAGTTAAAGAAGATTAAGCATAAAGAAGTAGAAAGAATTTCTGTAGAATCCTGCAACAAACTCGTCACCAGGGAAATCTAACCATTCTTGGTTCTGCAGCTCCAGGAAGAGCCAAAGGTCCGACACACACACTCTCTCTCTCTCTCTCTCTCTCTCTCTCTCTCTCTCTTTCTCTCTCTCCAGCAAGTCCCACTTGAGTCATTCCTCCATACTGTATGTTACACTGTAAACTGTCTTTGGCATGGCCAGACTACAGTATAAACTCTCCTGATACAGACATCATTGGACATTATAAAGCTTGTTCTCATACTTCCATCTCTCTTTAGCTGTCCGTATCCTCAGCCTGATCTCTCAGACAACTTGTGCTTATTTTTCTCAGACCTACAGTGGCTCTGTCTCCGGGAAGCGTCATTCCAGCAATGCTCTTCTGGCCTGTTCCCTTTCAGCAGCAGAGCTCTCGCCGCTACCCTGGATCATTAATAATATCAAGACAGCTGAGATTAAAGAATAGAAATAAATTGGAAATGTGTGTGTGTGGATATGCTGTATCTTCATATATATATATATATATATATATATATATATATATATATATATATATATATATATATATATACATATTACATTTGTTCAATATCAGCAACTGCTACATCCCCTTTTTTCAGTTTCTCTCTCTTTTTTTTGCAATTTTTCCTACTTAGTCTGTAGTTTCTATCTTGTGCTGTGTCTCACTAATTTCAGGACCTTGAATAAAATGTTGGTGATAAATCAAAGCTGCCACAGTAAAAACACACACAGATTCATCATAGGATTAGCGCTACACTTTTATTCATTTTTCTTTTATCACCCTCCCTCCTCCTCTCTCAATCTCTCTGTTCCTACAATACTGAAAAGGCACAAATGACACACACACACACGCGCGCGCGCGCACACACACACACACACTAAAGTATACACAGAAAGATGCTGTGCCCTGCTCTCACCTGTCTGTTGCTCGCTGCTGTTCAATTCTAAAGGTACGTTCACAATGATACCGATTAAATCACTGGAGGTCACAAAGTCACTGTACTATTAGTTTCCAGCAGTGGATGTGAGTGGATTGGAGCGACAAAGATGCTGTAATCACTCTGCTCCAATGCCAACTCCTAGTTTTCTATTTCCTACACACTGTTTTATGTGTATTTTGAATGTATGGCAAGACATTAAAATATGTTTACTGAGTTCCTAATAAATAGAAGGAAAACTGTTTAACCATTCAATATGACTATACAACAAGAAGATTCATTGTATTAAGTAGCAGCTGCAGTAAGTAATATTACTAGTAGTATTCAAAATATTTCAATAAACAAATATTTTTTTATTTAATTTATGTTTAATTTAATGAATAGTCCAACTTTAATTTATTCACTAAAACTCTGCTTATTTTGCAAATCAAGTTAATTTTGACACGCCAAAGCAGTGTTAATTTCGTTGACGAAGACTATGACGAAAAATATTCGTCAACTAACCTTTTTCACGGACGAAAACTAAATAAAAACTAAATAAAAAGTCAGATATAATGACGAAAAACGTGACGAAATATAACTGACACTTTAGTCAACGAATAAAAATGAGACGAAAATATATGGGCGGGACGAATGGAGAAGAGATCCAATCAGAGCGAATCTTTGAGGGTAGGTTGATCTATGCAGAAGCAGCCGAGCCATTATAAAAAGCCGCGGCAAATGCAAGCGCAACAGCTAAACAAACGCAGCAGCAGTTACACAGTAGTGGTGGGCAGAGCGAGGCTTCATGAAACACTGAAACAGTTGAAGCAAAGTGCCGTATTTGTTTCGAGGCTTCGAAACTTTACCGACACCCGTCTCCACGGTGACACCTAGTGGCCAATTGCCCATGTTATCTGAAACAACTTTGACAACAAGCCATTTAAAAATAAATAAAAATATTTTGTTTTCGTTAATGTGGTGATATTTTAAAATCCTATAATAATATCCTATATAATCCTATATCATAATAATAACTAGGTTATTTTGGTCATGAAAAATGAATAAAACAAATAAATCCACAATGGTCTAATTTTTTTTTTTTTTTTTTTTTTAAAGATTTTTATTCAAAAATATTAATTGCTCTGCTGTGGAAGGGCTTAGCCTACTTCTTTTTTTACTGATAATTTCTCCAGCCTTAGAAAAAATCCTCTCACAAGGGACACTTGTTGCTGGCATGCATAGATATTTTTTAGCAAGGACATACAAATGAGGAAAAATCACAGCTCTCTCTTTCCAGTAACTTAGTGGATCATGGGTTCTTGGCAAAAATGCATCTTTTAGGTACTTTTTAACTTCTACTGTGGCATCTGCTGTGGCACTGTGTATCGCCTGTGTGGTTTGTTTCCGCCCCTGTCAATCAAACGCAGACTCGGCAAGCGTGCCACCTGTCGGTCGAGACACTTATGAAACGCGCAGAAGCTTCGTTTAGCCATAGTCACGTGACATGGGTGTTTTGAATCACAGTTCGGAGCAGTGTTTCGAAACATCTACGCTTCGGGATCTCGACACTGTGTCGAAACGTTAGTTTCGCGTCAGCCATCCCTATTACACAGAAAAGAGAACAAAGATGAGTTTGCAGAAATTCGCACAGTTTCGAGGACGTTTTCATAACAGTTAAGTTGTTTACACAGGGAACTACACTGCGACCTTTTGAAATGCCATTGCGACCCAAATTTTTATGGGGTCGTAAATGTATCACTGATTATTTTTGTACCTACTTATGTGTAATGCTATGTTTTAATATGAGCATTTATTAAAACAGAAATGTGTAAGAATACGTCTTATAACGTGCTCCAAGCATTCAACACATCAAGTTGGCTTCAGCCCCGCGATGCGGGAAAGCAGCTGGTTACTCGCGCAACACTGAACCGAGTTTTCCTTCAGGACGTTTGCGTCCTCCTGCACCTGAACGAACAAATACAAATCGCATTTTAAATAAACATAAGAAAAAGAGCGAAAAGTGAAAGAGCTCAATTCAGCAGCGCGGTGTTCAGGGAGCAAGCAGAGACGCGTCTCAAAGTCTTCTTGCTTTTGTACCGACAACAAATACATACTAAATATGTCGAAATACCCGTCTTGGAAAGTGTGTTCGAAAAGGTCTGTAGTTGTGTCTTCAGTGAAAGTAAAGAGTTGGAAAGAAATCGGATGTGTATCTTTATAATGGATGCATTTGTCTCTTAAAGTGACCGCGCCTAATTTACTAGCTCTGCTGTCAGTGTCTATAATGTATGAAAATGAAAGTAAATCACTCACTGCTCTTGATTAAATTACTTTGTAGTTTTAACAAGAATTTATCCAAAGTCAATCCAAAAATCAGATAGAATAGATTATATTGTTTTACTAGTGACTAAAAAATACAAAAAAAAAAAAAAAATATATGATTAGGGACCTGAGCATGTTTTGCTTAAGTGTTTCTTTCTTTAATTGCTAATGCAACCTTTTCACACCACAGACTGAGCCAAATTAAGCATTGCATCAGACATTATCAAGATTAATTTGTTGTTCTGACACAGTTTAACCCTGAGTTATTGTCATATTTTATTACCAATTTCTAAACTACAGCAGATAAACTGTGATATTGTAAGAAACGTTGAAGGTGTCTGAATACATTTTGGTTTGATTGTGTATTTTATTTTACAGTGAAGACTATGCAGTGCTATTTTAAATGAACAAAAACAAACTTAAAAAATGTAAACTTTGTGTAAATATCACAAATAAAGAAATAGAATGAACATACAATACAAATATAATATAGGTGGTTGTCTATTTCAATAATACTGTACTTCATCTTGAAAGAATGTCATATGCATTGCATATCATTCAGGACGAATGCATATCTTTTTCAGAGAGCATGTATATTTTTCATTGAGAGCAGGCCTTATGTTTATTTTATAAATACCATTCCATAACAGACTGATGGAAACATTTAGTCAAGTCAACTAAGTTGACTTTGTTCTACTAAAAAAAAAAAAGCTAGACTAAGACTAAAAGACTTAAGACTAGACTAAGACTAAAACTCTTATGATATTTAGTCGACTAAAACTAGACTAAGACTAAAACATTTCAGATGACTAAAATGTGACTAAAACTAAATGGTGTGTTATTCAAAAGACTAAGACTAAATCCGAATTTGCTGTCAAAATTAACACTGCGCCAAAGTGATTATGCCAAGCTTTCTTTTGTAATAGGTCTGTTTATTTTCACCAGTCACATTTAAGCCAATTGTAAATCTGTTATTAGTACGATCATATTGACTGTGTGATCAGTTAGTTTTAAGGAAGAAATGCACATAGGCTGAAATATTTTACTGGTATTCTATAGGCCATTCTTTTACTTTTCTATTCTTTTACTGCACATTTTTTTCTAAATAATTTTGATATCCCTCTTCACTTTTGCAGATTAAAGCAGCATTTTAAGAAATTGATTAACTGCAAGACTAGATCATAGCAACCACAAAGTAATGTGCTAAACATACTCGCATAGCATTAACCTTAAATTGTGACCCTGAGTTTTGCACAAACAAGCACTACTGACATTTTCTTCATAAAATGTTTGGGTTTAGTCCAGTCTGCTCCTTCTACCAGAGACACAAGAAATGTGCGTATGACTTTCCTTGGTCTGGACATTTGCTCACTCCCTGGCCAATTTTCTGACTTTCCAGTGATGGAAACATTGCAGATTGGACATTGACTACAGCACTAGCACTCTTGTACACTCCACATTTACTGTAAAGTAGTTTTTTTGCTGCAAATGTGTGTGTTTGTTTTTATCAGAGACATAATTCAGTGTGACAGCCAGGGCTTCTCCTTTCCCAAAGGTTTCAGCAGACTTCTGTTCCCTATGGTAACTCACACATGCAGCACTTCTCTCTCTCCACTGGTCTTGTTTACCTCCAACATTTATTGTCTCCCTTCAATAACAACTCAGTCTGTCATGACTGATGCAAAACTAAACTAAAACTCACACAAAAATATATTGCTCCCATTATGATCATGAAGCTGTTTATGTCTTTATGTATAATAAAAAGATTTTACTTAATATCACGTGTCAACCGATTTTGATGATTTTTTTTCCTTCCATTATACAACTTTTGACCACTGCATCAAAAGCAGCTTTTTAATGCATAGACAACGAACTAATTTATTTAGGATGTTCCAAGCTTGTGAATAAACACCATGAGGCATGTTTACTTGTTACTTATTAACAGTAAGTTGCAAAATATGACTATTTAAAAACAATCAAATAGAAGCCAATAGTTAAACTATGCCACAAATATGAGTGTATGCTTATTAACTTTAGAAAAGGAGAAAACAAATCTTTGATGTGGTTGCTGTTAAAGGCTGTGCATCAAATCAAATTTGCCACAAAATCATCTATCACTTGGTAGAAGCTGCATAAGACGGATGCTATTCATTCAGTATATGTCATGTTAATAACTTTGCATATTGTTGAGGCTATACAGTTTGTTCTAATAGATTTAGGTCAACTGGTATCATGGCATAAACATACCTGGGGGGACTTTTTAGCGAGACGCGAAATACGTAGTAAGTATTAAGTATATATCATTGCAGTTTCCAAAATAAATAAACACTAGAGGCAGTAAAACTGTCTCAGGTTACGTATGTAACCATAGTTCCCTGAGTAGGGAATGAGACACTGCGTCCTCTAGGGGTCGCTTTGGGGAACACCTTGTCATGACCCGTGTCTGAAAAAACACCAACTTGTTGGCCGGCGACAGCCCCCGACTTCCCTACTGTTGCGACTATAAATAAGCAACGGGAGAGCACGTCATTATCTTCTTCGTCTGAAGCTTGCTTCCGAAGCATGGCAGGGAGTTACAGGATGCAGTGTCTCATTCCCTACTCAGGGAACTATGGTTACATACATAACCTGAGACAGGTCCCTTTCGAGGGAACTTCGAATTGCATCCTCTAGGGGTTGCTTTGTGGAACAGTATACCCATGCTGCCATGCTGAGGGGAATGCAGGCCAGAATCATGGTGAGCACTAAGTCCCAACTCTACCATTTCCATGGGAGTTTCCCCTGGGACGTTTAGACGGCTGTCTGTGACAGTACCCCTTACGGCCAAAAGGTCTAAGCTACATACCCAACTAATTGTTGGTTCTTCGGCCCAGGGTAGAGCTGAAGGCTTGGAATCAGGAAAGATTCCTTTAAAGGGATACGGCTAAGAACCTAGTATTTCTACCAAGTCTTGCCTGTCACACAGGGGCTACCGCTAGCTTACGCATAAGCTTGCTGAAAGAGCTGTCTCAACAGTTCTCTAGTAGCAACAACCCGTTTAGATAGGTATCCAAGGATACACAGGTGTAGTGGCGCCTAAGATGAACGGGGCTTTTACCAACTCAAGAAAGGGCACGAAGCAAACGTGCGAAGCCCTTACCATATAGGATTTTAGAAAGAACGCAGAATACTAGCGTGCGAACTTACCACAGTGTGGATTTCAGAAAAGTGTGCAAAGACTTCACGTGCACACTTACCATAGCATAGATTTTCAAAAACTGTTCTAAGGAGGGGCTCTCGTTGCAGTCTGATAGAGCAGCTCATAGATGGAATGTTGCATCTCAAAACAGTATGATTGAGAGTCATCAACTCGATCTATGGAAACAATACCGGAACATGAAGCCAGATGGCTGGTGCTGACGAGTGTTTAGTAATCACTGTAACTGAGCACTGCACAGGAAACTCACAGTTTTTTAGTAGACATGTAACCACCAGCAATTTAATAAACATAAGTATATACAGAGAGGGTTACATTTACTCACCCACCCTCCTGCGCTAGAGCCCCGCTCAAGGGGCGCCTCCTTTTAGTCTGGACCATCAGTCAGGTGGTTGCTATGAACATAGAACCATAAAAACATTATAGATCCAGCATAGGAGACTGTTATGCGAGAGGTTTACACCTAACCTCGATCAGGTGGAGAGCTGGTGGTTACAGGGGAATTAGGAAGGGGAGGATAAAAGCAGAAGTTAACCCTCTGAAGTCGATTAATACAAATATATGCGTTATGAAGATATTTTCCCCTGATAACCTCTTAGACTCCAGAGGGTTATAAATCCCCAAAGGGAACGAGTAGATACCTCGGTATCACTCAGATTCGGACGAGAACGCTGCCTCATCTAGATCACACCCTTTAGGTTCTGCTTACCTCCTCGTGACCCACAATTCCTCTAACCCCTGCCCACAGGTGGAGGAGCAGCGCGAGTTGCGACACTAGCCTTCTGTGCCCGTCTTTGATCCTCAGATCGAGACAGGCCAGGACCCCAATGTTGTTCGGGCTCAGACCTGGACCTTCGTGGAATGAAGGATCTGAAAGCAGCAGAGCACGCCTCCCAGAACTTCTCAAATCGCCGTCTCAACGGAAATACAGAACAGTTCAGAAGGCGAAACCTGAGCATCGAGGAGAAAGCCTTTTCTTTCCTCCCGATGTCTGCCAGGTTCTTCCACAGATGTCTCTCTGCTGCCACCATGGTCGCCATAGTCCTGCCTATGGCAGAGGCGGCCTGCTTGGTAGCACGGAGAGAGATTAAGAGAGGATTTTTCCCCTGCAGAAAGAAAAAATTTCCACAGATAAAAATTATTTTAAAATTATTTATACGGGGGGCATTCCCTCATATCTGCTTTCGCGCATCACCTCGATGTCTGCAGATTACTTTCATGCCGAAACCGATGGATGCGAGAAGAAAACAGCATCTTTCATTTCTTTTTAATCTCTGTATGGAGATCATGCAGAAATTAAAGGCTCACCTGAGCTGGAGGGCTATGGTCAAAAGGTAATTTTCGCTCAATAACCTCCAACAGCTCTACATACGCAGGGCAGGAGAATGAGAAGGCTCAGCCTCAGCTTCTTCACCATCCTCAAATATCTCCTGCTTTTCCTGGGTAAAAACCCAGCAGAGCACTAACTATCCTGTTTTTTACAAGTGCGAAAGGGAAACCATTCAGACAGATCCACCTGTATTCTCACGAGCTCATTCTCTTCCATGCCTCAGCGCGGACAGGTCCTGAACCACAGGAAGCAGATTGCTGCCTTTTTTTCACTTTTCTTTCAGAAGAGAGACAAACGAGAGCTGAGCTTTTTCCATTGAAAAAACGCTCACAATGCATGCAGATTGCCTCCTCAAAGACATTGCGTGCGTGCTCTTCACCCAAACAAATTACGTAAAGTTTGCATGTGGATCGGGTATCAAATAACGCCGACACGGATGCACACATCGTCTAAACGCTTGCTTGTTGTCGCCATGATAAATAGAGAAAGATCGCCCTTACCGGTTCTTTCAGATGCACAATTCAAACAAAACAGTCAGTTAACATGAAGAAGATAATGACGTGCTCTCCCGGTGATTATTTATAGTCGCGCCGGTAGTGACGTCGGAGGCTGTCGCCGGCCAACAAGTTGGTGTTTTATCAATGTATGCTTCAGACATGGGTCACGATGAAGTGTTCCCCAAAGCGACCCCTAGAGGACGCAGTTCGAAGTTCTCTCGAAAGGGAACTCTGACACCTTTTAATCCTTTTCACACTAATTTACAGAGGTTCAATTAATAAAGCATATTTTTTGCACAGTTAATTGAAGAATATGACATAACAATATTAATATTCTGGGAGGATAAAAAAAACCTGTTGCTTTTGAACATTACACCTATCCAGCTTCATATCTATGGGTTTTTAATAAACAGGTTTGTTCAGTAGCTCACGGAGTACGGAGACATACTTGAGGGGAGGAGCCCTGTTGGTTTGAATCCCATGTAACCATGGTTCAACAAACAGTTCAAATCTGCATATAAGGATGTTGAAATGGCACGGGTGCATCAACAAATGGGGTTTTTATATCAGTTTTGCATTTTTAACACTATCGGGAAGGTTTAGGGTTGGGTTTGGTGTAGGACAAGGCATATTTCCAAGACGATAGAGCATTAACTTTTAGCGACGTACTAGCAACGTAATAAAAACACAGCAATACGTACCTATATCCCCCACCAAATCCATTAATTTTGTGTTGCCTGATATGCTTTTTTTGACTCTCAAAGTGCAAGTAGAGACCTAGAGAAAAATTACAACGGTTTCAGCTAAAAATCTTCTTTATTACTGTTATACTGATAAAAAGAGACAACCTACAGTATGTCTTCAACAATTTTTTTTTTTTTTTTTAAGAATATCTTTGTTTACTCTTATACAGTTTTTTATGTGTTGGGCCAGTATGTCCTATGTGAAATCTGAATCCATCCAACTGAGAACTACTGGTTTTGTGGAGGATTCAAAAGCACCATATGGCTTATGATTGGTAGGATGGACTGGGATGAACTAGACACAGAAGGGGGTTTGGGTGATATGTGCTGTCCCAAAGAAACCAGAGAGTCCCAGTGATAGCCTGAGAGATGCCGTTCTCTGCATTACAGCAGCTGTTTTCCTCACACACACACACACACACACATACATACTTGCATTTGTGGTTTACAGGGACTCTCCATAGGCGTAGTGGTTTTTATACTGTACAGGTTGTATTTTCTATTGCCCTACACCAACACTACACCTAAACCCAACCCTTAAAGAAACCTACTGGCATTTTTTTTTTTTTAATAAAATACCATTTTGTATGTTTTTTAAGCCTGTTGTTTTATGGGGAAACAGGAAGTGTCCTCATAAACCATGTTTACGTTGTAGTACACATCATTATACCATAAACCACATATACCAGTAAACACACACACCTGTTACTATCATTTACTGAACAAACAGTTTACCGTTTTACTGTTTAAAGTACACAATTCCTGTCGTGTACTTTAAACGGACATTCATAGAAAAATCTATTTTTTCTATTTTGTTTTATTTTTTGCCCCGTTACAGAAGCCAGGACTATATTTAGCTGTCTTTATTGATTCAGGTCTGACACATTACACTGTGCTATTCTCCATACCTCAAATACACTCCGAGAGTCCAGATCCCTTTCACAAAGAGAGAGAGAGAGAAAGAGAGAGAGAGAGATGAAAATAGTTGCAAAACAGCATAGCTTTATTGATTCGATTTGCAACCGGAACAAGACTTTGGTAAGAGAGATGTACTTTTTCATTTTGGTCTGTTTCCTTTCCTATTTCATATGATTATCACCTCCATGTGTCAGGGTGACATTTTTGTCTACTGAAATGCTTTGAGCTGTGCCGATGTAGCGGAGATTTATGGCGCTGATCAGAAGGCAGTTTGGGACAGGAATTTGTGAATTTACGGCTATTTGATTGCGCCGCTCATCACACTACAGCAATTTACAGCTTGATCAACAAAGGAATGGTAAATATTATCACAGGAGCAAACATAGTGTTCAAACTGATATAAAAACTAATATAGAACAAACAAATTAATAAATAAAGTTAAAAACAATTTATCATAAAATCACAATAAATGCACAAGAGTTATGAAGATTCCATTGAACACTGGAGCATTGGCTTCTGAACATTCAGCTATTCAACTTTGCCATTACAAAAATAAATTTTATTTTACTATATATTAAAATAGAATATTGTTCAGCTCTGTGTTTGGATAGAAATTATCCAAGGAGACAGTAAAAGTATGTTGAATTATGGAAGAATAATATATAAATAAAGATTGTGTAAATTTACAGTTTATTTCTATGGGATAAAGTATAAAGCTTGTCTGAGATAGTAACAGTAAACAACAGTACCATGATCTTCAACAACCTTCTCACTGTCAAAATGTAGCACAGAAACCTCTAATGTGAGGACTCACACAACTCATGAAACTGACTCCACTAAAGTCTGCTCTGACTGATTTAAGTCACCTGATACATATCATCTACAGTATCTTACATACAATATATTTTCCTTTGTGTTCAGCAAAAGAAAGAAATGCAAAATGTTTGGAACAGAAAAGTGACTTTAGGAATAACCCAATGCTAAATGTTCCAAGTTCAAGCAGTCTGCTGTTGTGAGATTCAATGTAACTATCTTAACTATCTTGCTTTTATGCACATTTTGAATTTGAATAAAAATGCCTTAATTGCGAAAAAAAAAACCTTGCTTGAGGTGGTTTTTGACTTGTGCTAAAAAGGGTTCCTTTTCGGGAACTCGAGCTGCGTCGACACCGCTTTGGGGAACGTCCCTGACGAGACCCACTCTGAATATCGTGTGCAATCTGTCCAATGGATGGGCGTGACGTCACGGAGCGGGGTGACGTAGCGACCAGGAAGCTATATAAGCACGTGCCGTGCAGCTGGCTTCAGCTTCGCTCTGTCAGCAAGCGCTCTGTGTGTGCATGTTAAAAGTCTGTCCTGTTGGTCCTATTTATTGTTGTCTGTCCCTTAGCCATTAAAAGATCGCTAAAACAGCTCAATATGCCTAAAGTGAAAGCAAAGACCAAACATATAAAGGGCGATTCCAAGCCACGTTACAGATTGTGTGTTCCTCCCTGCCCTCGCTACATTACCCTGGGTTCGGAAGCACGCTCGTCGGTTTCTTCCCCCCAGGGTGAGGGATCAGCTCTTCACCTCTCTTCCTCCGAGGAGGTCGATGTGGAGACTGTTGCTGGGGATTCGCCACCCCTGTCGCCCCAGTATGAGGAGCTTTTGGAGGTGGTTACACGTGCAGTAGATAAATTAAAAATCGAATGGCCTGCAGAAAAATATACTGAGCCGCAGAAAAGCAAGCTAGGTGAACGCTTTCTGCGGCCAAGGCAACCACCTCCACGTCGGAGTCTACCGTTTTTTCCCGATCTCCATGACGAGTTATCAAGATCGTGGAAGCATCCATATTCTACCCGCCTCTTTGGCCCCGATTCACTATAATATGGCAACGTGATGGGGCTGGGAGAGCGGGGTTATAGAGCGATGCCACAGGTCGAACAGACACTCGCGGGCTATCTGTCGCCTGGCTCAGCATCGTCTCTAAAGGCTCCGACGTTGCCCACTAAGCCGCTGCGAGTTACATCATCGCTTGTGGACAAAGGTTATGTGGCAGCAGGTCAGGCTGGGGCTTGCCTTCATACTATGGCAGTCCTACAAGCTTATCAGGCCGACCTGTTGGGAGATATCGATGAGGGAGAGGGGATTAAGTCAGAAGATGTTGAAGAACTCAGAAAGACCGCTGATCTCTCCCTCCGCGCCACTAAAGAGACCGCTCGCGCAATTGGGCGGTCTATGGCAGCCTTAGAGGCGGCGGAGAGGCATTTGTGGCTGACCCTGTCAGAGATAAAAGAAAGAGACAGGGTCTGCCTTCTGGACGCCCCGCTTCAAGCCTCGGGCCTGTTTGGCGACACAGTCAACACTGTCGTCGACAGGTTCCAGGAGGCACGCAAACAGGCGGCGGCGTTCCAGAATTTCCTCCCTCGTCACTCTCGTGGTGCATCTGGGCGGGAGATGACCACGTCACATACCGGCTCCTCATACCAGGAAGCGCAAAAACAGAGTGTCGCCGATCGTGTTCCCACACAACGGGACCGAGGGCCTTAGCGACGCCCTGAGTCGGGGACTTCCAAAGCTAAAAAGCCAGATTTAAGAACAGTTATCGAGGCCCGGAAGTCCTCGACAAAAAGATCCTGACGCCAGGGTCCAGAGGGTAGCCCCTACTGGGGTAGAGCGCGGTCCACCTCAGTATACGGTGCCCGCCTCACCTCAGTGCCCTCAGGAGGTCGGTCTGCCAACCCTGCCAGAGTTTCAGGGCGCAGCGGCCTCCAGCGAGCGCTACTCCCAGTTATTTCCGCCCGTGATCGCAGCGGAGCTGGGATGCTCGCCGCCCCTTCGGGGCCCTCTTACACCAGAGGTCAGTCTCGAGAGACTGATTCCCTTAGTAGATTATTTAGCAGCGTGGAAGCTACTGCCAAATGTATCTCATTGGGTCCTGCGTACAATAGAAAAAGGCTATTGCATTCAGTTCGGTCATCCACCACCGAAGTTCAACGGGGTTACACCGATTGTGGTCGGCCCCCGGCAGGCTCTGGTTATGGAACAAGAAGTGAATACCCTATTAAGGAAGGAGGCCATCGAGGTGGTCCCTCCTCTAGACAGGGAATCCGGATTTTACAGCCGGTATTTCATAGTTCCAAAGAAGGATGGGGGGTTGCGTCCGATCATAGACTTACGTCACCTGAACCGCTCAGTTATGTCACTGAAGTTCAAAATGCTCACTGTCAAGCAGGTTGTAGCTCAAATCAGATCCGAGGCCTGGTAGATAGATCTCAAAGACACATACTTCCACATATCCATCCTTCCACAACACAGGAAGTTTCTGAGGTTCGCTTTCGGGGGCAAAGCTTATCAATATCGAGTACTTCCCTTCGGCCTTGCACTCTCACCCCGCACGTTCACGAAATGTGTAGATGCGGCTCTGGTATCCCTCCGTATGCAGGGCATCTGCATTCTAAATTATATCGATGATTGGTTGATCCTAGCTCAATCAGAGCAGATGGCGGTTCGACATCGAGATGTCGTTCTCGCACACATGGGGGAGCTGGGTTTGAGACTAAATGCCAAGAAGAGTGTACTTTCTCCAGTTCAGAGAACCACCTATCTAGGCGTAGTGTGGGATTCGACCACGATGCAGGCACGTCTGTCTCCTGCTCGGATCGAGTCGATCCTCACATCAGTCGAGAGAGTCAAAGAAGGCCAGTCACTCACTGTCAAACAATTCCAGAGATTGTTAGGACTGATGGCAGCTGCGTCCAACGTGATACCTTTTGGCCTGCTGCACATGAGACCCCTAAAGTGGTGGCTCAAGTCCAAGGGCTTTTCCCCGAGGGGAAATCCACTTCGAGTTATCAAGGTCACGCGGCGATGCCTTCGTGCCTTAGACATGTGGAAGAAACCTTGGTTCTTGAATCAGGGCCCGGTGCTGGGAGCTCTTCGTCGCAGTGTAACGCTAGCAACAGACGCGTCCCTCACCTGTTGGGGTGCGGTCATGAGTGGCCACCCTGCCCGCGGTCTGTGGAGTGGTCGCCATCTGACATGGCACATCAATTGCCTAGAGATGTTAGCAGTCTATCGAGCATTAAAATATTTCCGCCCAGACCTGAGAGGTAACCATGTGCTAGTGCGCACCGACATCAGTGGTCTCTTATTTCAATCACCAGGGGGGTCTGCGCTCACGCCCCTTGTACAAGCTGGCATACCAGATCCTTCTCTGGTCCCCGGGCAAACTCCTCTCGATCAGAGCAGTGTATATTCCTGGGAGATTGAATGTGGGAGCAGACATACTGTCGAGGCAGGGGCCGAGGCCCGGGGAATGGCTGCTTCACCCCGAGGTGGTGAAGCATATATGGAGAGTGTTTAGCAAAGCCCAGGTGGACCTCTTTGCGACTCAAGAGACATCGCAATGTCCCCTCTGGTTCTCTCTAGTTCATCCAGCTCCTCTGGGACTGGACGCTATGGTACAGACCTGGCTGAGGCTTCGTCTGTACGCATTTCCCCCTATCGCTCTGCTCCCGGGAGTTCTGGCGAGAGTACGCCAGGACGGGGTCCGTCTGTTGTTAGTAGCCCCATTCTGGCCGGGCCAAGTATGGTTCTCAGATCTAGTCTCGCTCCTCGACGGCTCTCCGTGGGAGATACCGATCAGGACAGACCTACTCTCACAGGCGCAGGGCACGATAATTCACCCTCGCCCAGAGTCATTCAAGCTGTGGGTGTGGCCCCTGAGGGGGCACAACTGTTAGCAGCTGGTCTCTCAACGAGGTTGTTGAGACCCTACTCCAATCCAGAGCTCCCTCTACCAGGAAACTGTACGCCCTGAAGTGGACATTCTTCACTGCATGGTGCAGAGATCGCCACCTTGACCCTGTTAACTGCCCAGTTGGTACAGTTCTGGAGTTCTTACAAGCTAGGCTCTATGCGGGGTTATCCCACTCCACCTTAAAGGTGTACGTAGCGGCCATAGCTGCTTTCCATGTCCCTTTCAATGATCAGTCAGTGGGTAGGCACCCCCTAGTTCCCCTTTTTTCTCCGCGGTGCGCTGAGGCTAAGACCTCCAGTAAGGTCCCGTGTCCCCCCCTGGGATTTGGTTGTGGTTCTAGAGGCTCTTTGTAAAGCTCCATTCGAGCCAATACAAGATATCTCAGATAGACATCTGACACTTAAAACTGCCCTGCTACTGGTAATCACCTCACTAAAAAGAGTTGGAGATCTCCAGGCCCTTTCGGTGGCCCCTACTTATCTAGACTTTGCCCCTGGTATGGCAAAAGCATTCTTATACCCTCGAGCGGGTTATGTTCCAAAGGTTCCCTCTGTTACACCAAAACCTATCGTACTGCAGGCCTTTTGTCCTCCTCCCTTTCGGGAGCCAGACCAAGAGAAGCTAAACTGTATGTGTCCAGTGCGAGCACTGATCGCATAAGTCCACAGAGCTGCCCTCTGGAGAAAGTCCGACCAATTGCTTGTTTGCTACGGTCCTACTTACAAGGGTTCTCCTGCCACCAAGCAGACCCTTAGTCGTTGGATAGTCGAGGTTATCAACGTCTCCTATGAGTCCTCTGGTCTTCCCCCTCCTTTGGGGGCCAAGGCTCACTCTACTCGGGGTATGGCGGCCTCCAAGGCCTTCTCAGCAGGTGTGTCCCTCTTGGACATCTGCAACGCTGCGGGGTGGTCCACGCCCTCTACATTTGTCAGATTCTACGATTTTGATATGCGAGCCACTCCGGGCTCTTCTGTTCTCCCGCCTTAGCTGTGCTCTCCGGATACACACTGGGCAGGGATTTGGTAGTCTGGCAGTGTTGGCATATCGTTCCCCAAAGCGTTGTCGACGCAGCTCAAGTTCCCGAAAAGGAACGCCTCAAGGTTACGCATGTAAACCTAGTTCCTTGAGGGAACGAGACGCTGCGTCAAAAAGCCATACTCCCGGCACCCCTGCTGGCGCTTGCTTCCCTACTCGAAGCTGAAGCCAGCTGCACGGCACGTGCTTATATAGCTTCCTGGTGGCTACGTCACCCCGCTCTGTGACGTCACGCCCATCCATTGGACAGATTGCACACGATATTCAGAGTCGGTCTCGTCAGGGACGTTCCCCAAAGCGTTTTCGACGCAGGGTCTCGTTCCCTCAGGGAACTAGGGTTACATGCGTAACCTTGAGGCGTTAATATGAATAATGAGAGATGGACATGCATTTTGAATATGACTGTGCTATGGGATGGTAAATACTGACTAACAGTGGACCGATCTTGTTCCGCATTATTTGAAATTTTGTTATATAGTCATTCAGAAATGCGAGAGCAACGTCTGTCATTATAGTATTTCTGTATAATTGTCTCCCAGAACTGTTAAACTGGGTTCCCAGACAGCAGCATCCACCTCCAAAAGCAATAAGTGCTTTCATTATGTTATGTCTGGTCATTCTGAGGTGCAAGCAATTTATTATATAGGAACATTTTAATATTCAATATTCTCTTACTTTTCTTATTGATGTATAGTGCCAGTTTATCAGGAAGAGATGATTTTGTTCTCTTTGACTTGTTGAATGGAAATTGTGTTTGTTCGCAAATGTGTTGTGTGATATTCCAGTCTTGTGCATAGGTTAAATTTGCAACTTTGGATGGAAACCCAGCTATTCTCTCTCTCTCTCTCTCTCTCTCTCTCTCTCACACACACACACATACACACACAACAACAGGTCCAGTATCAGCCCATAGCAGCAGTCTTGTGCAGAGTGTGTGCTCAGTGCTAATTCCTTGCTCAGCCGTGTCCTCCGGTCCTGGATCATGCCCAGTTTGGAAAGGCACCTGCCCAAACCTTACTAAAGGGCAATGAGACCCACAGAGCGGCTGCACAGTATTTAACCAATACTGAACTGACCCGCTTCTACTACACACACCAGCTGTTTCCTCAGGATCACATGCTCTGACAGGAGTCTGGTAGATTCTTTAATTTCAGTTTAACAAATTTCTGTTGCACACTACACAGAACAGCACATCCTCTCACTGGACATTATTCTGTCATTTGAAATCAGTTATCAAAGACCCCACTGACATCAAATATTTTTTACTATTAAAATGGTAAGTTTGAAACAGGAAAAACATTCTTATTGTATAGATCATTTTATTGGATATATTGGACATCTGTCTAGTGTAGGATAATTCATCAATATTTTTGTAGTGAAAATCAATCCATCTTAAAAATAAACATTCGATACATTAAAAAGAAAAGGGGTAAAGCTCACACATACAGACTACACAGAATATATATTTGACAAATATTTGCTTTGAAGCAAATTAATAAACTACATTCAAAAGTCTAGGGTCAGTGGTTATTTTTTTACTTGGAAAAAATAAATTAAAATTGTTATTTATTAAGTATGCATTTAATTGATCAAATAAGCTATAGAATGAAGTGAATCAGCGTTTCCACTGAAATATTAAGCAGCATAACTGCTTTCAAAATTGATAATAATAAAAAATTTATCTTGAGGACCATAACAGCAAATTGATTTCTGAAGAACCATGTGATGTTAAATCAACATTAAAATGAACATGTAAAAAGCAAAGCAACATACTGTACATTTGTAAACCCTGGTCCAGTGTTCTCATTTGCATATTTATGAGGTCAGTAACATTGATTGGACAAATACAGCTAGTATTTGGTTGCATGATCTGTTTCAATAACTGCTCGTTCATCTGTGAAAACAAGGTAATGTACAGTGGGTTTAGAAAATAATCACCCCCCTTTACAATAATCACATTTTGTTGCTTTGCAGCCTGAAATAAAAACGGACAACGTTTTTTTTTAGCTGTATTCACTCAGTGCAACTTATAACATACAAGTGAAAGATAAGACACCAACATGTCAAACAAATAGAATCACTGAGTTGGAAAAAAGGATCACCCCCTTGTGTCAGTATTTTGCTGAACCTTTTGTTTCAATTACAGCCTTTAGTCTGTTGAGATATGTATCTACTATATTTGAACATCTAGACTTTGCAATATTTGCTTACTCTTTTTTGCAGAATTGCTCAAGTTCAGTTCAATCTGATGGTGAGTGTGTGTGGACTGCAGTCTTTAAGTCATTCCACAGATTTCAGTGGGATTTAAGTCTAGGCTCTCACGAGACCATGCAAAGACATTTACCTTTTTCTCCTTCAACCACTGTGTGCTCAGTTTTGATGTGTGCTTTGAGACATTGTCATGTTGAAAGGGAAACCTTCTTGCCATTGACAACTTTCTGACAGAGGGCAGAAGATTTTCCTCAAGAATTTGAAGTATTTTGCCTGATCCATTTTTCCTTCTATCCGGACAAGTGCTCCAGTCCCTGCTGCAGATAAACAGCTCATAACAGGATATCACCACCTCCATGCTTTACTGGAGGAATGCTGCTATTTGGATGGAGAGCTGGATTGGAATTCCATCAGACATATCGATTGGTGTTGAGGCCAAAATAATAACATTTTTGTCTGCCTTAAATCTTAAAGGTGTGTTTTGGTAATACCCAGTCACTGCATGCATCCTTTATTAAGAAGTGGCTTTATTCTCGCAACTCCCATACAAGCAACATTTGTGGAGAATTTGTGATATTGTTGTCACATGCACACGATGACCACTCTTTGTCATAAATTCCTGTAACTGCTTCAGAGTTGCTGTAGGCCTATTGGTAGCCTCAGTGATCAGTTTCCTCTTGGCTCTTTCATGCAGTTTGGAGCAACGTCCTGATCCAGGGAGGAGGTTAGACTAGTTAATGCATACCTCACCCATCTCAGTGTGTGCACTCAATTGCTGTAGCGCGTGGCGCCACTATGCTGGTTTTTAGCTTAGCACCATTCATTCCTTTGGATCCAAACAGGGATGAATTTAGAAGCCACCAAACACTTTCATGTTTTCCCTATTTAAAGACAGTTATATGAGTAGTTACACGAGTGAGTATGGTGACACAAAATGGTGACATCCGTGTTTGGATCCTAATGGTGCTAAGCTGAATGCTAGTATAGAGGTGCCATGCGCTACAGCGATTGAGTGCACGCTCTGAGACAGGAGAGGTATGTAATTTGAGGAAAGGACATAGTGGAATATGGAAAAATGGTGGTGGTGTTGTTTTCCTTTAATAATAGACTTAATGTGCATCTAGATATTGATAAAGCCTTTGAATTCTTGTCTATCCACAACTTCATCCTGGAGATCTTTGACAGTGGCTTGCCACCCACAGTTGAAGCTGAAAAGCTTCAGGAAAGCTCTTTTCATGCTGAGCTGATCAAAATAACCACAGCCTATCACAGTTGAAAGTCAAATGGCTTTGGCGGTTTCACAATTTCCAAGAATGTAACGAACGGACTTCTGGGATTTCTAAAATCTGCATTCGATGCATCCACAACACAACTAGGCACGTTCATGCATACTCTTTATTTGCGTACTTGAGTATTGGAATTGAACTTTGAAGGTAAATGGTGACATAGATTGAGAACAGAATGATGCAGGATCGCTTAACTATGCATATTTAGAAATTGTTTCTGTGTGCCTTTGAGAAGGTGATTAACTACACCTGATTTTTTTTTTTTTTCTTGGATATTTTTACTTGCACTGGTAAATACAGCTGGATAAAACAGAAACTGTCCATCTTCCTTTCAGGCAGTAAAGCAACAAAATATGATTATTGTAATCAGTGGGGATTCTTTTCTATACCCACCATTGTAAGTCCAACCTAGCGGTATAAAGTCACCTGGACCTTAGTCTCGCATAGCCAGACCTTCAGGTAATAATAATTAGGTAAAAATAATAATAATAATAATCACTTTGAAAATGTGTAATAACATTTTTATAATAGATTACTGATGCCTTGGTTGAACTGTTCTCATAAAAGTTTGTTCACAGCAGAAGGATGTCTTGAAGGTCAAGAGGATTGAACAGTTTTGATTGCAAGTGTATTTAAATGAATAAATCAGAGAACAATCTAAAAATCTCATACCACATGTATATACAGTCTTAAAACTAACACACAGAATTTGGTTCAGATCTTTTTGCCACTGACCAATAATGAAAGTGACTTGTGTATGAAATTGTTGCTGCAGAAACACACAAACCCTCTCTCTCAGATTAGCTCGGAGGTGTATGTGTGTGTGTGTGTGTGTGTGTTTGAGAAAAAGTGAATGTGTGTATCCGCACTGTGATGCAGAGAGCGCATTCATCTCTTAGACCATTACACACAGTCACTAAAGTGACATTCCCCTGGGAGAGTTAACTGCAACCCGTGCAGAAACACACAAACGTGCTACACACACTCAAGCATGTTGAAAAACACTTTGTGTTTGCTTCAGTCTCTGTAGTTTGTCTCTTTCACACTGAGAGGATGTGGCTTTTAAGCTTTTAGCCCATCTCACCTTCACACTCACCTTCAGAGTCACCTCTTTAAAAGACATGCACACACACATGTACATACACAGACAACATGAGCTTGTATTTACGGACCGCAAGCTAAAATACAAGCATGTCACATAGTCATGTGGAGAGAGTAAGGGACACTTCATTTCTTTATACAACATATGTGACCCTGGACCACAAAACCAGTCATAAGGGTTAGTTTTTGGAAATTGAGATTTATAGATCACCTGAAAGCTGAATAAATAAGCTTTCAATGTGTATGGTTTGTTAGGATAGGACCATATTTGGCCGAAATACAACTATTTGAAAATCTGTAATTTGAGGGTTCAAAAAAATCTAAATACTGAAAAAATCACCTTTAAAGTTGTCCAAACGAAGTTCTTAGAAATGCATATAGTATTAATCAAAAATTACATTTTGGTATATTTACTGTAGGATATTTTCAAGATATCTTCATGGAACATGATATTTACTTAATATCCTAATGATTTTTGGCATAAAATAAAAATTTATAATTTTGACCCATTCAATGTATTTTTGTAGTCTGGTAATCACAAATTCTGCTACTTCGCTTTGCTTTGTAGACAAGGGCATAATTGACAAGCATTTACTTTCGTGTTGTGAGACGCTAGTTTGAAGTTTAAAATCATTGGTGTACCTGTAAGCCAATCACATTACGTTTGGTTATGACGTGTGTTATTTGGCGGCTCAGCCGTCTCGAACTTCTGCTGTAAACACAGGATTGCTGCGAAAACAAAACCATCGAGCGAGTTTTGCTGCCTCCTTTAACCTGATCCTCCACGAGAGCAACCAATGGGGACACAATCACAATTATAGCCTTGCCGAACTTTGGTCTCCCCAGTTTCTCGCTGACGATCGGTAACAGTTGATAAATTCAACTTTTCCCAAAACCTGTCGGGAGTAGGGCCACAACATCACCTCTATTCAAAATGTGAAACAAACACTCTTTTTGTTCACGCTTCAGTTGGCAAATGTTGGGAATATTCTCCACAACAGAGCGAATAGCATCCCTGTCTCCATGTCCGTTGTATTTTCCGATTTCCCTAACCTAGACTACAATCTTAAATTTGGCGCTTAGCTTAGCATCTATGTCACGGATCTCAGCCTGCCCTCTGTTTGTTGAATGGACAGCTGGTGTGGATTCAGAGGAAATCTGGGAGCTGGTTTGCTGTCTCAGACTGAGTACAGAAGCAAACTGAAATTGAGCGGAAAGAACAAAGTCTGACGTAGTCAGGCTAGTATTTTTTGCTATTACTACAAATATAACCCAACGACTTAAGAATTTGTGGTCTGTGGTCACTGGTCACATTTATAATTTGAGATTCATGTACACAACAACTTGGGATCAGTCACAGTTTTTTTCTAAAGTTCATGCTGCATGTGCATATGTTAGCTATGTTATGTAAATGTTAAACATTTTACTTTACAGAAAACACATTTTACTGTTCTGTGTGTGCATGCCAAGTTAAAGAAATGCTCAAGAAAGTTGCTGAAAGTGGAATAATCATCTTTATATTTCAGCATTAATAACATGAATTTCTATACTTCATTAAATGTGACATAGACTAATATTATACAAGGCAGTTGGTAAAACTGTCAACTAATCTTATGCCACAGACAAGTTCCTCAGACAGTAGCATTTGAATGTTAACTGTACTGCAGCGCTTTTCGATGATCTCTTTTCCACAGAGCACAAAGAACAAATACAGAAAGCTGTGAGCGAAACTTTGATGAACTTTATTATGGAAATGCACAGTGTGAAAAATGTAATGCACAGAATATATACAAATTTCTGAACTGCTGATTTGGTTACTCATTTAGCTGAGCCTTTTATTTAATGTGACTAACAGGACACTAATTACATAGATAGAGCAAACCAGGATTGAACGGCTCGCTCAAAGGCACAACCGCGGCAACAATCCTTTGGTAAATCTCCAATTCATGAATCAGTCCCACCTGGGATCAAACCTACAATATTTGCATTTCTAGCCCAGAGCTTTTAACACTATTTAAGACAGTGGAGGATTTTAGAGCACTTAAAGAAGAGATTCAGGGAAATATACTTGCTTACACCCGTAATGACACTTGGTGTTGCATTTAAGACTAATGATTACAGATGCCAGGAACAGAAGAGGCATGCTGTGTAATAATAAGAGTAAGAATAGATACTGGCATTGATACCCCTCCATATCTTTCTTTCTAAGTCACTCTTTCTTTCACTTGATGTTCTATGAGTATTATTAGATGTTACTTGAGTCATGCTACAGACAGATAGAACAAATGAACGAACAAGTGATTGACAGAAAGGCAGTAAAAACAATCGAATGGAAGACAGGTGAGCAACTGTTTTATGATTGAAAGAACAAAATGCTTCATATTTTAATTAACAACAAATCCAGTACAAAGTACAGCAAAGCCAAATAAATACTTAAAGGATTAGTTCACTTCTAAAATAACATATGCTGATAATTTACTCACCTCTATGTCATCCAAGGTCTTAATTTCTTTCTGTCTTCTGTTGCAAAGAAATTAAGTTTTTTGAGGAAAATATTCTAGGATTTTTCTCCATTTAATGAACTTCAATGGTGGCCAACGGGTTAAAGGTTCAAATTGCAGTTTTAGTGCAGCTTCAAAGGGCTCTACATGATCCCAGCTAAGGAATAAGAGTATTATCTAGCAAAATGACTGGCTATTTTATGATAAAAAGTTAACTAATTGACTTTAGATTTAATAATAATAATTAAAAAAAACAGTCTGATGAACTGTACAATGAAAAACAGCAAAAATCCAGCAGATAAGAGAAAGACTGAATGAACAAATGAACAGGCAAACAAACGCTCAATATGTAGAGTCAGGCTGATGGGAAGTTTGTCCTGTTGGAAAACTGTGGGGCTGCAAATAAAACAATAAATAACTTTACAGCTTAAAGTCCCCATGAAATCAAAATTAAAGTTTTTTTTGGTTGCTATTATCAATATGTTAGTCTTAAGGTTATCTATAAGGCAGTGTGCTCCAAAACAGTGACAACATTCATATTTAGAAGATATACGGATTCAAATCTTGCAGTTCGTCACTTCTGTCATTAAGCTGGTGTGTGGTGGGCATTCGGGCGCAATATACCTACCATCACATCATCCAGGTGGATGCTGCACACTGGTGGTGGATGAGGAGATTACCCCCTTCTATGTAAAACGATTTGATTGGCCAGAAAAGCACTGTATAAATGTTAGGAATTATTATTATTAGGGGCCGGTTACATTTCGCGCATAAAAACGCGTGGAAAACGTTAGGCGCGGCGCTTTCTCCTCCTTTCCAAAGCGCCCGCGCAGAAGCGCCCTTGAGACGTTGCTAAGCCGTTGCTAAGCAACCATGACGTGCTGTCTACATGAAGGCGCGGAAATTTCAGGAAAGGATGAATGGATTTGCAGCTCTAAAAATCGCTTGCAGTAGCTCTGCCACTAAATTTATTTCTAAATGGCAATCCATATACAACTATGGTCAGCTGTTCCTTCATCTTGGCTGAGCTTTGAACGTTGTTACGGGAAAGGATGAAGCTGTTTGGTTAGTTCTTCTCACATGACCCGCGGTGCAGCTGTTTGGTTAGTTCTTCTCACATGACCCGCGGTGCGCTTGCGGCTCTCTGAAAAGTTGAGATGCTTTTAACTCGATGCGGTGCAGACGCGCCTGAAAAAAACGAGCGCTTCCATTATGAGCGTGCATACCGCGCCCACATTGGAAATAACGAAAATGAGCATGCAAAAGACGCGATTTGTGAACGGCCCCCTATTCTGCCAAAACAGCTCTATTGAATCTAAGGGGTATTAGACTGTGGCTAACAAATGCAGCTTTACCTAGCTCAATGGTTCTGGCCCGAGCAGATATAAACAAAACGCTATTGGCTATTTAAAAAAAAAAGGGGGGGGGGGTGCTGAATATGTCCCGCACTCTCTACCTTTTCCAGTTGAATTTACGCCACCACATAGAATAATGCTGTGTGTTTCAAGGCACTTTAGGGATCCTTTTTAAGTCTGTTAGAGAGAATGAACAACAGAATGTTAAATAGAATGATAGTTTGATAAAAAGATAAAATTACAGATAGAATGACAGAACGCTATATATTCAGGGTGATGGGAACATTGTCTACTGGGAACACTATAAGGGAGCAGGTTATCATCAACTCTTTCATAACAGACTCAAATACCTTCACACACACACACACACACAAAGAGACAGAGATTGTAGCTCACATATGTCTGTTTCCCCAAGAGCACTTGTGTGGAGATTGCCTTTTTAAAGTGGAAGTCAATAATTTTCCTTTCTTTACCTCCTCCCGCTTCTGCCAGCATATAGTAAAATAGTGAAGACAAAATGCAGAATGAGAACTTTTTTGGCCCATATACAAAACATACAGTTAACAGAAAACTACTTCTTCACCCAAGTATATCCGTTTGTGTCCTGCAGTAGTACAAACCACACCCCTCCTTAAACTATGTTACACTTCCTACAATGAAGCAACCAATAAGGCAATTACTGATGTTGTCACTACTGCTCTTCTTCTACTTCACTGTCCTAGTTTTTAAGCTTCACTATCACCACCTAGCAATGAGGCATACAGATTCTATTACATGCAGTAGCTCACCAGACAGTGTAAACCATCCCATTTGTTTTCCCCAGTTTCTAAAAAAGTATTTTAATTATGAAACTTAACAGTATTTTTTTTTTTTTCTATCACATAGGCTACATGTAATTATTGTCCTCATCAAATCCTAATGCTTAACATACCTGTTGGTAATCCTCTTGAAATATTAACCTAATTTGTTTCAATATATTCTATATGTACTCTGGTTTTAAATTCAGTTATCTTGGAAAGAAACACCGGACTTGGAAGGAAGTCTGCTTCATGTCTGATGTGTGACCCGCTTTAGGAAGTGCAGTAAACAGCAAAACAACTATGCTACAAATGAGTGTTTGTTAGTATATTAATGGATTTAAAATAATTTGAAAACAAATGCCAGTTTACAACATTCAGCAGCACACCTAAATAGGCGAATAATGAATGGAGATTGCTGACCCTGCCTCACACACTGATGTTCACTCTAGCTTGTATACATTTAAAACAATAAGATAGAAAGATTTAAAAAAAAAAAAAAATCCACGGATCTGTAGTCTTTGTATTTGTTTGTTTGATGTTTGAATCAGGTCTCCTCTGTTGGAACACAATTGGCTAAGGTGGCGCTGTCACATAAAATCGGGTCCTAGTAATGGGACCTGAAACAGCACCCTCTGGTACTGTAGGAATGAAGTATTGATCCCGTCTGCTGATTTTGTTTCATGCAGATGTTTTATGCAGGCCTGGATTAAGATAACATAGTGTACTGGGGCTATAGCAAACCCAAGGGCCCCCTTGGTGCCACTTTCTTCCACAGGTTTTTATTGTATTTTATTTTTTTTATCTCCAACACACAGAGATACAATAAGGATGCACACTAAATATTCCAGGCAACAAAACATTACAGTAAATACATTATCATATATCAGATATTTGATATCATGGGGTGGTGATGGCGCGGTGGATAAGAAGCATGCCATTGGTCGGAGAGACCTGGGTTCGAATCCACTGTGAGACACCAATGTGTCCCTGAGCAAGACACTTAACCTCTAGTTGCTCCAGAGGCATGCGACCTCTGACATATATAGCAATTGTAAGTCGCTTTGGATAAAAGCGTCAGCTAAATGAATAAATGTAAATATCAAAGCAAACAGGTTTCCATAAACATATATGGCTCCCTTAAGTAGTTTACTTCAAATAATTGCATTATTATAAAGTCTCCTTTCTGGCCCTAAAAGAGGAAAGTCATCAGGGCTGGGCTGGTGCTAAAATTCACCCCATCTGGCCCACACATTCCCCCATAAATGTTTTGCTGGGGTTAGGACAATTGGAATGAATAAATTATCCATTAATAAATAAATGATGAAATGATGTAATGTTACTTGTGTCGTGTAGATTTCTAATGGGACAAGCACTGGTTATTATCAATTAAATAGATCTGCGAAAGCGTCAAGCTACAGACTGTGTGGGAGACACTGGTCCGTTGTGGCCAAGCTGTCCTCTCGAACTGCACGGTTTACTTGGCTTTAAGTTTTTGTTTAGTTGTGTTAATTTGTTAATTAGTTGTAGTTAATTGTTTTGTGACTGAAGACAGAAAGACATGAGGATCTTGGATGACATAGGGGTGAGTAAATTATCAGAAAATGTTTGTTCTTGTGAACTAATCCCTTGGTAACTAGGATTTACACAAGCTCCAGTCTGAAGAGAAGAGATGATGCTGACCCCTCAGAGGACCTCAGGTGATGCCAACCCTGAATCAACAAACAGAACTAACAAATATTGCTACAAGTGTGACTGCATTATATACTAATTATTAATTATTAATAATATTAATAATGTTCGTTGTCTGGCTGACTATGTCTTGTATTCATTTTTCTAAAAATCCTGTCATATGCACACAAACTGACAGTCACCACCATAAGCTACTACTAAATATTGTAGAAACATAATTATCTGTAAAGTTGCTTTGTAACGATTTGTATTGTAAAAAGCGCTAAACAAATAAACTTGAATTGAATTGAATTGAATTAATCCTTTAAAATGTTAAGGTAAACTGAGGAGGAAACCTCAGGAGGAACCAAATCTCTACAAACAAGCACACATCTACACTGCTCTGTTACAGAAAATGACACACAGACTACAAAACTGTGCAAATGATTAAACACTGCATCAATCAATTATTCAATGACTAAATTAATGAACACAACAAGATTCAGTGGGGGAAACAACTTGCTGGATTGTGTGACTCAATGTGTCTCGATTTCTGTAACATATAAACAAAATCTGATGCACAGAAGCACTGCAGTGAATCTCTTTACATCTGCGGCTCTCTCTTCAATCTCAGTGGTTCTGACCATAGATAGCAGGATGCAAAAAGCCACCAAACTAGTGGGTGGTGCAGGGCAGGGCAAGGCATGGCAGGAACTGAATGCACCTCTTTATTTGGCTTGCCTAAAAATACCTCCATGGGCCAGGCAGAAAGCCTGGAGGTGTGGGTGGGGGGTGAAAATAATAAAAGGTAAGGACGTGCTCAAGTGACAAAAGAAAATACGTAATTCCCATTTTACCATCAGCTCCTCCCCCAGTGCAGGCCCCACCCCCACTGACCCTACCCCTTCAGATAAGCACAAGCCAGCAGCACATGAGGGTCTATTTTTTGCCCTGCTTCACTAAATAAGGCCAGGCAGAATAGGGGAGTGGGTGCAGGGCTGGGGGGCTCCTCTTTGCCTTGCCTCTCGGGGTATAAAAGCTTTGGCGCAGTGGGAGGCTCCTCTGACCAGCCCCTCTGCACACTTCCCGTCTGTCCCGTCAAAACGTTTGGCATAAAACATGTTTGAAGTCAACATTGTGACATTTAAGTATTTTTTAAGCTAAGATTTGTCGTTTTCTGTGACGTGGACGCGTATCGGTGACGTCATTTTTGGCCTTAATGGCTGCTGTCTCTCATGTGATAGGACAAGGACATTTAATGGATAAAGTATGGACAGAGCTGACAGGCAGGATGGAATATACAGTAAGGACAAACAAGAAGAACAAGAAAAAGACAGAGACAGCCTCATCTCGTGCTTTTTTTCTGATTTCTGTTGTACAAACACTCTGATCTTTCGCTCTTTACCTCATATTGACTTGCTCCCTGCTCTGCCGTTCTTCTTCTTTTTCTGTCTCACTCTCTCTAACCGCCTGTCTTTCATTTAGTGCTGTCAGCATACTGTCCATACTTTCTCCTACTCCTGTTTTAGGTATTGGGCGTAGCTCTGTACGTACCTTAAGATACCAAGCTAAACGTACAATTTTAGGGCAATTTCATCTGACCTGGTCACTTTCGTCCGATATTTTTGCTAATCTGCTCTACTGTTTGCGCCGAGAACACTCCAGTATTGATGGCAACGCTCTGCATTTCTTTTCATCCACATCTCTTTCTCATCTGTCCATCCCCCCTACCACTCTCTCTCTCTCTCTCTCTCTTCTCATCCTCAAATTCTCAAACGCTGAATCAGCTGCTTGGAAACGGACGCTCCCCCTGCCTCTTGGATCCACACACAAGCTGCCTTTCTCTGGTAAGTATGTGTGTGTGTGTGCGTTTGTGAGTAAATACATATACATGCACATACTGTAAGTGTGTTTTACCACATTTCAGCCTGTCTGAGTCTCTGATTTTCTGTTGATGTATCAGCGCGTGCGTGAGGATGAAAGGGGAACAATCATAGACCGCATGTGTAGCCATCCGGCTCCTGTCAAAGTAGTTTTAGCAGCAGTGTTAGCATGCAAAGCTAGCAACTCCACACTGTATCACACTGAGAGCTGTGACGTTAGCACATACGTTCATCATTAGATGACAAACTAAAATTCTTTGAGTAATTTTTACACTCTTTTTAAATGTCTTTCTTAAGAAGACTTTTAAAGTATACTGTTAGCACTTCCACCACAGTTGGCCCCTGAAATTAATATTTAGCCGTGTGGTGGGCCAGGGAGATGCTTACTTTTCTTTTTCTAATTTTACTTTGATGGCTTGAGGACAGGCATTAGCCCATGGTCTGTCAGTCATATTTAAATGTGGAGCGGACAGGAGCTGGGATGGATCAGGTGACATCAGGATGGCAGCAGCTGTTGCCTGTGGTTGGAGCTTTGTGAAGATCTGGATGTTCAGTTAGACGCAGGAATGATACACCTGCTTCTGTGTAAGTGCATTGATTGGCGTTCGAGCCTATTTCCTGGTAATGTTGCTATCTATGGCCTTGAGCTGCTGGGGCGACGACTTGAATGAGGAGCTGGCCATGACTCTGTGTGTCAGAGTAGGGTCATAGGGGTCGATTTACACAAACCACAGACTGATATCATATAAGGAATAAATTATGAGAGAGGTGGGTAAAAACGGGAGGAGTGGGTTTGATTTATGATGAGGACGTTTAGTTTAATTACTCTGATGGCAGTGCTGATGCAGAAAGAAGAGCCACAATTTACTTAGCTATTAGCTGCTAGCAACTGATCGCTGCTTGTGGCAATGCGCTGTTAAGGCACCCGAACAGAAAATGAATTTCTAAATGAAATTAATTGTCTTTTTTTGTTTTGTTTTGTAACTAAACTGTAATTGTTTAAGTGCATTACCAAGATTATGTTACTTCAGTCTTTCTAACATTCTAAACTGAACTGAACTTAACTGAATTGATCCTGAATGTAAAACAACAAAAACATTCTAAATCACCATTATTAACTTACAAAATTGTAAGTGCACAAAATTGTCTACAACTTTTTACCTACTTTTCCCTCCTATTAAAATACTAAATATAATTTAATGAAATGGGATATTAATTGAATGTACTGAATGTACTGAATCTTGTTTAGTAATTTGAACTGAACCAAATTAACTATTTGTGAATGGATAAAAATAAAAGCTCTTAATTGACAAAATTCTGTTATTGTTCCTAAATTATAATTGTCTAAGTGCACTGGAAAGTTTGTGACTTTATTTGTTCTTTGACAGTATTTGTTATTTTGCTCCTATTAAAGTCCCAGGGCGTTTAACAATATAAATGGAATCAAACTAAACTGCACTAAAATGTACGTAATGGGTAAGAACAAATTATGCCCTAAAATTATTATTATTATGTTTTACCCAAATTCAAAGTGCATTAGCAAGACTTTGTTTTTTTCTGTTCTTACTATTAAAAACGATATTTTCAACAGTCTAAACTGAATTAAACTTTTCATGTGAACATGCATCATATGACAAGAACAAATGTACAGTACTGTCAATGCTCAAGCAGCATATTGTGGTTGCACGGAGATGACTATGTATGAACATAAGACAGACAGTGTTGGATTGTGGGACATGTAGAGTGTGATGGGAGAGGCTGCTCTGACCGCATGCATAAATATGTCCTGCTCTGTATGCGCGCTATGACTCGCCGAGCGCTTTTGAATTCTCATCTACAGCGCACGCAGCATGTTCAAGATAGTATCAGATCACTCACCCATAATCCCTTTTGCTTTTTTAATAGCAACTATTCACATTTTTCACTTTTGCTTATCTGTCTATGATCAAGAGTCATTAACGCTCATTCCATAAAGGATTCAGCCGTATGTTGTTATAAACCACATGGTGGTATAGGATCAGAGACACGGTCTGTTCCTCCTCTGACTGCCCTCTGCTGTAATTATCAGTCACATATCATTCACACTATCTCTCTCTCTCTCTCCCTCTCACACACGGCCACTCTTTGAGTACAACTGCAGCAATCATATATTCCTGCAGTCTTGCTTCTTCCCTCATAATTATCGTATTTTTTACACAGGATGGACTGGTAAAGTAAAACCCCTTTCCTCTTAAGCACACTCAATATCACACACAGGCATATTTAAGCTAACCCTCGGCAGATTTGCTTAACACTCCAGAGAAGGGCTTCATTAGTGATGTGACATCAGCGATGGTCTAATTCATTAAATGGGTGAGTCAGCTGAGCAGTATTTGCTTATAAATTGGTATTGATCAGAGTATAGGAAGGAGAGCAGAGGGGATTTTCAGGTGAACGCTCTCTTAACACACATACATTTACCTCTACATAAGGACTTACCGTAGACTTCAAATGTTTTTTTATATAAAACTAAAGATAATTACCTAATCACTAGCCTCAAGACTATATGTTGAAGTCAAGTTACCCACAAGTTATAATTATTATATTAACTAGTATCATCACTAGTATAATCATAATAATATCATCAAATTTTGTTCACTTTTAGGGACAATTTCTCCTTAAACTGTAGCTGTGTAAAATGACACACTTACATGTACCTATCTATCTATCTATCTATCTATCTATCTATCTATCTATCTATCTATCTATCTATCTATCTATCTATCTATCTATATATATATATATATATATATATATATTATTAATGATTATTAATTTAAGATTAATTATTTATTAAGTTCACTTTTGGAGGCAACTGTGTTCCCAAAGTGTACAACACACATTTACATAATAACATAAATGAGGATATACTGCACCCATGGATTTCTATTTTTATTTTATTTTATTCAGTGTTTTTTAGGAATTTTTTGCATTTTTAAGAATTATTTCTTAGACGTTTAGATAATTATTTCTAATAAAGTAGCATGCAGTTTACACAAACACACTTGTCATAGCTTAATTACACGGTTTGAGAAATGTGCCATTTTTTCCATTTTCTCTGCTTATTAAATTTTTTGTTATTTAGGATAATTAAAGTACACTATTAGGATAAATTGCTAAATTACCTTAAGGTGTAATCCTTTAGAACAGAGGTGTCAAACTCAATTCCGGGAGGAAAGGAGCCCTGCAGAGTTTAGATTCAGTTCTATTAAACACACCGGATCCGACTAATCAAGTCCTTCAGGCTTATTTGAAATATACATGATAAATGTGTTGGAGCAGGATTGGAACAAAACTCTGCAGGTCTCCAGCCCCCCAGGAATTGAGTTTGACTCTGCTGTAAATATTGATATTTACAAGTACTTTTCTGCCAAAATGCTGCACAGGATGCTCCTTTGAAGATACAATTTTTGCACATTTCTATCTTAGTGTACGTCATCAACATACTATTTTTATATTTTCTTGGCACCCAATCTAAACTGAAATCACCTAAGCACTACAAAAGTGACGTACAGTTTATTTGTCAATGCAATAAAGCACTTTTAACTGTGAGTGAATGGAGAGAGACAGTAAAAGGCTAAGAGACAGTGTGTGCTTGCATATGTCAGGGGTCAGAGAGAGGGAGTGGTAAAGGTAGCGAGTGAATTAGGAGGAGGAGGAGTGTACTGGATCTATAGGCTGTGCATTATAGATGATGAGAGAGAGAGAGAGAGAGAGAGAGAGGGAGCTGGACAGGAGAGATGTAGAGAGGGCAGGTCATGCACGTTTATTCCCCATTCATTTCCAGACAGCAGAAGATCAGGGTACACAGCAGCCCTCTGCTACACCTAAACTTTCTCACTACATGCATGTGAGGAGAGAGGGAGAGGGAAAGAGATGGGGGGAGGGAACTGAAAGAATGTAAGATAGAATGAGAGAATGTGAGGTAGAGATAAATAGACTCAGATAGCAGAACAGAGAGAGAGAGAGAGAGAGAGAGAGAGAGAGAGGGACTGCAGAGGCAGCACCTGGGACACTGAGAGGAAAAGCTAGAGCACTTCTTCCTGTTTGCCCTTTATTGTTTCATTCCTCCTTGTGGTGCATTGGCCCATCTGAAGCAGGAGGACTCTACCTGACAGCTACCCACTAGGTAAGCACAGAATCTCTCTCTATCGCTCTCTCTTCCTCTCCTCTCGCTGCAGCTGTACCTCTCGGGCTGACAGTCAAGGTGAATCGTGTGTGGCTGTGCTCTGTGTAGACTAAGTGAAAAACTGCTCTTCCAGTAAAACTAGCACATGCTGCCTGGTGTGGGTGTGTTGGGTGTGTGTGTGTACAGCAATGCAGTTTTTGCAGATTGAAGAGGCAAGAAGAAAAATTGTATGAATCTATTACATCTGAGATTCGTTTTTTTGTCTTTCTGGAGTGTCAAAACGGAGAGAGCTCCTCCTGATGTTATTTTTATGGACTTCAGTTGGCTTATTGAAGTGAAATGACACGTAAAAAACCGCAACGTTAGTGACCTGACCTGTAAACTCACAAGACTATGCAATTTCTGGGATATAATTGCCAAAAAAAAAAAAGAAAAGAAAGAAAAGACACTATGCCGGTGTGGCACAGAAATTAACTCGGCAATCCTGTGACATTTGTAGTAAAACTGGATGTAAAGTTTTGAAAGTGCAATGGGCACTCTTCCGCGTGTGGATTTGTGTGTCCTATGACTGTGTTTGTAAAATAGCAATTAATGCTCATTACCTTTGTGGTTTGGCTCATACATGCTGATATTTGTGGATTATCTGAGTGATATACATTTGTCCATGTGCCCATGTATCCTGCTTGGTAGACATACTTCTTTATATGCCCATATGAACAAGAGCAGCTATGGAATGTAAAGAAGTATGTATCCCAGGTGAGAGAAAAAACGGGGCTAAGGAACACACACATCCTTAAGGAATTACTGAATATCTACAAGGCCGGTGTGTTTTCAATAGATTTGAATGGTAAATTTGTTTAGTGAATAGCTTAGGTGTTTTTAAGTGCTGGGATGTAGAATGTAAATTGGAATTTTCAATATGCAGTTACGAAAGACTTCTCTTGGCCTAATCGTGACTGGATGTTACTGTTAAATTTACTATTAACTAATGATGTACAGGGCGAAGTGATGCAACGATAGCAGAAGAGCTTGGGTTTCTATGAAGTAATCAAACGGTGGTCACCTCGTGTCGAAAATACACAGACAGCAGTTCAGATGGTGCAGTGAACAAATGCTTACTAATGAATAAAATCAGGGAGGAAGAGAGAGACAGTGAAGAGAGAGAAAGAGCTTTCACATAGCATTAGAGTTATACCGATGAAGCCGCTTGGGTGAAGCATCTTCAAAATAATTTATAACAAAGTCCAGTTGATTTGACTGCTAGATATTTATATCCGTGGTTTCTTGTGGAACATGAATATCCCACTTTTGACACAACTGGTTATGATGACCTCTGCTCATCACTGGGAACACACTGGATACTGGTATCATAGTCCATGTTTTCTTTTCAGTTACATGGAGAGGATTTTCACAGAAAAAAAAAAATGTTTTATTGTTTTGGGGGTTTTGTAAAACAAATAAAATAAATAAATATCACTAGCCATATCCGCAAAATGCATTTCAGTCAAACTGCTTTTTTTTCTTTTTTTTTTTTTTTTGTAAATCCCACAAAGCAAGAGTGTGTCGCTGAAATCTGGTAATTAAGAACTATAATTAAGAGTATTTGTGTGTGTGTGTGTGTGTGTGTGTGTGTGTGTGTGTGTGTGTGTGTGTGTGTGTGTGTGTGTGTGTGTGTGTGTGTGTGTGTGTTTTAATATTTTAATATTTACAGAAGTACTTGGGGAAAAAAAATGGTCTACACATAAGAAAACATTTGTAAAAAAAATATATTAATTAAAATAAAGCATTACTACACTTAATACAATGATTTATTTAAAAAAAGTTTTTGACCTATAAAACAGTATATATATATATATATATATATATATATATATATATATATATATATATATATATATATATATATATATATATATATATATATATAATTACCCCCCCTTACAATAATAACATTTTGTTGCTTTGCAGCCTAAAATGAAGACGGACACAGTTTTTGTTTTTTCCAGCTGTATTTAATCAGTGAAACTTACAATATCCAAGTGAAAAACAAAACACAAACATGTCAGAAAAAACCCCCAAAACAAATACAAAATAAAATAAAATAAAAAAACTGAATCACTGAATTGGAAAAAAGGATCACCCCTTGTGTCATTATTTTGTAGAACCACCATGTCTCTGCTAACTTTGCTCTCTAGACTTTTTTTAATATTTGCTCACTCTTCTTTGCAGAATTGTTGAAGTTCAGTTCAGTCTGATGGTGAGTGTTTGTGGACTGCAGTCTTTAAGTCATTCCACAGATTTCAGTGGGGTTTAAGTCTAGGCTCTGACGAGACCATGCAAAGACATTTACCTTTTTCTCCTTCAACCACTGTGTGCTCAGTTTTGCTGTGTGCTTTGAGACATTGTCATGTTGAAAGGGAAACCTTCTTTCCATTGACAACTTTTTGACAGAGGACAAAAGAATTTGAAGTATTTTGCCCGATCCATTTTTCCTTCTATCCTGACAAGTGCTCCAGTCCCTGCTGCAGAGAAACAGCTCATAACAGGATATCCCCACCTCCATGCTTTACTGCAGGAATGCTGCTATTTGGATGGTGAGCTGGATTGGGTTTCCACCAGACACATCATTTGGTGTTGAGGCCAAATATTTCAATTTACGTCTCATATGTGGTGTGTTTTGGAAAAACTTGGTTGTGACCAAGTGGCCTTTTTTTTTTTTTTTTTTTTTTTGTATCAATCGCCTGACTTGTGCCGGTCCACAACTTTATCCCATGAGATCTTTTGAGAGTGCTTTGCCTCCACTTGGATATTATAATTTAAACAGAGTGAATACAGCTGGATAAAACAAAAAACGCCTGTGTCTTCATTTTAGGTTACAAAGAAACAAAATGGGATTATTTTGAAAGGTGGCTGATATCTATATCATAAATAAAATAGAATAGATCCAAGGGTTACACAGGCACCTTCATTTAAAATGTCCTCTTAGCTTCTGGCAGTTTTGACACTTCATTAATAAATGTATATATTTCATCTCCACAGAGTCTCTGTACTCACAGAGGGACTAAGTACATAGATGAACTTTTGGATAGACAGGCTCAGCTGTCCTACGTTTGTATCGAGTGTGTGTCTGTGTGTGTGTGTGTGAGTGTAAGCATTGCTGGGGAATAATCATTTAGCCTTTAGCAGAAGGGCAGAGCTGAGTCTTCATGTCTGTGGACTGTGTTACGGGAAGCTGTGTGATGGTCAGAGGTGGTCAGAACCCGGTAAAGTACGTCCACTGAGACCAACAATAACATACGAGGATGTGTGAACTACATCAATACTGAGCTAAGCAGGGCCTGTGTCGAACTGACCTGTGCCTATGGATTTAAGATGATTTTGTTGGAAAGGTACGTCCGAAAATGGGACATTTTTTTTTAAGTTATAATGAAAAGTTATAATGGTTGCTACAGTATGCGTTTGTCAATTGAGGCCTTCAGTGTGTCAAAGTAAAGCGAGACAACACAATTCAGAAAATATAGCCTGAAGGAAGAAGAGAAATCAGATGAAAGTGGGATAAGCCTCCCATGGGATTGCCGAAAGAAATAAGGAGCGACCGAGAATGGACAATATGTAGGTAGATGCATAGGATAGACAGAAGATAGGTCAGGCTGTGAAATGTGTGAATGTGAAATAGCATGTATGTGAGGTGGAGAGAGAGAGAGCAAGGGAGAGGCTGGATTGATGATGGTTGTGTTTCGGCAGACAGGTTGTGAAGCTGCTGGACGGAGGGATGTAGGGGGCTGGGAGGTGTATTGTTCTGTCACTTTTCCTGTGTCAGCAGGTGGAAGCGTTCACCAGGACATTAAATATGCAACAATGCTGACTAAGCCAGTGAGCTGAGACAGCCAAAGCCCAGCACTGAGGGGACTGTAGGGGCCAAAGGGCCCACTGGAATCCCCACACACTTACTAGTCCCAGTTTAAATACAGGACAAACCCAGCCAACAAGCTATTTGTAGGTCTACGCGTGCAACACAGTCACAGCCAGTAAGAAGATATTTGATGTTTATGAAGAGTGGGAATTGGGTCTAATGGGTAGAAAGCAAGTGAAGTAAAAAAATGTCTGATAACTCTTTTCATGTCATAAGTAAGATTTAGAGGAAATATTTGGAAGAAATAAAGTAAAATAGACAAGATAGGACAAAATGTAAGAGTTGTGGCAAGTCTATAATTTTACCCCGATATTATAATTTATGAATGTATGCTAACATAATTCTCAAAGTTTAAAATATAAAAGACATATAGTCAGCTAATGAGCTATTAGGGGAAATATTAGTGGGATTTTTTTTTTTGCCACTTGAACTTGAAAAGGTAGAGAATAAAGGGAAAGATGAATAGAAGGCAGAATAATTACAGGATAGAGTTCACAATACATTCAAAAGTTTGAGGTTAGTAATTTTTACTTTTTGTCAAGAAATTCATACTTTTATTCAGCAAGTAAACATTAAATTGGTAAAATAAATGCTGTTCACTTCTTTCTGTTCATTAAAGACCACTAAAGTTTGGAGTTTTTTTTACTAAATTAATACTCAGCTATTATTACTCAGCTGAAGACTGGAATAATGGCTGCTGAAAAATTCAGCTATGCGTCACAGAATTACCTTATTTATTAATTACCTAAGGAACAGCCCTACAGCATGCTAACCACTAAGCCACATATCCAACCTAAAATAGGTTCAGATATGCCAAAAGAAATCAAGCCATTAAATAAATAGAGTAGCATATAATAACACAACAATAGATGTACAAGCAGTAATATCCTGCTAGAAAAACATATACAAATTGGCTTGATGGTGAATCATATATGCTGTACACGACGGGTAATCGCACCATGAGGTGAAGTCAATTCTGAGAAAGACGTGTGCCAAGCTGAGAGCCAATAATTGTGGATAAATATTTCCGGAGAGTTTTTGGGATTTGTTATAGTAAATCATAAATTGGGGTCTGATTTCTGAGATTATGAAAAATACGTTGGTTGATGGTGTCAGGTCGAGAGCGGTGATCAAGTGCAGCGCAGTTTGGAAGTGATGCGGGTGTGACTGTGAGGAGCCAGATAAATCAAGGACAGTTTTTAAGACAGGCAATAAGGAGGCAAGTTCCAGAGCATAACATTATTAGTCTTCCTAACACAAGTCTGCTGAAGGGCTGGGTTCAGTACTGACACGGAATGAAAGGAAACAACAGCGCAGGATGTGGTGCATTTGTGCTTTTCAGAGGGTTTAATTTAGGAGCATACACTATCAGAAAAAAAGGTACAAAATCTGTCATTGGGGTGGTATCTTTTGAGTACTAATATGTACAGTTTAAGGTACCTTTATGGACTCTTCAGGTAATACTGTAAGGTACCGCCCCAGTGACAACTCTTGTACCTTTTTTCTGACAGTGTATGAAGAGCATATTTGATGAACACCAGAGTGCAGGGGTGTACTGGGAGGGGTCCGTCACAAACTACAGTGTATATTCATATATGTATAAGACCTTACTGTATGTACCACATTCCTGATGCATACAATCTAATTGATATACACTCAAATGTTTGGATTGGCAAGATATGTTTAATGTTTTTTAAAGAAGACCTATACAGTATATATAGTAAAAATAGTGATATTGTGAAATATTATTGCAACTTAAAATAACTATTTTCTATTTAAATATATTATGAAATGTGATTTATACCTGTGATGCATAGCTGAATTTTTTAGCATCATCATTAATCTTCAGGCACATGATCCTTTAGAAAGCATTTTAATATGCTGATTTGCTGCTCAAGAAGCATTTCTTATTATCAATGTTGAACATGTTATGCTGCTTATGTACATTATTATATACGGCTTTGCTATCACTTTTGGTTAACGTAATGCATTCTTGCAGAATAAAAACTTTTTTCTTTTTTTTTTAACTGGACAAACAATAATTAATTTTAATTGGAGGTTGTGTCATCATCATCATTATTATTATTATTATTATTATTATTATTATTATTATTCATAATAATAATAAATCTGAGCATTATAAGGTGGTCAAAATATAAAACATTTAAGACCATTAGATAATGACACACCATTTTCAATAAACTATCAGGGCACATTTGTTTGCACATTTGTTTGAAATTAACTTGACCTGTACCATACGTTTTAAATGACATTCATTCCCAACCATGTTCAGTAGCAGATTAGGGAACTCTGCAGGCTTAAATAGGCAGCCTAATGATGGTGGACATCTTTTTCTCGCAGTCCATCCATCCTTGTTCAAGTGTGTTGTAAATTTATGAAGGTAGTTTCCATGAAAAATACCTTATAAATCTCTGCTTTCTAATGACACTGCATTTATAACTGCTTACTCAAATAAATAAATAAAAAATAACTGCACCACAAACAATTGAATTTTAAAATGAGAGTATGTGTTGACACCTTTATTGGCATCTGTTGACACATTATTTCTGAGTCTGTAAAACAGCAGCATTATGCTAAGAGGTGGAACTGTGGACAAAGGTCTAGTCTCAGGAGAGTGTGGTAGGATGAGATCGGTGTTTGATCCAAATCTTCTGTCCCTTTAGCCAACCTTCTTGTCCTGTGCTACCATTGGGGACTCATCAAGCTATCAATCAAACCTTGTGTTTCAGTGTGCCATGCCCTCCATTTGAAAATATAGTGAAATGCCTCACTGTCTAGTAAAGCAGCATCTGAACTGAAACTGAACCTCATGGGTGACTGATTTTGTGTAATTTATGAAAGCTTAAACCGAGTTCAAATAGTGCAGCAGAAAGTAAAATTGATTTAGAAATTTAAAATACAAATAGAGCTTTTAAACACAGAAGGCAGCTCAGAATATTTTTGAAACAAAGTGAGCAGTGTCAGGGTCTCAGTGAATTTTTCCACAAGGCAGCAATTAAAAACTATTTAATCAATTATGTAGACCATTATCATCTGCAACTGACTATGAATGGATGAAAGGTTGAATAACTCTAGAGAACTAATCAAGCATTGAAATCTTGTATATGTCCTGTGTGTACACACAGCTTTTTGTCTCCACGAACCGGAAAATATTCCAGTGCGGTGCAACACACAGCACCCCCCACATCCCCCCCAACCCCCCCCCCCCCACACACACACATCGCTTCAGTGCCACTCGTACGAAACGCTTGAACTGAGGATCAATGTGTTGGTAATTTGTTTCAATCAATTAAAGCGACATCTGCTACCATTTAAACCCCAATAACAGTCAGCCTTATCTAGAACATGCTCCCACAGCAAAAAAATGAAAATAATAATAAAATAAAACACCGATAAGGACAGAGAGACATGCTGTACTGTCTTGCAAATTAAATGATAGAATATCACAGTATAGCTGAGTAACGCAGATGGACATTATTATGGGCTGGACTTTTTCTTTTAGCTGAGGGCATCTTCTCAGTGGGAAGTTTGCTGTGTGACATCATAATTACTTTTTCCCATCACACCGAAGTTGTCGGAAGAGCTCAACATCTCCTAACACCAGCAACGGCAGCAAAATCACCCACAGAAGAACATGCTTTATATACTTCCAATTGCGATTACATCCTACTCTCCCAAAACGCTCTGATAACAAATGCATGTACTTCCCAAAAATTTGAATGTTGGATAATTAAAATTCACTGGAGCTGTTAACCAGGATGAAGTAATTAAAAGAACAAGGGCAGTCCGACATAAAGCTTACGAGGCGACGAGTAAAACATTAATTCCTGTACCTTCTCTCTCTCCTTCTGATACGAAACAGGACTTGTTCACTACTGCAGACTGCATGCAGTACTGTGGCTCACCCTCAGCCTGAGGCATCTTCTTCTTAATTGAAATAAGTTTATATTACACAGCCACTACAATTTCCGCAAATTCATTACAAACACTAACCACACTGTTACTACATAGTAATAACTATGTAATAGGCATATTAAATTCTGAAACATCCCTGAATGCTGTAGTATTTGAGAGTGGTGGGTGTGCGAAAGTGGTAAAAATCTCCTGCAGTGGTCTATCTTTCCTCTCACAGGACACTCACTCCTGCGGAGTCAAATTCACTACCTGAGAGTTCAACGCACATTCAGCAATACTGGCCGCCATATATATATATATCTAAAAAAACAAAAACAAAAACATTCTGTATTGTTCGCACTACCAGCAGGGACAGAGAATATATTTATGGTTGGAATAAAAAGTAAACATAATGTGAAGAAAGTAAACATTTGTAAACAGGGGAGACTGGTGACAATTGTATTTATTTTTTATGTATTTTTTTATTTTTTTTATTTCCTACATTAATATTAACCCAATGAATCTCAATGAGACCATATCTCAATATTATACTAACGTCTATCCATTACCTTATTGATATTATTGATTATACTGATATAATAGTTTACACCTTATATGTTACTAATTAGTCAGGCTTTTAAAATTAATCAGTGACATTTGAATTATAATATATATAAATAAGCTGTATCTATACCTCTGTAAAGTATATACTTTTAGGAAATAATGTTTATTTTTCATTATTCTATAAAGATACCCCTGCCCTCACTGCCACAGGTGAAAAAAAACCAAAAACAAATACAAAAAATTACATAATATAGAAAAATGTCTTAATAAAACTGGAAACTCCTCAAAATGTTTACATAAATGTATATGTTATGTATATAAGTCAGACATATGCCAGATATGTTTTACACTCTATCTTGTTTGTGACATTTTACTGACATTTTACAATAATTGCCGGCCTCCTGGCACACTTGTATAATATATATTGTACCCCCCCCCCCTCAAAAAAATAAATAAATAAATAAATAAATGTAAAAATAAATAAACAATTTAACCACAGTTTCACTGAATAGCACAGTTTGTAACAGTTAATACCGTTTTGTAAATACCTTACATTCTTGTTAATTGATTATTTACTATTCTACAAATATAAAAGTAGAAGTAAAAGTAGAAAACATATATCAATGATTTGAAATATAATTTGGTCTGTTTGATGAGTGACGTTAGCTTAGTTTTATTGAACACACTGACTCCATTAACTGCTATTCTGTGCAAATCTACCGTTAGCATGTGTGCAGGATTCAGTAGTAGGTCATTGGAACAGTACTGGAGTTTAAGTACAGGTGAGCAGGATGTACTCACATTTATAAGGAACATTTGTGATCACACAGCCCTTTAAGTGCACAATTATTTCAGAGGTGCAGCATCAGGAAGAACCTAGTTAACATTCCAGCGCCGCCACACAGGGTGTTAGCCAAGTGCTGAGAACATTACTGAGGGAGAGAGAGAAATCAGGAGATTGAGTGATAGAACGCAGGGTAATAAGCAAGGACATTGGGGAAAGAAGGGTAAGATTATCCCAAAGAAGTTTCGGTATGGAGAGACCTTAAAAGAGCTCTCAGTGCTGACCTGTATATTCATCATATGTATTGCAGAGTTTCACTGTCTACTTCTGTGACATTACACCGACCTCATTGCATTTACAACAGAGCTGAAAATAGATACATAATAATAAGACCCTGTGTATGAATTAGCACACAGTAGAGTCACCCAAATTCTTCTCAATGTAAATGGAAGGTAGAAAATATAAATCAGCAAGCCTCACACTGGGTAGTAACAACACGAATGTTGCCAATCTGGGAAAACAAAATCTCATTTAAGCCTGGGTAAATAAAGTTTCAGAATTCTGAAAACTGAAAACAAATGTTATGATACACATAAATATTTAAGATTTGACACTATTTTAAGGTTAGAATAAGGATATTGGTTATATGAACTTTATCAAATATCAAATTTATTTGAAAGTATTTTACCAGTTTACTTAGATTGTGAATATAAGTAAAATGTGAAAATATTACACATTTCAGTTTAAAATGTGCTTTTATTAATCTGTAATTTGTAAAAAAAAAAAAAAAAAAAAAAAAAAAACACGTGCAACAAAATTATCACTACAGGTTATCACTTTGTCACCACCATCTTGATTTCACACTCAGGTCTTCATTTTTATTGTGCATGAGCAGAATAAATTTGCGTGAAGCATTTATAAAACCATTTGTACACTGAATTGAATGTAAGAACATTTATACAGCATGCATGATTTACATAAACGTGTTTAAGCATTGTTCAAGCTTTTATATGATTTCAGATGGCACACAGTCAGAGACTCTCACACAAAATATGACCTCATCTCTGAGTGTGTGTGTGTATATAATATGTGTGTTTGTGTGCGTAGCAAGCAAGCTTAGCCGTCATCTGTTCACTGTGCAGGCATGCACCCTTCCATCGGCCCCTGGGCCCATTCTCACTGTCATTGTTCAGGTGGACACACATTTAAATAAGCCTCTTTAACACCAGGTTTTTTCTCTTTGACACAATTTGACATCAGCATCTATGATGTCTTTAAGAAGTGCCATCCATCATTTTATAATGTAACAGTCAAACATCTCCCAAATAACATAGTACTATATGACATTGTGTGGAGCATCTCGAGCAATTTTATTTTAGCATTATTTATATACCATTATTGTTTTTACTAATATTTTGAATTATATTATTATATTTTTATTTACTTTTTTATTTCATTTTAATTGTAATACTTAAAAAATATTTCAGTTAGTTGCCAGATCTTAATGACACATAGACACTGAAATTATATAATAATAGGTTATATAATAATAGGTCATAAGGACATGAGAAGCTCCTTCAGTACATGTTTGTGAACAGAGGCCTTCAGTGTGGTGGAGACCTATCAATTACAGCATGTGCACTTTAGCTGCTGCTTCTCCTCCTGCAGATGTAAAGATGTTAACCCATGCTCTATTCCAGACCCAAGGCTTTTCTTGGCGAAAAATGGACAGACAATGTGATAGAGAGAGAGAGAGAGAGAGAGAGAGAGAGAGAGAGAGAGAGAGAGAGAGAGAGAGAGAGAGAGAGAGAGAGAGAGAGAGAGTGGCCCAAACGTAATAAGAGTTTAAGACCCCTACAATAACAGAGAAAGAGCAAATGATCTAGACGATTCCCACTGATCCATCATTTGCAGAAAGAAGAAAAAGCAAAAGGATTAAATAAATAATTAAAAAAGCTAAATTGCTATTGATTTCCTTAAAAGGTGTTCCTGATAGATTAAAAGGTTAAGAAATAAAACCGCTTTGGGGATTACATCATTCTGAAATTAAATCAAAGATTTGCAAAATAAAGATGCCAGTAATCTCAGAGTAATCGAAACAGGATAAAACAGTGTTTAATTAGATGAAACTGTCCGAGCATACTGAGTGGTAGTGCTCTTATGTTTTAATCTGAAACTTTTGAACATTTATAGTAAAAGTTTTTACTTTAAAAATAAAACTAATAAAGGCCATTTTGTTAGTAGTAAAATCAATAATAATAATAATAATAATAATAATAATAATAAAGTAGTCTTCCAGCTAACAGGTTTTAGTTCCCAGAACATTATGGGGATGTTAGTTTAGTGTTACAAAAAAAATATATAAATCTTAAAATAATGTTTATAAAAAGTTAGGACTTCTGAACGTCCTAGGACAAGTTGCACAGTGGTGCTTTTTTGACAGGACCAACAATGTTCCTATTATTTACTGTCTCCGTCGATATAAATAGTGAAATGGCCAAACGAAACAATGAACCAATGCAGGAATAATGACCCTATGTGATTAAACAGGCCCAACATTTTTGCACAATATACAACAAAATGCAGCTTCAAAACCAAAACCCCAAATTAACTCTTTAATGAAAGCTGAATCAACCTAAATTCTGACAAAAAAAAAAAAAAAAAGCTGACTACTGTCTACTGTATTTGTAGTTGTCTTCTGCCTGGATCAGCCAATCAGGGCCACAAATAGTGCTGAGTAAGGGCCTACGCTAGCGCTCACGTCCGAATGCAGAGGGAAGGAGAGAAGCCAGCACTGCAAACACACTGCAGCACACCCAGCACCTCTTCCCACATCCTCTGCCTTATCCGAGGGCACCTCCAAAACTCTAGCCCCAGGCTTTTGCGCAAAGCCAGGCCCAAACCACCAACAATGGGGAAGCTAGTTGTGCTAGCGTGATTCATCTCTTTTCTGAGAGTTGATGTATAGAGAAGGAAAAAAATGAATAACTGCTAAAGGCCCTTGTTAAAAGTTCACAGCAAAACACACTGTTTAGTTCAATGCATTGCTGAAAAGTGAATTAACTCAGTTAGTCGGCTAGCTAATTAAAGTGTCCACAGAGGCTCTGCTGTGGCATCCACAGTGTGTGTATCTGATGGGGTCAGGTCTACTAAACAACTCAATTACCACAAATCCTCAGTTGCTGTCTTTTAAGAGCACTCAAGGGAAGCACAGCCTCACACATCTGTGCAGCAAACATACTACCCATAACCTTTTTTGTCCATAGAGGGAGTCAATGGTAATTAAAACCGTTCAGTTTTAGTTTCTTGATCAACATTCTTTAAAATATATTCTTCTGTATTCTGCAAAAGCAAGTCACACAGGTCTGGAATAGCACAAGTCTTAATACAGGATCACAGAATTTTCATGTTGGGGAGAACTGTCCCTTTAATCACTTGTTTTTTTGTTTAAAGAGGAGTGTTACTTACATGTGCAACTAGAAACACTTTTGTCTATATATAGAGACAAAAATAGATAGACAGAAATGAGAAGGGGAGGAAAGGGAAAGAGATAAAGTCATAAAAAACTGAAATGTATTATTGTAACTATGTAATACCATGTACGCACACATGTTCATCTGTCCTAATAAGAAAAGGAATGTGCAGAACATACAGTCCTAGAATAAACACAGACATGCAGGGTCACACACAACACATGCATTCTTCAACCTGTACCTCAGTTAACATGGAAGCAAATTCATCCAAAAATTAGTCTTTCAAAAAACTTACAGAATGAAATAATAAAAAATAAAAATAAAAAATTCCAATCAAACATGTAGTGCCTTGCGCACAGGACCATTTTTGTGTAAATGTGTCTTTAAAGCTGTAAACTTTTGGTGTGACACACACAGGTGAATGACGTATGTATGCAATTACCCACTATAAAATATTAATAATTTTTATAGGCTTATTAATGCGTATCTGGGTAAAGACATGGTTTGGAAGCTGGATTCTTTTTACACTCACTCATCACTATGCTCTTTTTTTTATCCAAAAATGTTACATAGTGTAGCTTTGAGGTGCTGAGTGTATGGACTGAATTAAAATCTTTTTCTTATTACCCTTTAACTCTGTCCTCTATGTGTGCGCTGATCCACAGATACAACTGAAATGAACCCAGTGGACAAAAAGGATATTTAATGTTTTACTTCTTGTCGGTTTTTAGATGCTAATTTAGCATTTAGATTTAGGCTGATACTGGAGATCAAATGTTTATTACACACAAAGGTAAAAAATAAATAATAATAGAACAATTATGCGGTAAATCTGCAATAAGGTCATGTATTCCCCCTGCCCTGCCTTGTGTTCTACTTCCTGTTTTCTTGCCGTCCATCTTCCTCCACTCTTTTCTTACACTGTTTCTCAACTAACCCTAATTTTCCTCCCACACTGAAAGCAAAAATCTGGTTCTAAAGTCAGAATGCATATGGTGTACACTATAAAACATGTTTATAATACTTTTGGTTACAATAATTTATTATTAGCACAGAATAAAAAATCTAAATATCACACAAAACATGTTTTATAATGTTAATTCGAATTGCAATTACAATACTCTTGGAAATAATCAAGCAGCTAAAGTCCTCTGTATATGTATGTGACCATTCTGACCTTACATACGTCACTTGTCCTCAAATATGAATTGCAGAGAAGTGGAGGAAGAGCGAACGAGAGGGGAGGGAGTGCTGGATGCTGCGTGTGTGGGTTTGCTCTGAGGTATAACGCAAAAGCAAAGTGGATGCAGAAATGATTTAACAAATAGCCCATCATAAAAAAATATAATGCCACTGTTTCCTTGAGCTGGATCAAACACACACTTACACTACACAAGCTTTTTTTTCTTCAGGCTACCCAGGGAGAAATGGCAGCTAACTTCACTAATGGCAAAATTATTAGCTCATGCTAATTTAAAGATCCAGGAAAGGAGCCTGAAGGGCAAACATAAAGAACCGAACACAATGAGCTGGCCTAAACTGCAAAGAGCTGCCTTGTAAAAGCAAAGTCTTCAGACAGAATGAGAAAACAGACAGAGAGAGCTTAAAAGGCATCGAGGGAGAATGAGACATAAAAAAGACAAAGCGAGACAAAGGAAGAGTGGAAAGTGAAGGGGGTAAATGGAAGTTAATTCTAGCAGTGTTTTGTCTCCTGGCTTCATTAGCCATATTGACAGGCCTGTGATGAGTTTATTTTCTCAAGATTGTCTGCAGCCATCATTTACACGGTTTCTTCTGTTATCAGTGGCCACTACTGTTTTCCTCTCCAACCTCTTCAGTTCATTTCCTGCCCTTTCTCTATGAACAACGATGCATATACCTCCATTCTACAATCGTAAACCACTGTTATCCTGATCCTGACTACATTAATTCTTGTTTGCTTGTGTTGTCTAAACTGATACTGGTTGCACTAGTCTCTAAAGCAGTGGTGTCAAACTCACTCACGGTTCCAGGCCGGACTAAAACTCCTGTTGCAACTGGCAATTCAGATATAGTGTATGGATAGTAGGAAAAATAAAGTCTGATCTACTGCTTTTCCCTACATTATAAACATTCTCACATGATGCTAATACAAATTAAAAGAGAAAAATAAGACAGAAAAACTTTTACAGCACAATGCAAAATTTAGAATCACTTCCTGCAGATTTATAAAAAAACGTGGATTAAAATAAAAGGGACACTATTAAAAATACTCATTTCAGCCACCTAAATACACTTTTGTTTTTAAAGCTAATTCTATTTAGCTTCCATTTATTTCTATTTTAGTTGTAGTTATATTAAGACTTTGAGAAAGGAAGTTATTACCCCCAATAATTTTCTTTGCACCCATTACGTAACTGCCGTGGGCGAGAATGAACTGCATTGCTCTGGGACAGCTGTGTCACCCACAGATCCAGTTTCAGCTGAAACGTGCAAATTTGTGCATACGCCCGAGTGCTGTATTCTGCACCAAAGCACATACAAAAAACTTTAAAATGAAGCCATATGCAAATTAAAATGTTAGATTCTGCTGTATCTATACTGAATAAATGACTCCATCTCTCTAATAGCCCAGTTTAAGTTGCTTTTTTGCATTCGTATTGTCCAGCTGGCTGTATTAGACACCTCCACATCCTACATTTGCATGTGAAACCCCTGCTCTATACTTTTTCTGGAGTACAAATATGAGTTGCTGCCTCTCAAAAACATCAATAATTCATGATTAACTTAAAAAATAAAAATAAAAAAATAACTCCACTCAACTTTCTTGTTCTTCTTCTACAGGTTCTACAGTGTCCTTCTCCGGTCCTGAGCTTGGGATTCTGGCACACACAGACGTCTTGCCCAAAAATGCTTTGCTAAAGCTGGTAAAATGGAACCAAATCAACTGTTTTATGGATTTGGTCCCCTTCAACCAGCTGTAGCTGTGCATTGATCACCCCGTAGAGCTGTGAAGAAGAAAGAGAGGTGTTCAAAAGCATAACACACAATATTTGCTCTGTGTGATGAAGTTCACAGTGCAGGACCGGCTGTTGAACGCATGTTCCTTTAAGCACTACTATCATGATTAAACACTCTTTTGTCCTTAAAGCCCAGGTGAGTACTACAATATATATATGCCATGTCACTTATTATTTATGAGATATAATTGTTGATTATGTAGTCAAGCCAGCTCACTATCATTGGAAAGAGGGCTCTGGGCTCTGGCCACCCATTGATTACTTGTCTCTCCATTGAAAGAGTGTGTGTGTGGGGGGATGGATGTAGGGAATGAGGGAGTGGGTCCATGTCAAGCTGTTGAATAAGTAAAACAGTCATTCCTCTTCTCTTTATTTTCCTTCTACACTTGTCGTGATTCTTAATGCACATAGCTGATCAATAAAAGCTCATCCTGAAGTTCATAAACTGCTGAAGTGGTTTTTGCTTTGAAGTGAAACAGACTATTCAACTGGAAATGATGTAGGGTGGGGACATAATTTTATCCACTGGGAGCTGATTGGACAGAAGCGCATTATAATATGATATTACTGGTTAGTATTATTTTCCCCGTTCACATGGTGGAAAAAAATGTATTGTCACATAAACAAACAAATTGCTATTCAATTTGGTGGTACTGGTGGCGCAAAAAAAGGTGAAGTGTTCATTATTTGTCAATGTTAAAATATCATCTATAGTATTTTAATTGTTGTTATGTGTCTATCTGTGTTTTCAATGTTTTTTTTTTTTCAACTTACGTCATGAGCAACACTACTTTTTGTTTAAAAAATTTATATCAAAGTTCTGCAAACATGAAGATTTCTCCCTGCTTTCTGCATAGTATCATGGCCATATAGAATAAGTGCAACTGAAGTCATGTGATTCGCATCAGCCTACAGTATCAAATCACCATCATAGTATCGTGGTCTGTAATTTGCTCTCACATAGTATAATGGTCTGTGTTAACAATCGTAGACTGTCACAGACTGGAAGAGATCCCTTGACGGATGGTCTAAGATTAAATGAAATAAAATATTACTTTCCTATATTTCTCTTTTATGGCACAATAAAAAGAGGCCATTATAGAATAAAAGTGTGCAATCAAAGAGAAATTTACTCAATTATGGGGACATGCTGGAAGAGAAGAGTACAGGCCTGTCGGCTTTCTTAACCAAACAAAAAAGTTTGGGTAAACACTGTACAAGTACACACAGTTATGAACACTGTATCAATACATTCAAACAAACAGACTGCAATTCCATATGAACTGCCACTAGGGGCACAAAAATGTCACACTGCACCCTTAAACAGGTCACAAACATACCCTCATGCAAAATGCATTTGAGTTTACCTACACGTTCTTCTTGGACAAGACTTTCTATCTTTAATAGGTGAACATGCATACAAATATACACACACAGCCATAACACATTTATTCACTTTTAACCAATAAGAAATCCTCTCATAGCACAGCATATATTTCATTATTAGCATAATTAAGGTTGTACCCATAAATATCAGAATGGCTCTTTATAACCTCAGCATGCAACCAGACACCACACTTACACACGCTCAAAAACACAGCAGCTCAGCTACAATATAATATGATAAGGCTGCTCTTTGCAGAACATGAATTTATGAAGCGGGTGACATTGAAGAAGCCGGAAGAGCAGTGCCAAGAAACATAAAACAATAGCAGACATTTTAATATTGAGATTGAGAGGGAGGGAAGGGTAGAGTGGGACATGGTGGAGAGAAAAACAAAAACGTCAACATGGCAGACTGAAGAGTCCGAACTCGTTACTTAAACCATATTGATGTTTGAACACATTCATCACCTGCATTACAGCAAGGCCCAGTGAACCATGGGAGCAATCGTGCACACATACACTTTTACGATCCATCTGGGGTCTCAGATTTAACCCCACCAAATACCTCTATTCTCCGGGATAAAAAGAGCCCAAATTCACCATAATCCACTGATTAGGTCTAAAGATATTCCTCATAAAGCTGTAACGTATAAAATCAGAAATTTGAGTGAGCCACAACAAAAAATAAATAAATGTAAAAAAAATTACTTTTCACGTGGCATTTTTGTTTGTAACTTCATAAAACATGCATAAATAATACAAAATTGCACATCATTTCTCCTGATGGAAATGAACCCAAACTCATCATAATTTGTCTATTAGATCTAAATATATTCCATCTGTTGTTATAACATAAACATAAGTTATTTTTATAGAAAAAAATATAGAAATAATTATTATTATTTATTATAATAATTATTTATTTATATTTATATATTATTATTATTATTATTATTATTATTATTATTTAAATGAGAGCTTTGCAAGCAATCACATAATTATTCCTAAAAATTAAGTCATTAGAAAATCGATTTACAAGCTTTTCCCTCTGAACAGAACAACATTACGGAGAGAACAAAACTGATGCTCTGTAAGCCACAAAACCACAAAATAAAGAAAATCATTATTTACCATCTGTTTTACCCATAAACACAACGCCATTGCATAAATGTAATAAAAAAAACACATCATAGGAATGCATTTTTCCAGAAATTAAACTGTGCACACGATGCAAAAATAAAAATGGAAATGAATGCTTGTGGGCCTTACAAAGCAGTGGATGTGCAGATAAGTGTTCGCATTTAGCTCAGGGATCAAATATCTTCAGCTGTGTCTCCTATTCAATCATAAAAAAAAATCCGATTCACCATCACATCACTGGGTCTTCTGGGAAACACAAAAGAAAAATAACTTTGAGCTCGGCCAATGAAATAGGGCAAAGTTGCTGATGTGGCAATGGTCAAAAGCTCCAGTCATCATCACAACAGCATGGGCAGTTTGATTGCATTGAGGCCCTCTGATATTTGAAGGTAGTGGTTTTATAACTCTGTGTCACTTCAGGATGGGGAACTTCCCTATTTTTATTTATTTTTTTATTTATTTTTATTTATTTTTATATATATATATATATATATATATATATATATATATATATATATATATATATATATATATATATATTTTTTTTTTTTTTTTTTTTTTTTTTTTTTGCTTTTCAGCAGAAAATATATAGCATTACTATAGATGCATGAAGAGTCATATAGGAGGTGGTTATTGAAATAATACATCAGTTTTACCACATTACTCAGTAGTTCTTACAGGGTGTCCAAAAGCCTGAAACAATGAGTGTGAAATGCTTCAATTGAGCTGTTTTCTAATTATAATTTTTTTATTAATATGTATTATATTTAGCTATTATTATTATAAAAATACCTTTATAGTACAGAATCATTTATGCTTATTCATTTGATATGATGTTTACAATTTTCCAAATTACTTCTCAACAATTTATTTCCAGGTTTAAATTACATTTAACCTATACATATATAAATACATATTTCTTGTTTGTTGGTGTGTATACATATATACACTTGTTCTATCAAGTATTAAGGCCTGCACACCGAGGTTGATAATAATAACTTTAAAGTTTCTACAATCAAGTTCAAGTTCATTTTGAGTGTGGACATACAGTGGAATGAAATGATTTGCCTCACAGGACCACAATGCTACATAAATACAGACATACAACAATTAAGTAAAACAGTATAAACCTATACACAACTAACCTACTGATAGATTTGGACTATAAAGATACTGTCTATAAATACTTTCCTATACATAAACTAAAAAATACAAACTATACGGATGCTTCACATAAATACAGTACCTATACCCAACTAACCTACTGACAGATTTTGATGATAAATATACTATATAAATGTTTGCCTATAAAAAAGAAAAAAATATATCAAATTTACGAATGCTTCACAGAAAACCGTACATGTGCAAAGAGAAATATTGTTAGTCAAGCAGCTGGCTGGGGAACAGTGCAAAATGAGTGCATGAGCATGTAAACACATATTACATTATTTTGGGGGATTATGTACACAGTACAATGTGTGAAAAAAAGTCTAGTGCACAAAGACGAGGGTGTGTTACCTGTATGTAGCACACTTCAAATTGCACAGAAAAAAAAAAAAAAGTTCAGTTTCAGTTTTTTCTGTGAAGTGGTAAAGTTGGGGGGTGTTTGGGGGCTGGAGGGGGTAAGATGGTAAATTTTTCAGGAGCTAGGGGGTTTGTGTGGGGTTTTAGAGGAGGGCGGGTGATTTGAGTTCAGGGCTCTCTCAGACTCGCCAGCTGTGCCACTTCCTCTCTGTTGTTCGTTTCATCACTGTCGCTGATGAGACCTACCACCGCTGTGTCATCCGCGAACGTGATGACGTGGTTGTAGCTGAACTTCGCAGTGCAGTGCAGTTAGGATCAGCATCATGAATAGCAGCGTGCTGAGCACACAGCCTTGTGGGGCACCTGTGCTCAGTGTGGTAGTGCACGAGGTGTTGTGGCCGATATGGACTGACTGAGGTCTTCCAGTTAGAAAGTCCAGGATCCAATTACAGAGGGATGTATTTAGGCCTAATAGGTTTAGTTTATTAATGAGTTGGTGTGGGACTATAGTGTTGAATCCTGAGCTGAATCCTGAGCTGAAGTTGATGAACAGCATTCTAACATGGGAGTCTTTATTCTCTAGGTGGGTAAGAGCCAGGTGGAGGAAATTTCATCACCTGTAGAGCGGTTTGGACGGTATGCAAACTGAAGCGGAACGAGTATGTTGGGGAGGCTGGTTTTGATGTTGTGCATGACTAAACCTCTCAAAGCATTTCATTATGATCTGAATCCGTGCTATGGGATGGTAGTCATTTAGACAGGACACAGGTGATTTCTTTGGAACCTGTATGATTGCTGTGGATTTGAGACAAGTGGGGACGACTGCCTGGCTAAGCGAGGTGTTGAAAATATCTGTTAGGACATCTGTCAGCTGTGCAGCACAGTCTTTCAGTACACAGCCAGGTATGTTGTCAGTACCTGCAGCCTTGCGTGGGTTAATCCTAGATAGGGTTTTCCATACGTCAGCTGGAGACAGACAGAGCGCCTGGTCGTTGGGAGGTATGGGAAGTTTTTGTGCAGGTGTGTCATTCTGCATGTCAAACCTTGAATACAAGTGGTTGAGTGCATCCAGGAGGGATATGTCATTATCACAGGCCTGTGGCGGGGGCTTGTAGTCAGTGATGGTCTGAATGGCTTGCCACAGGCTCCGTCTGTCTCTGCTGTCGATGAAGTGATTGTTGCATTTTTGAGAATGTGACCGTTTTGTATTTTTGATGCCACAGGACAGATTGGCTTTTGCTGTTTTGAGGGCTGCTCTATCTCCTGATCTGAATGCTTCATCTCTGGTCTTTAGCAGCCCCAGAACCTCTGCTGTCATTCACGGCTTCTGGTTCGCACGTGTGTTGATGGTCTTGGTGACTGTCACATCATCAATACACTTTTTGATATTCAAAAGATGTCAGTGTACTCCTGCAGCGCGTCTTTTCATGTTTCATAAGAACAGTGGTGAACCGATGGTGTGGATGCTAATATAGTTATCATTATAGTTATCATTGTAGTTATTGTTATTGGTCTTCCTGTTAATTAACTTCATGACAAATTTTTGCTAATTTCTCTGCAAACTATATAGTCCCCAAACTATAAACAAGCATTTACAAATGTTACTGGTGTTCACAGAGTTCTGTACCCTGTACCCTTGAGACTGTTAACTGTCCCAGTGCCAGGATTTCAAGTACATGGTCCCTGCTGGGATTTCATATAAATGATAGCAAAAAGAAAGCTTACTAGTATGCAAATGATCTTACAAATGCATGTTCAAAATCAATAGAAGTAAATACAAAAATGACTTCATTTATGCCTGCTTTAATTACCATATTAATGTTTCCTTCTGTCAATTCGATTACTGTGATTAATCTCCGTTTGGTGTGGCCTGCATGATGCTGCAGTGTAATTTAGTATCACATATGCTTTTTTTGCATGCTAGTGTAAATGAATGGTAATTGGAGTCCATATTAATTAATTAGGAATTAGCTTAGTGTGAAAATAAATTAGGAGATTTAGGAGAGGTTGTAAAGCTTCTGTAACTCAGAATAAAAGTCTCACAAAGCAAGTACTGTAGTAGTTCCTAACTACTTTCTTTTGCATACACACAAACAATTCAAAAGTTTGTGGGCAGTAAGATTTTTATTTATATATCGCTTTACGCCATATCAGCACCTAAGGCTACATTCACAGCAAATAAAATTAATTTAAATGAAATTCAAATGAAACCAGATATTTACTGTATTTAATATAAAATTTCATATATCCACCTGATTCAATTACAGTAGATATATACTATATAGTTCTCTTTTCCACCACCTTGTGTTCTGTCCTGTGTAAATAAATAAATAAATACTCTTTTTTCCCCCCTAATAAAAATTCAACCTTGCTACTGAGGTCAACACCAATCTTGTGAGCAACTTTGAGACAACATACAGCACCTGACATCACAAGGCTTTATAACATGTATACACACACAAACATGCTGCTGAGCCTGTGTTTACTGCCTGTCATATCACGACTACACACACAGCTGAAAACAAACCATCTTGACTATGTCTAATGCAATCATGGAGTTGTAGATCTACAGCTGGTCCTGAGAGCAGATAGTCATGTGTGCATCTCTCTTAAGTGCACGCACACACATACACATACATACACAGCTCCTTCAGACTCTAGGAGAGAGAGAGAGAGAGAGCACCACGTTATGTCCTTTAGCTGACCGCCACTGACACAGCATCCCCTGTGACCAAGTAGGACAAAGACAGAGAGGAAGAGAAAGAAAGCTAAAGAACTAAACAGTTCCACTGGCAGGTACACAGAGTAAACTCTGCAGCAGCCAAATGACAACACTGAGAAAAAGATGATAGAGACTGAGGGAAATGAATCCAGAACACTTGCAAAAGCATGCACTGCAAGCAAAACATTTGTCAAAATTATATTTGTAAGATTAACATAAAATAAAATTAAAATAAAAAATACAGTTTAAAAGACGACAAACTTTTTCTGGACACTTCTTGTTGTAAAATGTTAGTGCACTCAAAAAAAACCTATAAAAAATACTAAGTATTTACATCTATTTGATTTTTAAATGAATGTACTCTTATTGTGATTAATTAGAAACAGTATAAATCTGTTAGCTGTCAAAACTATTAGATTTAACTAGTTAAATCAGTTAAGTATCGATTGGTGCTGTTTTCATTTGCATTGCGGAGCTCACTTTAACAGATAATCTCTTCCACTTTATCACTAGTTACTGCAGCAAATAATCATGAACAATCATCAGAAGGTGTTGAAAGAAACAGAACATGTATGTATATAAGAAGCATTTTGTTAAATATATGCACTATATAACCTGTTCTTCAATAATGTAATTTTGCATTAATTAGTCTTAAAAAAATCTAGCTTTGCCCGTGAGTCAATTATGCAGCAATTTAGCTCATTTTTGATTTAATAAAACTTACAGTCTCTTAACAGAATTAAGTTCCTATAAAAACTTGCGTATTGGTAACAGTTTAGTTTAACAAGTTTAGTACTTGGCTAAGTCAACAAAGATTTAAAGGTGCAATATGTAATTTTTCTGCTTTAAAAATAGCAGAAATCACTATATCTATGTTATATATATTTTTAGTTGTGTACTTATATCATCACGACAGTTTCCACAAACTTTTAAATCCAGAGAAAATTATGGTTTAATTAGAAGACACGGCACGTTTCTTTATTTACGTTCTGTCGCCCGTCTATGGCGTCATATAAACTTTGACCCCTCTAGTTTATCTAACTTCCTGCGGAACCGCCAAATACAAAGGTGAACAGAAACAAAGACGAGACGAAGAAGAAAAAGTAGTAGCCTTGATCGAGACTATTATATTTTATATTTATATTGTTTATATTCGTATTTAAACCTCAATCAATAACTTAGTTATGGATCATGATTATGCTTTGCCTGCACGTTCTGTGAAGCGCAAACGCACGGGTGAAATAAATGACCCGAGATGGTTTTGGGACAAGAGAAGCAACAAGACACGGTAAATATTGGAGTTGCATTTCCAAGATAGAGAGAGCTTCGTGACAAGCTGAAACTACAGAGAGATGCCGAACTCGCTTGCATTCTGATAAACAGGTATGCATCCATTCATCTAACTTTATATATCCGTACATTTTGTGAAACGATGATGTCTTGTGTAAAACGCAGACGGACTAGCTCTCATGTAAATCTACATTTGTTCTATATCTAGCTGAATAAAGTCGCTTCAAATGCAGTTCTCTAATTTGTTCGATATCATAGTATAACATAATTATAATTATTAACGAAAGGCGACCGTGTTTTTTTAACATATATTACTACTAGCTAGATGGAATACTGATTTGATAGGGGTCTCATAATTCATATAGACGGTTTTAGGGGTGCTCCGATCACGATCGGCCGATCGTTATGCGCATCTCGTCAATAAAGCCGGTTTTCTAATCAGCGGTTAATTCCATCAGGTGCGTGATTTCACATAGAGCAGCTGTTACTACACAGAGCCGTTGTTAATAGAGAAGATGCGCAAATCCACTTCATTTTCAGCATTTTTTGGCGCATTTTCTCAGTTAACAACGGCTCTGTGTAGTAACAGCTGCTCTATGTGAAATCATGCACCTGATGGAATTAACCGCTGATTAGAGAACCGGCTTTACTGATGAGATGCGCATTAACGATCGGCCGATCGTGATCGGAGCACCCCTAGACGGTTTCATCGGGCGCACACACCTGGACCTAAGTTAACTTCCAGTCTGTGTTGTGTATATCGGTCTGGCTGCGGTGCCTTCTACAAACGCAGTTAAAGGCAAGGTGATGAGTAGACTGAAGTTGGGCTCAGGTGGTTGTGCTGTGGGATGTGTTTCCCATACATTTATTTATTTTTGGAGACTCCCCACAATTTTAAATCTGATCTTTTTTCAAAAAGGCTTCATTGAATAAACATGAGTAACATTACTTACTGCACGTTTATTAATAATAATTCCTTTCATTTATATGTTTAAATATCAAAACGAAGCACAGGTGTTTTTATATCGCTGTATTTCTGAAGGAAGACTTGCATGTTATATGCCTGATAGCAGCGTGTGAGCGTACCAGCTCTGCTTCGTTTACAGCTGTTACTGGGGAATCCTCTATTTCTCGCGCTTTATGTCTATGCTTTAAAACATCTCCTGCTGGCAAATAATGAATTTGCATTTTCATTAAGTCCGCCTGATCCACGCAGCAAACATTTTGTTTGTTATCAAAAAATATCTACTCTAGAGGGACTTGGCTGTTGTTATTGATTCTATTTGGAAGTCTACCGGAAGTTAAGTTAGGTCAACAAAAGCGCTCATGCGCAGTAACGTTTGTTTATGTTGTTGCCGTTGAAACCGTCTTTCCGTTCGAAAAGACGTGATTGTCAAAATACTAAGTTAGAATATAACTGTGCCCAGTTCCATCAGAATACTCTTTTCCTTGAGGCTGTCGATACACTGGGGGCAACTTTTTGAGCAATTTTGCCGGGCAACTTTTTTTGAGCAATGTTGCTTGGGCACATTCCCATTGAGAATTGGTTACTAATTTCTATCTGGATATTTGATATTTTAGATCGGTTGTGGGCCCTGTGTCTTACCTTGTTGCCCGTTGACGGCAACAACTGTTGTTGTCTGGATTTAAAAGAGTAAATACTTGAGCTTTAAAGATTTAATCATTGCTTCAAGTGATTAATATGTTCTGATGACATTCTAATATTTAATTGGACTAACTAAATTATTCATGCAAGTGTGGTGGTGCAAAGCTACTCAACCCCTGAGCCCTATAGCATTTTTTTTCTCACCACCATTCTGTAGTTCTAAATTATTGCGCATCACAGTTGTTTTTTTTCTTTTGTATGTTATTTTATGCAGTCCTTTTATCATTGATGTACCTCATGTATCTGTCTACCACAAGTTTGTACAGTTCTTGAAGAAAATTATCTTATTTCTGTGACATAAAATTATGATTTTTGCATTTATTTGTGTAGTGAGGTTGATTGTGGCAAAATGTTTTAAAATAGTGCAATTAACCTTATAAAATATGAGGATGTAACCTGCATAGTTTAAATGATGAACTACACCAATGTCTTTTCTGCTAGGACACCTGTGTGAACTTATGAATGAAGAAAACTAAATGTATACAGTACATCCAATAAAAGTCGGCAAATCATTGTGTGCACCAAATGTTACAGAACAATTTGTTCAAACGTTTTAAATGCATTTGTTTCAAGATGCCACTTTGTTTGATATTTTGTTTATAATGAAATTACATTTTGACACTTAAGTGTGGAAAACAAATTCTAATACTGTACTTATTGGGTTCCATATTTACGTATGTATGTTTGTACAGTGTCACTACTAATATGTCACTGCACTTTTCTTTTCTTTTTGAAAATTCTTAATGCAAAACATACTTTGAATTTAGGTGGCAATTCACATATTAATTGCTTGGAAAATTCATGTTAATATTATATATGCTGTGTAACAATTTTTGCCCTAAATTGAACCCTGAAAAATTACTATAGTTTACACACACACACACACACACAAAATCATCAAAACTGTATTCAACACTGAAAATACAAGTTCCTTGAGCACCAAATCAGCATACTAGGATGATTTCTGAAGCATATGTAATAACTGTAATTATGTAATGACTTCTGATTATTATTATTATGATTTAGCTTTACCATCAAGTATATTTAAAGATATCTTAAAAAAGAAACAGTAAAAAATATTACTTTTTAAGGTATGATAAAAAATAAGATAAATATTATATATATATATATATATATATATATATATATATATATATATATATATATATATATATATTAGGGCCGGGACTTTAACGCGTTAATTGAGATTAATTAATTACACAAAAAATAACGCGTTAACTAAGATTAATTAATTACAGAAAAAAAAATTCCCGCATTTTTAATAACTTATTTTTGCACCACGGAACGTTTCTCACTGGATGAGTTTCGGCGGACCGATTATACTGAAGCACCAACTAGCGTTCGCATATCACTGCAGCGCATCGAACCTCAAGTATCACCTCAACGCAAAACATATAGCAGCTAGCGTGGACTTTACACTTTATGTTCAACTATGTATTATTTTGTTGGTGCAACAGTTTATGTTGAACTCTTTATTGTTTTGGCCAAGGTTATTGAGAGTTGGACTTAGTATGTTATGGCCTCTGAAGCAACAGAGAGATGTTTTCTAATAATCAGTGTTTCCAATTTCCTGAATGTAATTGACAGTATTGTGTTTTACTTAAAAAAAAAAAAAAAAAAAAAAAACACTTTACAGAAGGTTCCAGCACCTATAAGCTCCCTGAATTTCTGAAATTTTCTATTTCTAAATTGTTTCTTAATATGCTATTGCTACACTTCATGGCAAAAATTGCACTGGTCTGCTAGACTTGGTTGAACAAAAATAAACTATTTTGTTGCTTAAGCTTATATATATATAATAAATATAATGTATACTTATATATCACACTGTACATACAGTAGTGCATATATCAGTTTTAATTCTGCAGCAGAATTATCTTGTTGGATTAGTGCAGCTAATATATATATATATATATATATATATATATATATATATATATATATATATATATATATATATATATATATATATATATATATATATATATACTGCATATGGATCAGCACTGCTCTAACTCCCTCTCTGAGTCAGAGAACAGGACCCTAAAGGAATGAGGAGTAGAGTGAGGGAGCTGGTGAACTAACCAAGCATTAAATTCTGCTGCTCCACTCCCCTAATGCTGCCTATCCTCCATCTCCGTCCTCCTTCACACACCAGCTGCTCTCTGCCACTGACAGCAAACAAACACACACTTCTTGAATCTGATCCTGAATCCTAATAGTAGGCACTTTCCGTACTCGAGTATCTGTGTTTACTGTATCCATAGAAAGAGTGTGTGTGTACAGAGGATAGAGCTGCTTCCCTTGTGTGCTGTTTGTGCATTTAGGGCAAAATAGACCTTGTACACACAATCTGAGGCACATTTAGAGAGGACAGTGAAATAAAGGACAAGACTGAGGGCCACAGAGACCAAACAGAGACATCATATGTACAGTTATAACACCCTTACTACCCAAAAAAAAAAAGAAAAGAAAAGAAATCATGCAGCAGAATGCAGCCCCTGCATATGTGATTTACTGTATGAGCGGAAATTTGACACGCTCAAGAACACACACACACACAAACACACACACACACACACACACACACACACACAATTAGAGAGAAGACAAAAAAGAGGCAAACAGGATGTAAACCTTTTGTAAAATATCTTAAAGCTATGTGCTTTTGACAGACATCACAGTGAGCCCACCATTGCTTAGATATTTAGTACAAATATCATATTACTTTTATTTAATCTTTATTTAATCTTAATAGCATCTATCACTATTTGCACTTATTGAAAACAAGATGACAGTTTTATATACCATTTAAGGTTCATAAGTTTTTTTTTAAAAGAAAGAAAGAAAGCTGCAACTAATTGATCCAAAATATAGTACAACACAGTAATGTTGTGAAATATTAGAATAAAAAAAGTTTCCTATTTTAATGTATTTTTTAAATGCATTTTATTCCTGTGATGCAAAGCTGAATTTTTAATCTTATTTTATTTCTTTATATATCTGAAGACTTTTTTTCAATTAATGTTTTATATTATGTACTTTGTAATAGAAAGCAAATAGTAGCACAACTTCCCCTTTTTATTATCTAAAATGAAACAAAAAAAATGAACATATGTTGCTAATGTTGTCATCTTTTGATCTCTTCAACACTATTATTAATTGAGTTGATATTTAAAAGGGTGGACATAAAGCAGATTTGAAGTTTCCCCTCTAGGATAGCAAACACAACAAGTACTTTACCCTCTAGCAGGGTTTCTCATTCCTGGTACTACAGACACTTTCATGTACGCCAACATACTGGGCTGTAATTTTCAATTAAACCCAAAGACTTTTATTAGTTGATTCAGGTGGTTTCAATTAGAGTCTGAAAAAAAATTTTGGGGATGAAGAACCCTGGTCCATCAAGTTAGAGATAAGGAACATTTACATTTACAACCTAAGGCTGTAAAATAAATTTAAAACTGAAGGTTCATCCTTTAATTCTAATTTCCTTGAGCTACTTCTAGACACCAGTGGCAGCAGACTTGGCACTCACAGACTAACAAGTGCAAACTAAAAACAAAACTGATGAAGGCAGCCATTTACTGTACATTCTTTCCTTAACATTGCTCATTAGCTTGAAAGAAACAGATCAAGAGGTCCACACTTTTTCCTTCAGATTCCTCGGTGTAATGGCTTTGAGAACTGCTGATTTTATTAGCTGTGTGGGCTCACCCACTTTCAAAATTACCAATCGAGTTTCTCCAGGCCTGGGCAGGAATTCAAACCCGCAGCGGGTCACGATTTGTGTTTAAACTTTGTCACCCAAGTGCATCTCATTCACTAATCTAATGATAAATTGATCAAGATTTTAAACTGACCCACTGTTTTAGCAGTTTTACCACATGACTACTGAGACGGGAGCTTTAACAGGCTCCGCTTCCTTCCATCAAGGAGCGGGCCTTAGTTACCTCATAGCTGTTGTGTGAGACAATATGATTAAACCTTTTCGCTTTGAGACAATTAACATAATAAATTAATGCTCAAGTCAGTCTGTTTTACAACTTCCTCACGGCCTCTTTGCCTTTTCCCTTCGGCTCGTCAACACACCCAAAACCAGGAGACGTCTGGTATGTTAGTGGTTTTCCTGACATGCGACTGAGAGGACAGAGGAAGGAGAGAAGAAGAAATCAATAAGGAGCCAAATTGGAGAAATTCTTCCCATTACTCTTCCTGTTTCCCATTCCACACACTGCATCGCTGATACAGCAGCAGCCGCTGCTCTGGTCCCGGCTCATCCTCTTCAGGCACATACAAACACACACTCGCTGACAGGAGGTACACCACAGGCAGTCTGCACTGATATGTTGTCTCTTTTCTTGTACTGTGATTGTATTTAGGCTTTTAAGGTTTGTGTGACATAACATCATGACTTATTTTATCATCGCCTTTTCTTTCCTTCCAACAGAAACCAATTGAGTTTGAATCTATTGTAAAGTCACAATGATGAGGTTCACACAGAGGTTTATGACTTCAGCTTGTCCACACATGCAGCTCACCCACAGCAGTTCGGTTTTATCAGTCAGCCAGAACAATTCTGAAGCACATCCGTTTCAATCTAGAATGATCTCCAACATCAAATCTAATTTATTATGTGCGCTCAACAATGTAGAGACTCCAGCTTCACATTAACATGGACCTAATGATACACATAAACAGTACAAAGGTAGGACGTCATCACCAATTTAACTGACAAGGCTGCTCTCACCGCTCTGAGGTGGTTGGTGCAAAGGCCTGATCCAAGACAAGATGCTGAATTCAGGAGAGCAGGATGAGATGGGTCAGAGAGTTTTTTTGGCCAAAGACCAGTCATGAATTATTAAAGAAGTGCAGCTGTGGGGTAAAGGGTGGCAAGTGCTTTGGGGTAAAGTGTGCCAGCAGCTTTATTAATACGGATAGTGAGCTTTTCTCTCCAAAAATATTACAAGTGCTATTACTCTAACAAATATTATTACAAAATATTCAAAACTGTTTGATTACATTTACGTTTTTCACTGTGTCTTGAACATCTCTATTTGCTTACTGAGTGGATACAATCTGGTTTCCATTTACTCAACCAAATTTTTTTTTGAAAATGTATCAATTTAAAGGTTTGTCGAACTGGTGGCAATTTGTATGAATTTTTATGATTAGATTATGAAAACATAAAACTTTAAACATCAGTAAGCCTAAGCAGATCTTACAAAAATGTAAGGTTATACATTTTGACTTAAGTAGTATTGGCACATCTTGCCCCATTCAGCCCCTTCACCACATTTGAGAGCAGACACTTCCACTCATGATCTGATCATGAATAGACTGTGGCCATCTGCCTTTCATGTATCAGTGCAGAGGTAGCAGTGTAAATGTTTCTTCCGCACAAATAACACTTCCCCGAATCGAAAATAACCATTTCAAAAAACATTGTCTGTATTTAGTGTATTACTGGAAGAGAAAGAGAGATAAATAGGCTATTCTGGCCGGCGTTAGAGAAAAATGCATTGAATAGTTGCATAATTTTCAGCACCAGTCTTCTCAGTAGTCCGATGCATCCTCCACAACTAAGGACTAAGAATCAGCCCAAAAGATAAATCATACAGTGCTAATTAAATGCTCTTTTTGTCTTTTTTCCCCCCAAAGTTTCTGTTTGTAGCTGATTTGTAATGTTATTTTTTTTGTTGTTGTTGTTGTTTTTTTGTGAATGAGTTGCTGAGACAAAATAGACATCACAAATAAACAGTCAAATGCAATAGAACATACTGCAAGAGAGGCTAATTTTGTCACTGGGATGCTGATCCAAATGAACAACAACTCAAACGACAACTCAGACGACAAAATGTTCTGTTCCTTTCATTCATTCCTTCTCTTTTTTGCCTTTTCATTCTTTAAAACAGAAAGTTCATATTTCAAAATTACCCCATTATTATTCATGGCTATATGAGCCAGGCATCACAACCAGGAATTTTTTTTTTTTTTTTTACTCTTTTGATATCTATCTCTCTCTCTCTCTCTCTCTCTCTCTCTCTCTCTCTCTCTCTCTCTCTCTCTCTCTCTATATATATATATATATATATATATATATATATATGATTAAATATTTGTGTCATATATCAGTTCACACACAGAGAATCTATAATCTGAAATAAAATCATTTAGTAATAACTGTTTCACTTATGCTATTGACGGGTACATAAATATATGAGAACAGCCTAGAATTAGCACAGAATCAATGAGGAAGGATAGTGAATTAATTAAACCTACTCAGCCAACATGCCTACACACACACACACACACACACCATATGATTGAATACAGATAGACAGATCCATAATTACAAGACAAAACACACATGTGCTACACCCTTCAAACAGCTCTTGGAGTGTAACACATTCTTTTTAGGAAATGACCGGACAGGTGTATGTTTCTGCTGATGGCGATCTACCAAAGGTCACTGTGAACACAATCACACACTCTAATAAACATGCTGTTAGAGCTAAATAAAAGCTCCATGCTTTTTGTCTCTACAGAGAGAAGGGTGTTTACTACCTGTATTCAAGTATTTAAACATCTGTTAACTGCCTGAAAATTCAAAACTATAAAACTAGATTGTATGAGCCATGTTCAAAGCCAGTGAAACAGCAGAGGGGCGCACACACACACATACACACACTCACACACATGCTGTTCTTTTGAACTTCTATTTATTAAAGAACACTGATCTTTTTATTACTATTATTATTATTATTATTATTATTATTAATAAAGAAAAACAAACAACTGTTTTCAAGATTGATTTCCTTTCTTTTTTAATAAGATGCTTAATTTAAAATTAAATTGATTTAGTTAGTGGTATACTACGGTGCCTGTAAGGTGACTTGTTCGGTTTACTTAGTTTTTATCATGGCCACGACATATTAACTCGTGGGAACATCATTTTATGTCGTGGCCACGAGATAATTTTGTCGAGGTAATGACATCCTTATGTCGTGGCCTCGAGATGCTATGTTTAGGGAACAACATCCATCACTTCTTGTGATGAGGGAACGACATTTTTTTCTCACGCCACAAATTTAATGCGTAAACAAACCTGCGTGATCATAGCAACCCAGGATTATCAGAGATGGAAATCATTAATATTTTATCTTGAATTACGAAATTATTATATTATTTATACATATAAAATGTATGCATTTACATTATGACATTTAATGTTAATGTCGAGCATTTACAGTACACAATTATTTACAAAAGTATTCAGAATGTTAAAGCTGCAGTCAGTAACTTTTGACGCTCTAGCGGTTAATAAACAGAACTGCTTGCGTCTTGCGGAAGAACATCATAGCCGGAACTACTTCTCTCTGTTTATGTCTATGAAGAATCACAAAGGTACTGGGTTACTCCGCCGCGGTACCCCCGAAGCAATCTAAAATAGTCCAAATATAAACACTTATTATAGGTGCACCCTAGTGATTCAGGACAAGCTAAAAACACGGTTTGGAAAATGGATTCATGGTGTACTCGCTTATTATATACATTTTTCTATATTTTGAACACAAACAAAGTTACGGACCGCAGCTCTGATTGGTTGTTTCTTAACGGGAGCGGATGTACTTCTGCAAATGGCAATAGGACCACTGGGAGGAGCCAGAGGAGCTTGATTTTTTCACAGATTATCTGTCTCATATTCTACTGTCAGGACATAACAACAGGTTTAACAAATATGTAAAAAATATATTTTTACAAAAGTTACCTACTGCAGCTTTAAATAAGAGATTGAAATTGAAGCAAAAAAAAAAAAAAAGATTATAAATGAAAATTAATGGACTTACAAAACTGTAGGATGGATAAAAAGTTGTTATATTTATAAAATATTTTACATTTTATTATGCGCTTTTTGTAATATTTATTTATGATAAACTTCACTTGAATGCTGACAATCGCATGTGATACAGCCTGGTAGCCAAAGCAAATGGTTAATATAATAATTTCTTAATTCAAGATAAAATATGAATGAATCCATCTCTGATAATCCCGGGTTGCTATGGTCATGCAGGTTTGTTTACGCATTAAACTCGTGGCCACGAGAAAAACATGTCGTTCCCTCAACATAAGAAGTCGTGGCCACGAGAAATGGATGTTGTTCCCTCAACATAGCATCTCGAGGCCACAACATAATATGACATTCCCACGAGTTAATATGACGTTCCCACAAATTAATATCTCGTGGCCATGACATATTATCACGTTCCCACGAGTTATTATTTCGTGGCCACAACAAAACTAAGTAAATTGAACAAGTAACCTTACGGGCACCGTAGTATACTGTAGATAGTATTAGGAGGATTTTTTTTTTTTTTTTTTTTTTTTTGAGAAATTGATACTTAAGGCAAGGTAAGGAGTGTTGAACTGATTTCACGAGTTCACCCTTACATCTAATCTGAAAGCAAATAGTAGGCATATTTTGGCGTGCTGTCCTGGGGGAGGGGTCCAGGCCCGGAGCATAGCCCGAACCCAAATAACTCCCCCTATCCCCAATTTGGGATAAATAGATTAGAAGTGAGGAGTTGGGGTGGAGGAGGGATGCCGAAAAACTGTCGTGGGACAGGAGGTAGGAAGACTGGATATATGTAAGCTTGTGTGCTATTTAAGATGATTAACTAAACGAGATGCACCCCTGCCAAATTGGATGATTATCTGATCGTGCTTCTCCCGAACTTTGTTAATAAAACCACATAAAGTGATGGTTCAGCAATGTTACAAAATATTTATATAAAAATAAATGCTGTTCTTTGGAAATTAAAGAATCCTGAAGAAAAATGTTTGGCTTTTCACAAAATATTAAGCAGCACAACTATTTTCAACACTAACAATAAAAAAAAATGCTTCTCGAACACCAACCAAGGATCATGTGACACTAAAGACTGGAGGCTACTAAATACTGAGTTTTGCCAGTTTTGAGTAAATTAATTAAGATTAATATTTTAATTAATATTGTACAATATTTTATTGAATACATGAGACTGCTTTCAAAAAAATATATTATTAATATTATTATTATTATTTAAGAACCAAACTCATTGGTATAGATAAATCGACCTGTGCCAAAACCAATATCAAGAGAGCTGGGTAGCAAAATATTAGCACATTATGTATTCAACAATAGCAAATGGCCAAGATTATTAGTGGCATGAGGGTGACTAAATAATATAATTTTCTTTTTTTTCTGGACTACCCAAAATGATTGTGGTCACTAATGAACACAGTGTTACACTTATTCACTTCAGATACACTGGTCACATGAGCACCATAACTAATATTCACTTTTGTCTGTCGGTGTGTTTGAGGGTGTTTAATGTTTGCATGCAGGGCCGTCGCTAGTGGGGTGAAAGGGGGTGACGATTATTCGGTTGTTAAGTGATGACGTAAGATGCGCTGCTTCCGGGTCCAAGCCTCAACTCGCTTCACTTGAGAATACTACCTCAGCAGCCGTTTATGAGCACTGTTTATTCATATTATTAATTTAACCTAAAAGCTTTCAAACTTACGGTATACACTACAGTCTCCGTGCTCACAGCATCTCAAACACAAATCATTTATATATATATTTTTTATATTTATATTTTCATTGTCTGGCTATCTGGGACTTCGGTATGGAGTTAAAGGTTAAGATTATAACTTTTTCGCTAGTATTCTATCACATTGTGAGTTAATATTAGCACTTTTTGTTGTTTTCTCGTGGTAACTGATAGAGCGTTTGGACACGGAAGCGCTGCTACGTGACGTCAGACTTAACAAGCGAATAGTGGCCCACGGCCGAGGGGAGCCCCCGGCGATCTCAACCGTCTGGCTGAGGTCAGTCTAAAAAGACGCTCAGGACAGTTGACAGAACGCTGCTGCGTGTCGTCACAAAATCGTATCATTTTCACGTGTTATTAAGCCTTTCCACAAGACACGGAAAAGCTGAACTAAGTAGCTGGTTACTCGCGCATTTAGCTCAGTACGCAAGTGGAGAGAGAGCCGCATCTCACAGACAGCAACACTGAACTGACCTCTCCTTTGTGAAGTTCTCCTTTAAGTTCCTCCTGCACCTGAACGAACAAAAACAAATCGCAGTTTAAACAAACAGAAAACTATGTGTAAGAGCCCACTTCAGCACCGCGGTGTTCTGGTGTTCAGGGCTCACACAGAGAGAGGCGTCTCAAAACACTTGAACACCGAATTTGTCTGTTTTTGCTCTTGTACCGACAAATGCATAAAAAATATGTGAAAATACCCTTCTTGGATAGTATGTCCGAAAAACTGTTTGTTATGTCTTAAATAAAAGTAAACAGTTGAAAAAAACAATTGTATGTGTATTATATTGGATGCATTAAGTGACCGCGCCTAATTTAGATACTAACTGCTGTAATGTTAATCCAATGAAAGAAAACTGAAAAAATTAAAAAAAAAATTATTAATTAATGTATGTGAGCACAAAAAATTTGAGGGGCAGCTGTGGCCTACTGGCTAGAGAATTGGACTTGTAACCCCAAGGTTTCTGTTTCTGTATCTGGACACTTATAAACTTAAAAAAAACTTAAACACTCTGTGTGTGTGTGTGTGTGTGTGTGTGTGTGTGTATGAAACTCGGAGTTCTTGTAATATTTTATTATCGTTTACTTAACTATAGCAAATAAACTGATAATGTGAGAAATGTTGAAAGTGTCTGAATAAACTTTGGTTTGACTGTACTGTATATTTAATTTTTACAGTGCTATTTTACATTTAAGTATTCGGTTTCTGTACCTGGACACTTAAAAACTTGAAAAAACCTAAACACTGTGTAAATAGCACAAACAAGTAAACAGAATGAACATACAAATGAAACACTTAGACAGGGCCCACTGGTACAACCTGCACCGGGGCCCCGCTAACCCCAGCTATGGCCCTGTTTGCACGTGTGAGTATGTTTGTGTCATCCCACTCTTTATAGAGCCCAGCGTAATCTTTTGATTTGCTGTACTGACCCCACTTAATTCAGTGGAAGAGAATTGCTGTGACAGCAGCATTGAATGGATTTTCAATGCTCTGCACCTGCACTAATAAGTTTAAGGATAACCTCCTTCCTTGAGCGTAGAGAGAGCAAGGAAAGACTGAGAGAGAAAGCTATGGAGGGACAAGATAAATTAGCTCACAAGTCACTAACACACTTTACATAAACAAGAGTAACACATGCTTCAAAGGGAAACAATCAGATTTATCCAAGCAAGGACTCCTGAGTCACACACACATACACACACACTGGTCAACAAACACTTCAAGAGGCAAGGACATCAATTCTCATGTAAAGGCAGACACAATTCTCGCAATCTGAATATGTGGTACCGAGGGCCTAAGACTGCAGCAGAGCTCTAGATCAGTGTCTGCCATTAACAACACACCTTTGAAAGAATAATGCATGCTGTTAGCACACCTTAAATGAGGGAACAACAGACAAGCAAACAGAACCGGCGAGTTGAGAACAGGCAAAGCAATCTATAAACTAAATTGAACTACATTGCTGAAAAATAATATATTTGCAGGTTTAATTTTCTAAAGTGTATTTTAGGTAAATATATTTTAGTTTTCTGTCTTGTAAAATAAACGTTACTATTTCAGTGTGAGATATCATAGTGAATCGTCCGAACAAATTTAAACCCGTTTGTCAAATTAGATCATAGACAGTAAAAGAAATGGACACAGCGACCCCATTGGAACTCAATTGATTTTTAGCACTTCCGTTTCTGACGCGCAGACTCAAACGAAGCTTGACGACGTCAGCAACCTGTCTGACAGATGTAAATCTTCTAGTAGCTGTGCGTGCAAACTGCCATCGTTAATCTTGCAGAGACGGCGAGCTTGAGCGGGGAGTTCTTTGTCGTGAGTGAGCAGGAGTAAGTATTCTGATTCATTATTTTGTATAGTATTTTAAAATGTAACGCCAGTACGCCATATTAAGTTAATTGCCTGCGAGCTTCTCCACCTGTCTGTACGGTAATGCGACAGAGAGTCGAGTGGTTATGACGCAATCGTTAGCCTATTTTTTACAAAAACTGTTTATACGGGGCCATAATGTAACATATAAGGTAATGGAGCCCTTTATACATTGTTGTGTATCTTTAGAAATAAATCATGGACAAACGGAGTCTTTAAACGCCTCAGATGTAAAGTTATTCGCTGTCAAAGTGATGCCAAAATGAATGGGAGTCAATGGGAATGCTAACGCAAGTGAAGTTCTGCTAAAATAAGGCAGCCCCCACCCGACTTCAACTTCCGGTCGACTTCCTTGTCGCCTGGATTAGATCAAAAGTGTGATTTATTTGGAAATATGCATCAGCTCTGATTCTAAACATTAGATAGAAGACACAAATGATTACTGAAATTCATCAGAAAATAAATAAATAAAATTCTTTCTGAAAGTGAAACATAAAAAAACAAAATGTTAATTTTAAAACAAGCCCCCAAAATCAAACAAGTAAGTTACACAAATAAAATAAATCTCTTAATATGAAAAAACTAATGCTTTGTCTGTGCTCTTTCCATTTACAATTAGAGGCAACCAGTGGATTTTTTTTTTTAGCAGTCTATCATCAATTATTATCTAAATGAAAAGTCAGAATCAAGGTTTTAACGGTCAATAAAACTTCTCCGTAAAAAAAAAAAAAAAAAAAAAAAAAAAAAAAAAAAATTGTCAGTGTTATATTGATATATAAATATATGCATAATTTCAGAAGCAGAGCAAATCAGTTATAGGTGATTTCATTTCCCAAGATAGGTCTCGGGCATTTCACTCCCAAAAAGGATCGCCATCTGTTCAGCCATATGAAAGGCCTTCTTTATTTTTGAGCACTTCTGATTTTGACCCTTAATTGTTCTTTTCACAACATGCACTCTGATTTTGAAGATATCGTTTATGATGTTTGGAATGATCTGTTACTCTGTGCAACTGCAATTTGCATTTTGGCATTCAGCAGCCCGTCAGACACCTATTAATTTATCTCACTGACCTGAGTTAATTTCGGCCTCAACTAGTTAGTAAGGCAGCCACTTTCTTTTTTCATTTTTTAACACACATTAATTCCTCAATAATATTCCTACATTATTGACACTTAAAATGGCATTCTGACTCCCTACAGTGAACAATTTAATAGAAAATTCACTTGAGTCATTAGCTTTCCCTGTGCGAAGCTTACGCCTGTGGTACAATGAAGTGGGCCCTCTAGTGGTCACTGCACAACACAACAAAACACAACACAACCGGGTCACAATGCAGATCTTGTGGTCCTGAGAGAAAACTACTGCTGAAAACCTTGAGCTGTCATTAATACATATTAGATATGTTTGTTGTTGGTGGACAGCAGGTAGAGATACATTAATGCACCGAGACAGGCGTTAACATTCAACCTGTCTAAACGGTTTTGCAAATAAATAAATAAGACATAAAACCGAGCCCTTCTTGTTCTTAATAATGCCCTACAAAACGCGATAACATTTAATTTTTACCAGAGAGGCTGGTTGATTAAAAGGCTTATAGTCATCTGATTTTTTTTCTTCTTTTTTTTTCTTTAAGATTGGTCATAACTTTTTTTGAAACGGTCTAACTTGAATCCGAAAAATACTCGGATGACCAACTGTTAGTTGGTCAAATTAGTTAAAGACACAGTTTTAACGGGCTATAGCCTAATAATGCAACTAGCCCCAGCTCTAAGTGTATTCCTTGCTCACAACACCGTTCACTTTTAACTGCAGAGACATAAGACGTTTTAAGTAAGCTATTCATACAACTGATCTTAATACAAACATTTCAGTAACATTACACAGATCGTTTTGCATAAACATCAAAAACATTAGTGAACTGAAGATCGCTTGCTGTTGGGATGAAGCGCAATCTAATTATACTGATCTCACGCTCCTAAAAACTGTTTTTACATTTTACATAAGTTTTGCATTTGACTGAGGTCTTTAACTTAACTCAACCTTATATGTGTCTATTATTGTGCTATTTACACCTGTACAAGCATATATAAGCAAATAATAATAATAATAATAATAATAATAATAAAAGAGAGAGAAAGAGAGAGAGAGAGAGAGAGAGAGAGAGAGAGCACGGAGCAGCTTACTGGGTTGCCAACTGTTCCGTATAATATGAAATCATCCCATATTTGACACATAAAAAGTCTTGTTCCGTATTGAACTGATACGTAAGGCACTTTGTTTCCCTATTTTTGAGAATCAGTTCAGTGCAAATCCATGACAGACACACACATAGCTTCTAATATATGTCAGACTATGAACGAAGACATTTGCAGGCTATGATAAGCTCTACAGTAACTCATAGCCCGGGGCCCTGTGAGCTCTTAATGCGGCCCTGGGAATGTCAACCGTTTGTTGGCATTTTCCTTGAGCTAGCGCGGTTTCGTTTGAATGGCGATGATGTCATTAGTGCAACGCGCATAAAATTAACTGTAGTTTCTGCCAAAATGCCATACGAGCCTGTTAGGCCTAAGAGCATTGTTGTAGTCCAGAACAACATCACTATTCACAAAGCAAGAGGCCTGAGACAGCTGCATGTCAAGCATGGATTCAACATCAATGTATATGTGGTGCTGTGAAAATGTATTTGCCTGAACTAAAGCAGTTCTGCAAAGAAGAGTGGGCCAAAACACCACCACAGTGCTGTGCTTCAAAGAGGAAGTTGGGTTTTCAAATGCACAGGCTTCAGTAAAATAAATACAAACCCGATTCCAAAAAAGTTGGGACACTGTACAAACTGTGAGTAAAAAAGGAATGGAATAATTGATAAACTTAACAATAGAATATAGATAACATATCAAATATTGAAAGCGAGACATTTTGAAATGTCAGGGACAGGAAGCAATAAGAGGACGGAAAAGTTAAATGTACATATAAGGAACCACTGGAGGACCAATTTGTAACTTATTAGGTCATTTGGCAACCTGATTGGGTATAAAAATAGCCTCTCAGAGTGGCAGTGTCTCTCAGAAGTCAAGATGGGCAGAGGATCACTAATTCCCCCAGAAGGAAAGTGAAGCAATATCAGAAAGGAGTTTCTCAGAGAAAAATTGCAAAGAGTTTGAAGTCATCGTCATCTACAGTGAATAATATCATCCAAAGAATCAGAGAATCTGGAACCATCTTTGTGGGGTCAAGGCCGGAAAACCATAATGGATGCCCGTGATCTTTGGGCCCTTAGACGGCACTGCATCACATACAGGAATGCTACTGTAATGGAAATCACAACTTGGGCTCAGGAATACTTCCAGAAAACATTGTCGGTGAACAGTCCACCGTGCCATTCGCCGATGCTGAACAACATATGCTCCCATACAGATGTTGTCTCTTCCAGGGAAGACCTTGCATTTTCCAACATGACAATGCCAGATCACATACTGCATCAATTACAACATCATGGCTGCGTAGAAGAAGGATCCGGGTACTGAAATGGCCAGCCAGCAGTCCAGATCTAATTATAGTACTTAGGAGAAACGTGTCATATAGATTAAGAAAAGCTATAAACAGCATTTGCTTAAACAGCATTTGCTTAATGTTCATTTTATTTATAGTTCTGCTTAATTTGTGAAGCCGCTTTAAATACGTAGCCCAGAGACATCCATACTTTTCAGTATAGACTCAGATTTATGTTTCTACCAGTGGGTACCCCCCCCCCCTTATTTTTATTTTGGAAAATGCTAATAATTGTGAATACATAGGCTATATTGCAAAATACATTACCAATGTCTTGCTAATTTTTCCGACTTTGAAGCATAGCACATACTGCCACATAAAAGTCCATGTCATATCTATTCTTGTCTAATTAGGAAGCTTTACAAATTATAATACCAGTTAACAAAAATGCAATAATGCATGCCAAAGAGAACACCAGATGTTCCAAGATGTTGGATTTACAAACAAAAGTAACAGTACAGTTCAACATGTGCACTGATATAGCCATTGATAGCAGGAAAATCAGTCAATTTCTTTTTCATATACTATGCTGCTGATGGTATGTATACTTCACCTTATCTCTGTCTCTCACTTCTCTTTTCCATCAAGCTTACTGGCCAAAGTCCTGGTAGAATAAGGATATTAAGAAGGAATCATTAAGCTTTGCGCTGACATACTCTTACTTTACAAATACATACCAGTCAAATCATCTCTCTGTTTAAATGCAATCCAATAAAACAGATCACGTTATTCAGTCTAGAGCTGCAGACACACCTTAGCCACTGAAGTCTGTGCATCATCCCTGTGCTATCACTGACTCATGAAGGTTTGTCCTAGCTTTGCTGTTGTCTGCTTTCCTCATCTCTGAATAGTTTTTTCTTCTCGTCATGACATATCTCGTTTTGATTTGTGCTGACCGCTCTCTTTTTCTCTCTCCACTTGTATTCCTTCTCTTCTATCCAAACCCGTCATCTTCTCCTTAATCTAATGTTTTCCATCCTCTTTATTGTTTCCATTACTTTTTAATATCCTGCTTTTCTCATCTCCATACATTTTATTCCCTAATTTCTCCCCCCCCCCCCCCCCCCCCCACAATCATTTTATACTCTTATTTTGTTATTTCAAATTTTTACATAAATTAATACATTACATCTCAAGTGGCCCAGAAATGGAAAAAGTTTGTTGCTTGACTACTTTCAGTTTTACTTGTTTTCTTTTCCTAATGAAAAATCCTATTCTGTTAATTAACATTTATAAAGAATTAATTAAATGTTGTGAAAAAAGTTATTAATGTATTTTTAATGAAGTAACTGATAACAAATAAAATTGTATTGTAAAGTGTTTTTTGCTTGCTTTTCTCCCTCCATTCCATTTCTGTCTGAATATAGGTCATTATTGCTTAAATGTTGGTAGTATAAGACGATATTGTCTTGATTTAATTTCCACAAATCTGTTGATCACTTTGTCATGGTCAACAGCAGTCAAGTTCTCCTCAATGTACATGAGCTTCAAAGAATTCCAACGGACCCTCTGATGTCACATGGACGACTTTGATGATGTTTTTCTTACCTTTCTGGACATGGACAGTATACCATACACACAGCTTCAATGGAGGGACTGAGAGCTCTTGGACTAAATCTAAAATATCTTAAACTGTGTTCCGAAGATAAAATGAGGTCTTACATGTTTGGAACAGCATAAGGGTGAGTTATTAATGACATAATTTTCATTTTTGGATTTTTGGGCGAACTAACCCTTTAAGCCTGCCTTGTTCCATTGTGTTTCTTACATATATATGAGGTAGACTAAAGGCACTAAAGGAATGTTCACAGATCCATCTGCTAACTGGGACTGTCAGTGCTAGTTGAAATGCTGAATTCAGTATTTACGCAGTAGCTTGAACACACTGTGTCAGGAATTAATTCTTTCTCCTTTCAATAAGTATTTTTTTTTTTTTTTTTTGGCCACCAGGAGCTCCTCTGACTGAAAATCTACCTTATAATGTGTGGCAAGAATCTTGAGGGATTCATCATCAAGAAAGGTATCTGATGCTGGATTGCAGGCTTAAATGCCCTTCATAATATCTACTCCTACTACTGAGAAACGCTTGTCAATTTTTTATTATTTTTTTGCATCATTCAGTCAAGGCAATACAATGTACACTTGAAATCAATTGAAGAACTGATGTCTGTGGTTGTCCTACAGCATGTCTTCACCACATAATCATCAAGCCTCTTCTGTTTCTGTCTAAAACATACAGACGTTTCTGAAATGCCATTTGCCTCACACAAGGCCTTTGTCTTTGAATACAACTCTGAAGCACTCTGAGCTGTGCATTGTTCGTCAAGAGGATTGTAGACTGGTGTTTTGTGTTGCACTGCTTGTCCCAGATCTATGTTATCCTTCTACAGGAATTTGTGGCACCATCATAAGCTTGTGCTACACACATAAGATGGTCAATTTGATGTGATTTTGAAGTGTTTGCTCTAGTACATCAGTGATGGACTGTGCATCAAAACCAAACAATTTGCTGAAACCCAAGGAAACTTGCCTTGGTTCTGCCCTCAGCACACATACTGCCAGTTGTTCAGAATGCCTTGTCCAGAGCCTCATCTGCCATCAGAGCATACATCTTTGAATCTCTCATTTATTTTATGATGCTTTCCGGGACCTCTTCTAAAATAAAATACTTCTCTTCTGAGAATTTCACGCACTCAAGGAAGTTTCCCTGATTTTGGCTCTGTTCATCATGCCCACGGAATGCAATCCCCTGCTTCCCCAGAAATTATGTCACAGCAACAGCTCGATGGAGGTATTCGCGTCTCACAGTTATTTGTCCTTCACTGGCACTAAGAAGCTGTTCTGTGATATCTCAATTTTTTGGGTTGTTGAATCCACCGAACAAGCTTACGAATCACCTCAGGAATTATTAATCGGCACAATAACAAAAGAGCAAAGCAACGTGATAAACGAACAGGCTTTTGCCGAAATTGAAGTAGGTTCAGAGCTACAGAAGATGAAATGTAAATTGGATAATGGGGCACAAGTAAATATAATACCAGAAAATAAAATAAGAGATGTTATTGGTGTCAGTCAACTAAACCCAGCAACACGTAGATTGTCAGGATATGCGGGAGAACCCTTATTCATGAGAGGAATGTGCAGACTGCAATGCAAGCACAAAGGGACCAAAGCCATGCAAGAAGAGTTCTATGTCGTTGACACTCAAGCGTCGCCTATCCTAGGACTCAGAGCATGTCTGAAAATGGATTTAATAAAACTGGTCCTCTCTGTACAAACCGATACCAGGCAAAGTGACGATCTGCTAAATGAGTTTGCTGACGTTTTTGAAGGGATCGTAGAATTCCCAGGCGAGTGTAAAATACACATAGACCAAAATGCAGTCCCGGTAGTACTGTATATCCCACACGAAAAATTCCATTCACTCTACGAATTCGTCTAAAGGAGGAATGAGATGAAATTGAATGCCAGGGAATCATCGCAAAGGTAACTGAACCAACCGATTGGGTCAACGCTTTAGTAGTAGTTGAAAAACCCTGCACCAGAGCGCTTCGCATATGCCTCGACCCGCACGACCTAAACAAAGTGATCAAAAGGCCGCATTATCCATTGCCAACCCTGGACGACGTGATCTCCAGACTCTAGGTGCAAGATACTTTAGTGTACTGCACCAGATCAGGATACTGGGCCATTAAACTGATGGAAAATTCATCGAAGCTCACCACATTCAACACGGTGGTCGGATTTCCTCCGTCTTCCTTTCGGGATAATCTCTGCACAAGATGAGTTCCAAAGGAAAATTGATGAGACGTACAAAGGACTGCCTGGAGTAGCGGTGATTGTAGACGATATCCTAGTGTATGGTCGCACAAAGGACGAACACGATAAAAACCTGCGTGCGATGTTGGAAAGAACGAGGGCAAAAGGTGTCCCTTTGAATCCTGAAAAAAAGTTCAAAAAAGAAAAAAAGCCAAAGGTCTCTTACTTTGGACACCGACTCACACATGACGGCATCAAACCAGACCGGGAGAAAAGTAAAGCCAGATTAGCAGAGTTAAACGCACAGCTGCGGCAGATGCTGAAGCAGGGCAACGAATTCACATGGGACGAGACGCATAAGGTTGCTTTCCAACAAATCAAAGACTTGATCACGAGGGAGCCGGGACCTGTATTAGCATACTACAACCCAAACAAAGAACTGCGGCTGCAGGTCGACGCTTCTAAAAATGGTTTGGGCACGGTACTTCTCCAACAGGAAAGACCAATCGCATACGCCTCAAAATCGCTCATAGAGACGGAACAGAAATATGAGCAAATCGAAAAAGAACTGTATGCCGTTCTGTTTGGGTGCAAGCGATTTCAGCAGTTTGTATATGGGAGGGCATTCATTGTGAAATCGGACAACAAACCATAAGAGTCCATATTAAAGAAACCACTCTCTTCTGCCCCTCCACGCCTACAGTGCATGTGTCTGCAGCTGCAGACTTCACGTTCCTCCACAAACCAGGTAAAGAAATACCAGTGGCTGATACATTATCCTGAAAATCTGTGGCCTACCATGACGCATCATTAAATGAGGGCATGGAAGTGCAGGTCCACACCATAATCAGCAACTTTCCTGTATCAGACGAAAAACTTGCAGATATCCATGAGGCGACGAAGCAAGACTCCCAGCTCATGGCCTTAAAGCGTATAATTCACACAGGCTGGCCGGAGACGTGTAGGAGCTGTCCACCACTGGTGTTGGAATTTTGGAATCATAGAGACAAGATCTCTTTTGCCGATGGCATTGTACTAAAAGGGGAAATAAACATTGTACCGCAAAGCCTTAGAAACAGCATGCTGCAAAAGATGCAAACAAGGCATATGGGTGTGGAAAAATTTAAACAACGGGCGCGAGACGTCCTGTTCTGGCCGTTCATGGGCAAGCAAATAGAGGAAACTGTGCAAAATTGCTCTATTTGCCTAACGCAACGTAATACGAATCAGCGAGACCCAATGGTCGCGCACCCGATTCCCAACGTCCATGGCAAGCATTTGCAACTAAGCTTTTCATGTGGCAAAGCGAAATCTACATTATAGACGTTGACCACTACATTATACACTACATTTTTTCGAGCTGGAAAAACTACACTCAACCTCCGCGGCTGCAGTAATCCAAAAGCTCAAAGGAATGTTTGCGCACCATGGAGTGCCCGAGAAGATCGTGTCAGATAACGGTCCGCAATACAGTTCTCAGGAGTTCAGTGCTTTTGCAAAACAGTGGGACTTCGTGCACACAACAACAACAAGCCCGTACTATGCCCAAAGTAACGGCCAAAAAACAGTCCAAACCGCAAAGAGCATACTCACAGAAGCGCGTGAAGAAGGAAAAGATCCGTACCTGACCATTCTGGAGCATGGAAATGCACCTGTTGGTTCTAAATGGTTTTAAATCGCCAGCACAGCTTCTCCTGAGCCGACAGCTTCGCTCAATCCTACCCATCACTGGCAAACTTCTGCAACCACAAACATGCAGTCTTTCGGCAGTGCAGCATAAAAGAGAACAATGCCAAATTAAACAGAAGTCATATCACGACAGATCCGCGAAATCATTCATTACACTGCAGCATGGAGCTTGCATATATGCACAGCAAAATAACGGGCAGTGGAAGCCTGCTGTGGTGTCGAGCCCATTGGAGGACGGACACTCGTACATCATCCGAAACACACACGGTCAGGAGTATCGCCGTAACCGCAAGCACCTGATGGATGTTAAGGGCCAAAGTGCGGAAGTTTCAGCACAACCCGTTTCTGATGATAACTTGAGTTCCCAGGAAGATACAGCAAGCAACCACGCTATGGCCTCAAATGCAACCACACCTACACCCACTGATCATTGCGTGATTACCAGGTCAGGTCGCATAGTTAAGCAGAGACAAATACTTGATATATAAGTGTCTTGAGCTAATTACACTTAAGTGTATGCTTACAATGGTAACTGAATATTTTCATTTCAAATGTGATAAAAAATGTTATAATGATGTATTCTGCAAGCATTTACTGATATTCATTTGAAGAACATTATAAAATAGTTATATTCGATGTTCAGCTAGAGTTCGCCAGTTCACCTGATACAGTTATCTAATGTAAGTGGGGAACATAATTATTTCCTTTAGGCATGAGTATCCAACTGAAGTTCATGTGACATGACATTTTGTTATATATGCTGAAGTGTGTATAAAAAATAAAAAATAAATAAAAAAAAGGTAGATTGCATATTGACCTGTTGCATATTGAACTGCATTTCCCAAGAGTGTTAGGGGAACCGGAAGTGGTTAATAAAAATATCGATGTCGAGCCGATGGTCGACAAGCACTGCACGTTATGCCTGAGTTGTGTTTATTCATACACATTAATCATGAAATAGTGAAATACAAATAGTACAGTCTCCTCTCATCTATCTGTTTTTGTTTTTCTCTGATAGACTGTATTGCCCTCAACTATTTTCAAATTGCCCTCAACAAATTTTCAAATTTAAATAACTTCAAACTCTCAGGCTATACCTTCTCAAGCCAAGCCAACCTAAATTTTGACTTGACAAACTTTATTAATTTAGTTGATGTTAATGCTTGTTATAAATTAAATCGCTTAGGTACTTTACAGACAAAGCAAATAACACTTTTTCTAACACCATACTATAATATATTTAAAAAGGCATTTAAAATGTATGTCATGTCAGAAAATATTTTCCTTGTATGGCTCTTCTGCCTTTCTTCAAAATGATTTAATATTACTTTAATATTGTTTGTTCTTTTATGTAAATCAGGTGTTGTAAACTGGAGTGCATTTTCTGGACAATACAGAGTTCCATGTGTCATGTTCTCTGACCCAGTGCCTACTACCCTCCTGGCTATGAGAGGAATGGCTGGATGGGAGTCCTATGTGAGTTTGATTCAATCAATGAATTTGAGGGCTACTGTTTGGTTGATTGTTTTATCAGTGATGGAGGTGAATTTCAGAATGAGTAGATTTTGTGTGTGTGTGTGTGTGTGTGTGTGTGTGTGTGTGTTTATAGTCTTAATCTATATTTGTACTTATTTACATATTTACATATATTTACATCTCTTTTCATCACAAATGGATGAGTGGCCATGTCCGGCAAGGAGTGTTTTGTTTGCATTTGAGTGTTTTGCCCTCCCTCCCTGTTTAGTTTGGTCTACTCCATTGCGTATCTTGAAACACGCCCTCTTTCACTTTGTGAGAGAGAGACAGATTTATCCGGAACAGTGAATTTCTCTGAGCAGCAGGCCACTGTATATGTTCTCTTATAACATAACCGACTGTGTTTACGAGAATATTTGCAGAGACAATTATTTTGAGACAATTTTGTGTGTATGTGTTCATGCAGAAGTTACGCGAAAGACTAATCAGTTCTGTGTAAGCGCTGCAGAACTCTTGTCAAGGAGTCGGAGACATCCAATGGTAGGACCTGCCATTCATAAACATCTGGAGGGTTCTCACTCTGCAGGTCTCTCCAAATGAAACGGAGAAAGGGTCTTTCCTTTGGTAGGAGACGAACCTGATGGAACATGCCATTAATATCATGATGCTGTCTGAATCTTAGCAGGACGCCCAACAGTGATGATCCAAGGGCAGGACCAGGCAGGAGTTGATTGTTAAGAATAGACCCTGGTGTTTGAATGACCAGTTAAAAAATAGTAGTGGTTTATTGTTATGGCTCACCAGATGGCCATGATTTCTGCTTCTGCCTGGGCTGATTCCCTTTGCTTAAGTTTGGCTACATAATCTGCTTCAATGTGTTTAGTAATCTCTCCTGAGAAGATTGAGACCTTCACCGGATCTTTCTGGAGTCTCCTTTCAGTACTCCTTAGGTTTGCAGGAACAGATTTAACTTAAGTGCATCTGTCTTACACATGAGTGGGGAGGCATAACGTCGTACACCCTGTACGCTGACTTGCTGCGTTTGAGACTCAAGCAGCTGCATAGCCTCCTTATCTTGTCTGGGCCGGACCACCAGCTTCTCATTCATACTGGTAACGTTGCACTAACCTACTGGAAAGTCACTGTTGCTGAGCCTTGACTTGCAGCCATCCAGCAAAGTCTTGTAGGTTGTACGGGTTAATACTTGGGGAGTTGAGCTTCCCTCTCAGCTGGAGAAACTATATGAAGCCATCTCTTAAGTACTTGGGGAGCTTAGTGAGTAAGCGACCTACATGTGAACAACAGTTCAACTCCATCCCTATGGTACCCTCCAACGACAAAAGCATACTCATTAAGAGGTGTACACGAAGAGCGAAACTCTGGAAGCTGTGAGCATCATTTGGTTTGACATCTGGGGCTGTAAGGATTGCTGCTATTTCACTCTGAGCCAGTTGGTGTGGTTGACCATATTGCATCTGAAGGGCTTGCATAGCTTCTGAATATGGGTACAGATGATGGCGACAAGACTGGCCAATCATCTTTTTGAGGTGCTCCAGCAAAATATGGTACTTGTATTTCTCATCTAGCTCTGCATGCGGTTCAAGAAGGTTTTCCAGTGCTAACTTCAGGTTAGCAAATTTCCTTTCATTGTCATTCACAAAATCAGGAATCTTTGGTTGGGGGGCAGCATGCAAAGGGCGTTGAGGCACAAAGTATTCGGTTGAATTCAGTGCTTTATTAAATGGCTGCAGAGAGGGGGTATCAAAGGCAGGAGGAGTCAGAGTCATAAATGGAACTCTAGACTGGGTTTGAGAGACTGATGCCACTGGTGTCATAAGAGTAAAATGAAGAGTCGCAAAACTTGCTTGAAGGCAGAGCAGTAAACTGTTGTTGTGAAGGTGACCCTGCCAAATGGCCATATACTGTATTAAGGTGCTGGTAGACTGGCTTAGGTGCCATTAAAGGTGGCTGCACTTTCCAGCATCATTGTAAAGTGGGGACTGCTTCGTAAACCCCCACAAAGTGGGATTTCCACTTTAACCATCCTCCTCATCCTCTTCTTCCCTCAATAACGACGTGATATGTTCCATCAGCCAACACTGTCATTTTTCTTATACTTGAAGTTTACTGTGAAGTGCAGCCATATCAGCAGCCTCATCCTTCTCTTTGTCAGAAATAGTCTTCGACGTTTTCCCCAGTGGACTCATGCTCAACAAATCCATGGAGCTTGTGTTTGGATGCTCACCTTGGCTGGAGACTGTTCGTGACTGACTAGATAGGCCCACTGTGGCTGCTGCTCCTCTCTGCAAAGCTTGTACCTTTCCTGTGGGTGGGGAGGAGAAAGCAGGTCGGGGATGGCCATAGTCAAGATGATACTCTTTCAGATGCCTGGGTGTACGACAATGCCGTGAGGGTCTGTCTGACATCTCAGTTTGAGGGAGAGAAGTGGCTTGCTCTTTTAATGGCATGACTGCAGTAGTCAATAGATCTGGCTCAAAGGACCAATTTTGGAGATTGCCCCACTGAATGCTGGTTAATAGTAATTGACCGCTGCAGAACTCTTGTCAAGGAGTCGGACACGTCATATGAATTTTGACGGTTTATTGCACAAGATGTGACCTAACACACGTTAGTGTACTTGAGGTAGTTTTCTGAAATAAATAAAACAACAGATATAAATATTCATTGTTCAAATATAACCAATAACTCAACATATTACAAACTCTATAATAAACAACTTTGTCAAAGTGCACTGATATATACAGACATCCCAAGTCTCCCGGAAGTTCCGGGAGTCTCCTGCATATTGAAAGCGGCTCCATGAGACCCGCAAATTAGTTAAAATCTCCCAGAATCTAGACCGAGCGAGCAAAAGCGCGCATGCGAAACAGATACTGTGTTTCAAACCGTGTAGCGCGCGCACGGCAGAGAAGGAGAGGGAGAGGGAGCGAGAGACCTTGCGTGTGTGTGCTAATGTGCGTGTGTGCGAAGCGCATGTCAGACAGAGAGCATCCTAATTGGCCTGTTTCTGCAAATCAACCAATCAATTGTCAGTGTGGACGGGCTTTTATCTCTTCTCCCGAACAAAATGAATCAGTTGTCTATCTAGAAAAAGGAGCACCATGGCAGAGGGAAAGTGCCAAAAAAAAAAAAAAAGTATAAGACACATTTTACGGCAGACTACACGAAAGTGTACCCGTCTTATAGATGTAAAACATAATGACAGTCTTGCTTAAGCATTGCCCATGGCAGGTTAAATGATTGCAAAAGGTATGTTGAGGTGAGTTGACAAGTTTCATTTCATCTGCATATTATTCAGGCTAGTTGCCAAGGCTACATGAAAACAACAAACTCTTTAGACCTGTTTAAAGTTGCAATGGAAAATAAATAAAAGCAGTTTACAAAAATTGTATAAGCAGATTATATAAATAGTAAAAGTAATCTACATATTTAAACATAATTAACGAATAATTACATAGGCCTATAGCTTATAGAAATAATATTTTATGCTATATCTCTTAGGGACCACAACATTTTAGGGAGGCTAAGCGCAGGGAAGTTCTCCCATTCAGATTGGCTGAAATTACTTTTTGCAGGTTGGGATGTCTGTATATAGAATATAAACTGAGATATGTATCAGCAATATATCTCTGAGAATAATCTGCTTAGTAAAATTACTAAAACATTTTCTACGAAAAACACTTTTTGTAAATAATATGATCACTGTTCATAATATAGATGTACTCTGTTTGACAGAAACCTGGCTAAAACCTGATGATTACATTATTTTAAATGAGTCCATCCCCCAAGATTACTGTTATAAACATGAGCCGCGTCTAAAAGGCAAAGGGGGAGGAGATGCTTCAATTTATAACAACGTTTTCAGTATTTCTCAGAGGCCAGGCTTCAAGTATAACTCGTTTGAAGTAATGGTGCTACATATAACATTATCCAGAGAAACAAATGTTAATGATAAATCCCCTGTTATGTTTGTACTGGCTACTGTATACAGGCCACCAGGGCACCATACAGACTTTATTAAAGAGTTTGGTGATTTTACATCCGAGTTAGTTCTGGCTGCAGATAAAGTTTTAATAGTTGGTGCTTTTAATATCCATGTCAATAATGAAAAAGATGCATTGGGATCAGCATTTATAGACATTCTGAACTCTATTGGTGTTAGAGGACCTACTCATTGTCGAAATCATACTCTAGATTTAATACTGTCACATGGAATTGATGTTGATAGTGTTGAAATTATTCAGCCAAGTGATGATATCTCAGATCATTATTAAGTTCTGTGCAAACTTCATATAGCCAAAATTGTAAATTCTACTTCTTGTTACAAGTATGGAAGAACCATCAACAAGTGTTGACATTTCCCAACACCACAGCAGTAATGACTTTATGAACTACTTTACTTCTAAAATCGATACTATTAGAGATAAAATTCCAACCATTCAGCCGTCAGCTACAGTATCACATCAGACAGTGCACTATAGACCCCCTGAGGAACAGTTCCACTCATTCTCTACAATAGGAGAGGAAGAATTGTATAAACTTGTTAAATCATCTAAACCAACAACATGTATGTTAGACCCTATACCATCTAAGCTCCTAAAAGAGGTGCTTCCAGAAGTCAAAGATCCTCTTCTGACTATTATTAATTCCTCATTGTCATTAGGATATGTCCCCAAAACCTTAAACTGGCTGTTATTAAGACTCTCAACAAAAAACCACAACTTGACCCGAAAGAACTAGTTAATTATAGACCAATCTCGAATCTCCCTTTTCTGTCCAAGATACTAGAAAAGGTGGTATCCTCACAATTATATTCCTTTTTAGAGAAAAATGGTACATGTGAGGATTTCCAGTCAGGATTTAGACCGTATCATAGTACTGAGACTGCTCTCTTTAAAGTTTCAAATGATCTGCTTTTATCATCTGATCGTGGGTGTATCTCTCTATTAGTTTTATTGGATTTTAGTGCTGCTTTTGACACAATTGACCACAACATTATTTTGCATAGACTTGAACACTTTGTTGGCATCAATGGAAGTGCATTAGCATGGTTTAATTCATACTTATATGACCGCCATCAGTTCATAGCAGTGAATGAAGATGTATCATATCAATCACAAGTGCAGTATGGAGTACCTCAAGGCTCAATACTAGGGCCGCTACTCTTCACGCTTTATATGTTACCCTTGGGAGATATCATCAGGAAACATGGTATTAGCTTTCACTGTTATGTTGATGATACTCAGCACTATATTTCTTCACGGCCCGGTGAAACATACCAATTTGAAAAACTATTTGAATGCATAGTCGATATAAAAAGCTGGATGACGAGTAATTTCTTACTGCTAAATTCTGAAAAAAAACAGAGGTGTTAATTATAGGACCTAAAAACTCTGCTTGTAATAACCTAGAACACTGTCTAAGACTTGATGGTTGCTCTGTCAATTCTTTGTCATCAGTTAGGAACCCAGGTGTGCCATTTGATCGCAATCTTTCCTTAGAAAGCCACGTTTCTAGCATTTGTATAACTGCATTTTTTCATCTCAAAAATATATCTAAATTACGGCCTATGCTCTCAATGTCAAATGGAGAAATGTTAATCCATGCATATATTGTAATGCTTTATTGGGTGATTGTTCTACACGCTTAGTAAACAAACTACAGCTAGTCCAAAATGCAGCAGCAAGAGTATGACCATATTAGCCCGGTCCTGTCAACACTGCACTGGCTCCTATCAAACATTGTATAGATTTAAAAATTTTGCTTATTACTTATAAAGCCCTGAATGTTTTTGCACCTCAGTATTTCAATGAGCTCCTTTTACATTATAATCCTCTACGTACGCTACGTTCTCAAAACTCTTTGATAATACCTAGAATAACAAAATCAACTGCGGGCGGCAGATACTTTTCCTATTTGGCACCTAAACTCTGGAATAACCTACCTAACATTGTTCGGGAGGCAGACACACTCTTGCAGTTTAAATCTAGATTTAAGACCCATCTCTTTAACCTGGTTTACACATAACATACTAATATGTTTTTAATATCCAAATCCGTTAAAGGATTTTTAGGCTGCATTAATTAGGTAAACCGGAACCGGAAACACCCTATGTACTTGCTACATCATTAGAAGAATGGAATTTACGCTAATATTTGTCCGTTTCTCTCTTATTCCGAGGTCACCGTAGCCACCAGATCCAGTCTGTATCCAGATCAGAGGGTCACCGCAGTCACCCGGATCCAGTACGTATCCAGACATGATGGTGGATCAGCACCTAGAAAGGACCTCTACTGCCCTGAAAGACAGCCGAGACCAGGACAACTAGAGCCCCAGATACAGATCCTCTGTAAAGACCTTGTCTCAGTGGACCACCAGGACAAGACCACAGGAAACAGATGATTCTTCTGCACAATCTGACTTTGCTGCAGCCTGGAATTTAACTACTGGTTTCGTCTGGTCAGAGGAGAACTGGCCCCCCAACTGAGCCTGGTTTCTCCCAAAGTTTTTTTCTCCATTCTGTCTGAAACATAACGCAGATTGCAACTCTTAAACTTAAAAGGAAAGAATTCACAACAATTATTTTGAATGATTGACTCAAAAGATTAATCTGTTCACGAATCGGATCATGAACTTCTATTACCGAGCCAAAGATGATCTATTATTGAAAATTTCGAATGAATAAAGACTTCAAGTTCATCTGTAAAGCACATAAAGCTATCGTTTGAGTTTATAAACTTCTATTTCATGCATGATTCGAATGGTTCTGTTAACTGAATGCAAAGTGTGAGTTCTAGGAGAATGTTTGTGTCGTGATGAGCATGTATCACTAACTAGGACTTGCTAAATGAACAGCTGCTGCACGAAGGTGTTTTTTTTTTTTTCAACGGAGGATCAGTTGCCCTATTGGTTAAATCCCCAAACTGCTTACTTAAATATTAAATAAATAATTGACATCAAAACGGGCAGATGCGTTATGATGTGGTGGGCTGCTGAGGGCTGCTGTGGGCCATAAAGTCCAGGGCCACTTTTTGGTCCCAGTCCGCCCCTGGTGGCCAGTAATACTAAAGTGAAGTAGCTTTACTTTTTTGAAGATTGTCAATGGCTCTCTGCTTCTAACCAACACCGTTACCTGATGCAACCCAGATTTGAGGATCACTGTAGACACTGTTAGATGTGCAGATAACAAATCTGCGTTTGTAACAGAAATTATTTTATTTTGCATTACAACTCAGTGATGGTGCACACAAGGCATAGTAATAAAACATTCGGACTTCAGCCCCCTTAGTATTGTCCCTGGCGTCTACTAATGGCGAATCTTTAAGAACCTCACTAAGAACCTCACTGAGAAATGTCATGGAAATTTTCAGCTGGGAAACTATATTACTGATAAATTTGTGGGGCAGCACCAGGGGGGCAGGGTTTCATATTTTATTGAAGCTTCCACGGGCGCCACCATTGATTAGCTGACCCCACCTCCTGTTAGCATCCCATTGTCTCCCATTCATTTTGCCGTCACTTTGACAGCGAATAACTTTACATCTGAGGTGTTTAAAGACTCCATTTGTCCATTAATTATTTCTAAAGAAACACGAAAATGTATAAAAGGCTCCATTACCTTGTATCTTAGGTTATGCTCCCCTAAGAAGCAGTTTTTGTAAAAAAAAATAGGCTAACGATTGCGTCATAACCAGCGAACCGGAAGTATCTTTGCACACACTCGCAAGACCGGAAATCCAAGATGGCGGAGATATGCAACTAGCCCATTGACTTCACTTGTCTCCGGTGAATCCATTTGTGTCCATTTCTTTTACAGTAGCAGCGCGGATGACAAGTTTCTGTGCACGTGTGTGCGAATGTGTGTCTGTACTGTGTGTGTGTATGTGAGAGAGAACGGGAGAAAGTGTGATTTCCATACTTAAAAAAGGTGGAAAACACAAACATATTTTTTTAATTATCCTATTTTATATATATATATATATATATATATATATATATATATATATATATATATATATATATATATATATATATATATATATATATATATATATCAGGGTTGCCCGCCGTTATGAGTCATCCAAAAATATTTTTTATGATATATGGGTCGCGGTTGGTCGGGTCCTTTGAAATATAGATGCCAATTAAACCTTTGTAATTAATATAGTACTAAACACATAGGCCTACACTGAAATACGTAGGCCTACACTTTATTGGCTGAATAACTGGCGCGAAGATGATGCACAAGCTCAGTCTGCACAAGCTCAGTCTGCAAATAGAGATGAAAGCAGCATGAGAAAAGGTGAAGACCTGTTTTTGGTAAAACATGATTTTAACTACTTCATTAAGTTTTGTTTTATAGAAAACTCTTTTTAACCCTTTGGAGTCGATTAACGCGTATACACATTATGAGTCATTTTCTCCTGATAACCACGAAAAGAACTTAAATTACACTTTCAGTTTTGATCGTACAGATAAGAGCAATACATCAATCGAATCTGTAAAGGGTGTTCTTTTTTTAATACAGACATAATAACAACAGAATTTTGTGCACTTATAAAATAAAGATAACAAACAAGGTGTGCTGTCTGCAGCCTTTGTGTGCGCTGATCTTCATGTACAAACATTTCATTAAAATGAACTGTAACTCGAGTACTAGTTTTCACATAACCTATAAACATTTTACTAGTTAGACTTTTTCCAAAATATAATTCCTGACTAAATGTATAATCAAGTGAAACATTATGAAGTTTCAGTAACAATATACAATATACCATTCAAAAGCTTGATGTAAATAATATAAATGTAACAAATAAATGTGACTGTAACAAATGTAATAATGCTGTTCTTTCAATGTATCCCCCCTAATAAACCTGAAAAAATATTCTCAGCTCTTTTCAACATTAATTATAATAATAATAATGATGATAATAATATTTTTTTGTAGAAAATCAGATTGTTAAGATAAAGATTTTCGTTTTCTATAAATTGTATCTTAATTTTGATCAATGTTTTATCAATCAATTGCCCGTATTTTATAAATAAGAAGCAAATATATAACAGACAATGTAATGAGGCGCCGGCAGGATCACTTGCATGTGACCTGGAGGGCGCCGAAACTCAGGGTGTGCCTCACAGATTTGAGAAATATAAGGCTATTACAGAAAGCTTGAAATGTCTACTTTTAAACGAAAATATTAAAACCAAAATAAATAGGCTACTCTCTGATTATGTAATCCATAATGTGTATTTCTCTCTGGCGTTCATTGGCAAGTGAGCATCGTCAATTAATCTTTGCAGCGACACAGAAAACACCAGTTTATTACTAAACAATTAAATGTCTCCTTGCATATTTTGGAACCAGCAGGCCATTCTGGGTTGAGCGAGACCCCATGGAATGAGCTAACAGAGCGTATGGAGAAATGCAAACCCGAACCTCATGTCTGCTGAACAGAAACATAAAAATAGACATAGCCAGACTAGACTGTTTTAGAACAAATGAGCTTATTGACGATTTGTTTTAATAAATCTTGACAAAATTAGAATATATAAAGGTTTTTTTATGTAGTTTTCCTTTTTTTTTTTTTTTTTTTTTTTTGCCTAGTTCCTATGTCTATGGCCCAATGACGATTTGATGAGCATTTACTACATTTTAAAAATGCGGGTCTGGAAGCGGGTCGGGTACAATATTTTATTTTCCTTTTTTTGCGGTCCGAGTTGCGGGCGGGTTAGTTGAAAATGTCGGTCGGGTGCGGGTTATTAAAACATTGACCCGCGCATCACTGATATATATATATATATATACCCGTACGAAAAATAACCATGGTTTTATTATAGTAAAACTGTAGTAACCCATGTTTTTTTGGCGTATTGACTGCCATTTGTAAAACCACAGATTTACTACAAATACCATGGTTAAACTATGGTTAATATAGCAAAACCATGGTTAATTTGTGGTTACCATGGTTTAACTACAGAAACCATGGTTTTTTGGTTTTATTTGTAGTAAAACCATGGTTAATTTTCGTAAGGGTATGTATGTATATATATATATATATATATATATATATATATATATATATATTTGCTCAATCTCTTCTGGTGTTTTGTTTATTTAGATAGCCCATAGTATAAATATATCCTATATCCTATCTTTTCATTGTGTTTGGCCCCCGCTGGACGAGGAGCATGGGCGCGTGCCTAGAATGACTATGCGTCAATCCGGCACAGACTACTGACACTATTGGTCCAGCAGCATAACGCCATGGGGGGCGGATTCTCATTGCGTGATAGCAGCTTAATCCGAGAGCTCAACATTTTATAATATGTACAGTTTAAGCTTTTATCCATGGAATTACGCTGGGTGAGACAATAAACGCGAACATGAAACGAAATGACAACATCTGTTGGAAATGGAGGAGTCGTCTGATCCTCAGGAGCATGAGATCGTGAGTAGCTATCATGTCACTTCTAATTTGAGACGGTGATGAATAAACAACACCATGTGATAGTAATAAAAACGGTATAAAGGGATACAGTAAGGCAGCGCAGACAGTAGGCTATCTCAAACCACAGCGAGACATATGGCTGCTGATGTCTATGGAGGTCTGGTCATTGTACAGGACTAAATGCTCAGACATGAAGTGCAGTGCAGACGACAAAGACTCAGAAATGAGTCTGGACTGAGTTCCTCCACCTGTTTCCAGGATGCCAGTGGAGACACATGCTCATATAAACACAAACAGGTGACATGGCACACATCCTAAAAATGTTATAAATATTATAGCGTTTTACAGCATTGTTGATATATCGACTAGAGGTGGTTTTAATGTGTTATGTCACGAAACCTACAGCAAATTATCCAGTCATTTGCGTTCTGTTGTTTGATTCTCAAAAAGCTTCAGTAAGAGTGTAACGGCAGTAGAATAGAGACTATTTAACCGTTTATTCCCCTGAAGGAGCATTTTTTTTTTTTTTTTATGAACCATTCGAAAGAATCTAGGCGCCGGAATTTGCATCACAAATAGGCTATAATTCTGCTTTTGTAGCTGTTTTTCTGCGACGGTGTAACGTGAAAAATGTTATGAGTTATATTTTTTCATTTGTTATATTACAATTAGTACACACCCATGAGTCATGCGCCGTGTAACATGACTGCAATTGGGATTCTATTAGACGGAGTAAACCCTCGTGCCACTGTGGCCCTGCATAGTTCAGTGGCATTAAATATGAAAGCTTGTCAGTGTCAGTGTGAAGATCCTAAAATCAATTTCTCTCCATATCAATAATAACATTAATTTCATAGATGAGATGAAAATGTGTGGTCCTGTTTCAAGCCTGCTGCTCTTTTCCTATTTGTGAGGCACCCGTAATAATGTCTGTGTGTTTTCTGAATGATGGAAGGAGGTTTGCATGGTGGTGGTGATGTGAATGTAAGACACTAGTTTCTTCTAAATTGGAAACCCAATTCCGTCTCCACACTCAGTTCTCTGCACTCACAGGTCATCTGATATAGACTCTTAATACATCGCTTCATATTTGAGTGCCTTATTATAGACAATAAACAGTATGTTATTTTAAAACAGATTAAAGTAAGATTTATCAGCTTGAGGCTGTCACAATGGAACATATCATTAGATAGGCTTAAACAGGCTTTTCAGCCAAATTTACACCATAAAACAATGCATGTTGTATGAACAAAACAAAATGTAAAATATCAAATCACAGGTTTGGCCAACAAATATTGTAATTTAAATCAGACTTTTTAACTAAAATCATAAGAAAAAAAAAATGATAATGAAAGTGAAAGTGACGTGACATTCAGCCAAGTATGGTGGTGACCCATACTCAGAATTTGTTCTCTGCATTTAACACATCCGAAGTGCACACACACAGAGCAGTGAATACACACACACACACACTGTGAACACACACCCGGAGCAGTGGGCAGCCATTTATGCTGCGGCGCCCAGGGAGCAGTTGGGGGTTCAGTGCCTTGCTCAAGGGCACCTAAGTCGTGGTATTGAAGGTGGAGAGAGAACTGTACATACACTCCCCCCACCCATAATTCCTGCCGGCCCGAGACTCGAACTCACAACCCTTCAATTGCGAGTCCGACTCTCTAACCATTAGGCCACGACTTCCCCTGTAATATATATATGATAGATAGATAGATAGCGCTATATATATAATACCACGACTGAGGTGCCCTTGAGCAAGGCACCGAACCCCCAACTTCTCCCCAGGCGCCGCAGCACAAATGGCTGCCCACTGCTTGGGGTGTGTGTGTGTGTGTGTATTCACTGCTGTGTGTGTGCACTTTGGATGGGATAACTGCATAGCACAAATTCTGTGTATGGATCACCACACTTGGCTGTATGTCACTTTCACTTCCTCTGCACTTATATTTATACAAAACGCTATATTCTTCCACTTCTGGTTAGATGCTAACTGCATTTCATTAACTCTGTACTTGTATTCTGCTTATTGACAAAAGTTTAATCTAATCTAAAAAAAATAAAAAAATTAAATGCATCTTTAAAAGTATGCTTTAGAAATAGAAATAAAACTATAAATCTATTTTACCAAAGTTTTATTTAGACTTTAGATCCAAGGCTGAAACTGAATGTGGTCACATGGCAATTTTGTTATGACAGTCTCTTAACCCACATTTCCCTGTGCCAGAGGCGAAACCTGGAGTGCAGAGAAGCTGATTGGCCGCTTCTGTAGGTCATTCATTCCACTTGATTACACCTGTGCACAGACAAGTTTACAGCTAAATGATGAGACAAGCCCCTGGAGATACGGGGCACTTAGTCTGCAGTGCACGCATGCTGAGCACAACATATACTACACACATGTATTAAATGATATGGCTGAAAATCATCTATATATCTATTCATCTAAACAAACTGGTTCAGGTCAGGAGATACAGTATTAAGTAGTGTAAGGACTTGGCATAGTTTTGTAGCTGATAGTTCAATATGTTTAACTGCTGTGCATGCATGACTTTATATTTTAATGTGTATATCTGTTTGCATACATCTTCCTCTGGGGTCAAATAAATGGTTTTGTTATCTATGCAGGATCTAGTAAGATCAGCTGTCAGTTTTGGGTCAGAGACTTCCCTTGTCTGCTTCCATCACATCAGTAGGTCTGGACTGCATCCCACAAGGCCAATCAGCAAAACACTGGTAATGCAAGTCTCAGTGAAAGATAGAAAGATCATCTTTTATAAAAAGGCATGTTTTTGAATGCAGGATTTATTTATATTATTTCCTTGTTCAATGGAGACGAAAAAAACCTCAAAATACAAAAAGTACATATTGATGTGGTGACTGGTTAAAGTCACCCCATGAAGCTAGTTTCAACTATTAGTTTCACTTTAACTATTACCTTCCAACTGATTTTGAGTGCTGGTTTTTATAGCTTTCCAGCCTGTGATGGTGCAGGATAACAGAAAAGCAGGGCTTTGATTGGTTGACCTGCTTTGTCATAATTCGAGAGAGGTGAACATGTTGTATGAAGTTTTATTCGCTGAAAACATGCTTGAACTTTCAGTTCTTAACCCCAATTCCTGATAAGGTTAGAAGTGTGCGATGAGAAGATTTTTGATCGTGGATGATATAAATGTCTCCACGATCTGCTTTTGAAGAAATATCATTGTATTGTGTTACAGCGCACATTCTATCAGTTCTGGCACTGCTGAACTAATATACTTTGACATAAACATTAGTGTTAACTCAGCGGTAGAGTTACTCTCAAGGGGCACTGCACACTTTTTTTTTTTTTTTGCATATGTTTTACAGCCTTACTGTTTATTTAAATGTTTCATTTGTGTGCTGTTCTGACGTTCGGTTTTTCTGAGCACACTCGAAGCGCGCGCACAACAACGAAAGCCCTTCAAACTGTGCCTGATTAAACTAAGTTATGTGTTGTGTTAATACTGTCAAAAGAGACACGGTTTATGTGTAGCCTCAGTTGGTTCTGTCTAAAATGAAAGCGAACAACTGAAAGAAACAGATGCATGTCTGTGTATTAGATGTGTGCAGGTCTTAAAGGGACAGCCCCAACAAGCTTTGTCCTTATAATAGGGAAATTAGTTTGGCTGTAATGCTCAAACAGCTTGCAAAATAGAAAAACCAAAATAACAAAGAATCGTGAAAAAAATAATGATATATAATCCTGCCATATCGCCCACCTGAACAAGCCAAAACACCCTACCCATCCCCCCAACCATCACCTCCCCACCCCTCGATTGTGCCCTTGTAGTTAGGGGGTGTGCCCGAAGCGTGAATACTTTTTCAGAAAGGTACGGAAAACAAATGACGATTGCTAGCGATAGCCTGTTATGTTGCAGTACATACAATTTTCACTTACCACATTTGCAGATCCTGAGCACCACTGACAAACATCTAATCTTGTAAAATGTGTGGTAAGTACTGTAAGTACTTGGGATATGAATAATACAATTAGAAAAAAAGTCCATACATTTTGCTATTCTCATAAATATGTATCTGTACTTTTTTGCTGGTAATGTTTTTTTTTTTCTTCGGAAATTCATGATTATTCAATCAAATCATTTAGTTCCGGTCCTCAGTAACCCCTCAACCCTGTTACACAAATAATTCTCCCCCTATAAAAATTATTAACTGATCATTAATAGGAAGTGACACCATATAACTCTTCTGAACAACATTGTGAGTATACACTGGCAAGTTACCACCTTCTTTTATAACTATAACATTATTAATATTGTGATATTGTGGTTGTTAAGCTTAACAACTCAACCCTGTTGCATCAAATAAAGATAGAAAATGATAAATTGTGAAAATTATCTTTATTTTAATTTCTTAATATCATGCTCCTGTTATTCACTACATTTAGGACAGGGGCCGTTTAAGTTTAAGATATTTTAGATTTAGTCCGAGAGCTTTCTGTCCCTCCATTGAAAATGTATGTACGGTATACTGTCCATGTCCAGAAAGGTAATAAAAACATGGTCAATTAGAATTTTTTCCGGAAGAGAAGACAATGCTGAATAAAGTCGTAGTTTTTGCTATTTTTGGACCAAAATCAATTTTCGATGCTTCAAAAAATTCTAACTGACCCTCTGATGTCACATGGACTACTTTGATGATGTTTTTCTTACCTTTCTGGAATACTTATGTACATGTGATTTTTTTTCTTCTTTTTATTTATAAATTAGCAAAGATTTCAAACAAATTTTTTTCTGATTGTCGTTATGGGGTATGTTTTTAGAATTTTTTTGAAAATAATTTAATCAATTTTAAAACAAGGTTGTAACGCAAAAAAATGTGTAAAAAGTGAAACGCTGTGAATACTTCCTGGATGCACTGTACAGGGGTGTTGTATGTTGGTGGAAAACCAGAGGCCTTGTGCTTCATGTACTTCTCCATGTGAAGATCTTGAAAGAGGTGTGGGCCAGATATTTAATGCCACACAAGTTATATGTTGTTTTTTGCTGACCTATTCAGTTAGTTTATAATCTTCTAATGTATACCAATGTTATTGTTGTTTTTCCTGTCAGGTTAATAAAACTTTTTTTCAAAGTTCAATAGCAATTTATATCTGATGTCTTTCTTGGTCACATAATGAAATAAAAAAAAAAAAACCTAGAAAATTACATTGAATTTGAGTGAGAAAAAAAAACAACTATTTATATGTTAGACTGTATTTGTCTCTTCAACTCCGTTGCCCTAGTCTCAACCCCATCACACCCAAGTTTTTATTATTATCATTATTATTTTTAAGTTTATGAAAAAGTTATTTAATGTCTGTATACCTCAGTCTGAAATAATAGCAGCGCCATAATGCCCACGATTAATATACAGTATAAATACCCAATTTTATAACTGAGAGAGAAAGTAATGAAATATATATTTTCCTCCCATCTCGTATTTATTCCCTTTCGGGTTTACATGTCAGACTTTGCTACCTCCCACACAGTAGGAACTCAGGAGACATGAATGACTCAAGACATCACACCATAGACACAGGAAAACACAGGTCTTAAGTAATGGAACAAATTATGAAATAAACGAGACACAGCTGAATCAGATAGAACTCAAACAACATGAGGGAAAAAGTCACATGGAGAAATGGATCATGTGGGTGAGGAAAACAAACACAAAACAGCTAGGAGACGAGGAGATAAACTCAACCAAAAAGACGTAATAAATCAAAAAGATTAGGAACATGGGAACTCAGAGCCATAAATGACTTAGATACCGCACCCTAAACACTGAAAAATTCAGGGCTTAAGTAATGGAACAAATGAGGAAATAAGCCCGGTCTGGGCTTAATTTAGGAACAAGTTAAGAAACTAGGAGATAAACTCAACCAAAAAATCTTTAAATGGGTCATATGATGTTGCTTAAAATAACACTATGTTGTGTATTTGGTGTAATGGAATGTGTTTATGTGGTTTAAGGTTTAAAAAACACAATGTTATCCACATAATAAACATTAATGTTGCTCCTCTATGCCCCGCCTTTCTGAAATATGTCGAGCTATCCAGTGCACTGTGATTGGCTAAGTGATTGGAGCGAAGTCGTGGCCTAATGGTTAGAGAGTCAGACTGGCAATCGAAAGGTTGTAAGTTCGAGTTTCGGGCCGGCAGGAATTGTAGGTGGGGGGAGTGTATGTACAGTTCTCTCTCCACCTTCAATACCACGACTTAGGTGCCCTTGAGCAAGGCACTGAACCCCCAACTGCTCCCCGGGTGCCGCAGCATAAATGGCTGCCCACTGCTCTGGGTGTGTGTTCACAGTGTGTTCATTGCTCTGTGTGTGAGCACTTCGGATGGGTTAAATGTAGAGCTCAAATTCTGAGTACCATACTTGGCTGAATGTCACGTCACTTTTTAAATACCTCAAGCTTTTGACGGAAATGTTACACCCCTGTAGGGTTTCAGAGCGAACCAGACAAATTAAAGATTCGATTGGGAGCATTGTTGAAACATGAGGAACCGAATTCCACAGAAAGACTCAAGACACAGGATGTTAGAAATCAAATCCTAGCGCCACTATTCTGAAGCAAGTCCACCAACTAGCAGCTTTCAACAGCTTTCAACATTAGAGCAAAAGAACAATTATTAACAATTCCAATTTGGAAAGGAGATTGTTAAATTCGGGGCAAGTTCATATTCATGTTTAGTACAGTATTTCTACCAGAAAGACTCGGGAGATAACTCAGCAAGCATAATTATAAATTTCTTTGGCGGAAGGCCCCATCCATAGTTCGTAATCCGAGGGTAGCGAATCTGCCTTTCCTGCCTGAAGACGAAGGCAGGGGCACAGCCGACCCCCCTGGAAGGTAAGGACAGGACCATCCTGGTGGTGGTGGGGAGGGTGGAGGTTGTTGTCGCGTCGGCATCTGCGAACTCAAACATGTGTAAGTACGATCTTTTATAAAGGAGTATAAAGACGTGATTGGATAATGATGAAGGCAATAAGTGAAGAAGTGATTGAGTTTTCCTGGCAGAACTTAGGCTAAAGCTTCCATGTCTGTGTTTGAATCTAGCTTGAAATGTTTCTGCCAATCAATTCTTTGTCAAATGTATCATATTCTTGTTATAGGAATCATGTCCAAAATTAAACTCTCCAAGGGCGGGAAAATTCAGATCACCTGATTGATAAGATAACATTTGATTTATAAATGGGAAAGAGGAATATACAATGCCCCGAAGCAAAGACAATATCTAATTGGTTAAGACACCATTTGGGAGGTGTCCCACAGCCCAAATTAAATACTCAGGACACCATCAATTTCTTTTTTTTTACTTTTGCTTTTAGTCATGCCTGTCTTTTAACTCTTTACCTTTTAGTCATCACTTTCAGCGATGCTTTTTGCCATTACTTTTTGCATTCTTTGAATGCCATACCAGCATGCTTCGGCCTTCAAGCACTCTGCTACTTAAGCCCTATTCGGATGGGACTAGTTTTCTAAACTACTTTTGAGTTTCGATTCTTACCACCTGACGTCTGAGATTTTCGTGTACCAATTCGGATGGGACTAACATCTCCGTGTTTATTACAGAGGTGGGAGGGTCTGATTTGTGCATCTGGGCGTCACAGAAATCACGCGCTCTGTATGCATGCATTGCATTCATTCAGAATGATTGCCTTAGTATTATTACACAATAAATACTAAATGGCTAGTATAGCAAAACCATGTTAATGGTTTAACTTTAGTTTAACTTGTTTTCCTTTTTTTATTTGTATTAAAACATTTATGTAACTGAGTACATAAATGAACGTGAGTAATCTTACCTGATGCTGATATTACAATAGCCGGTATTAACAGTTTACTTGATCTTGCTCTTGATTTTATTATTTTTATTATTTTTTTTATTATTATTTCTTTGCCGGTAAGCAAATATATCAAACATGCGCGCGGTAAGAGCATCTACGGTAATTCACGTTGGCCAAAACACACAAGGAAACGCATTGTGTAATAAAATATCTCCGGCAATCACAGACATTCGCATTCGGACGGGATTAGTTTTCTCAGAGGATCACTGAGTTTGCTGAAAAACGGTAGGTAATTTGCTCTGGAATTATCACAGAGGTTGTGTGAGAAAAACACAGACGTGGCAGATTCGGACGGGATTAAAATCACCAAGTACGTCTGTGAAACACATTTCTCTAACGACCCCCTGTAAAACTAGTCCCGTCCGAATAGGGATTTAGTCACGATGAGAAGAAATGCCACCTTGTCTCATCAAACTTTACTTATATTCTTTCACTTTAGTTTCTTTTCTGTTGAGAGTTTAGTATTCTGAGTTATGTTTTGCCAAACACTGTGTCTCAGAGTCTGACCTCGAGTGCCCATCTAAAACTTCAACCAGCCCGCAACTCTGCATCTTTAAGCTGAGTTCAGACTGCACGATTTTCAAAGTAGTCGGGTCACTGTTCTTTTCACACTGCATGACTATATTGGCCAGCATTCAGTCACTGCTATGTTCACACTGCACGATGGATCGGCGACAGAAGGTTTCACACTGCATGACTTTACAATAGGAAGAATCGCCGACAACTCTGTCTGGCATGCAAACTACTTTTTACAACCCAACACACGCAAGATGTGCAAGGGAACAACGCGATATCACACCTGCAAGACCTCACGTGAGACTGGGATTATTATTAAAAATGGTAGCCCGCAAGAAGCTTGCAGTAAGAATTGCCTGTGCGCTGATTTGAGTGAAAACAAGAAAAAGATTAGAAGATTATGGAGGAGGAAATGGTTTGGGAGATGCGAGGAACAAGGATTGTGTGTTCTTATATCATGCTTGCTGATATTGTGGTCTATAACTCCTCCCCGAACTCCCAGCTGCTCTGTATCTTGCTCTCTCATTGGCTGTCAGTCATCGCCTATGTAGTTTTCAGTCAGAACACTTTTCACATAGCATGATTTTGAATCGCCGACAGGTCCAGATATTTAGCATGCCAAATATCTCACTGGCATCGGAGACTTGTCGGTGAACCTCTCAGATCGCATCTTTGCTCATTCACACTGCGCTATTGTCAGGCGTGTGAATGAGCACCGATTTGCCTGTGATTTCGGGCATTTGTCAGCGATTTCTCAAAACCTGTCGGCGAGCCAAAAACTGGGCTAAAATCGTGCAGTCTGAATGCGTCTTTATCCAATGCACAACCATTGGCTTCCCAAGAAGTCACTTCAACGACTACTGAACTTAAATCGGCAATCAGCCAATCGGCAACCTTGGGAAACCTCCTTTTTGAGCAAGGACGACAACAAAGGGAACCCCCTAAACAAGCAATGCAAGTACTTTATAAACTGGTGCATTTAATATAACTTTTAACCTCATTGATGAACTCAGTTCAAGGGTTAATTAAGTGATTGATGGTTGTTCAGTTCTATGCAAATGCACATATTGCTATAAACTTGGGATATCATATTTTCATTCTCTTAAAATCATTATTTCCTTACTTTCTATCTCCCTGCAAATTGAATGAATGTGTGTGTTAATGTGTAAGATTAGTTTATATGTTTTAGATATATCCAATAAAGCCTTATCTATATTTAAAAAAGAGAAGTATCTTGTGTTTTGTTCTTACAAGTTAATGTCTTAAACTGCTGATTTTATTACTGTGCTAATTAATCGTGTTTTCACTATATTTTGGATTTTAATATCCATTGCAGAGTTGATGTTATAAGGCTTGTTCAGTAAATCGCTGGCCGACTCAGTCATCAGCTGTAAAACAGTGATTCTGTCCAAATTCCCTATACAATCTTAAATTATTCCCTTTGAGCTAAATTGAACTGTTTCCCTTACACCCCTTACCATACTGTCATGCCATCCCCATTACAAACAAGGCATTTGTTGCATCCAGTGGGGACATAATTATGTATTATAATGACTTATACTGTCTTTTTACGTGTTACGTTGTGTATCACAATGCATAAACATAAAACCATGTCTTCATTTGTGATCGGAGAAATTACAAACATCAAGCCTACTCTACACTGCTCAAAACTCATGTTTGAATCATCAATGGAAAATTCTTAATGTACCAGTCTGTGAGTCAGAAGCACAAGACTGTCCTTCCAAAGTTGGAACTGCCCCACTTTATAGACCGCCTTTGAGCACAGACCCATTGTCGGACACTCTGCAGGTTCAGGAAACAGACCGGAGTTAGTAGATGAATATCCTCAGCGACCAGCACGGATCAGCTCTAGGCATTACAAAGTGGATATAGTCCTCTTTTGGAAGGCCAAACAAAGAAGTTTTGCTTTCAAAGTGAAACACACATTGTCCATACAACATGGTGGCGGTGGCAACAACAATACAGCGCAGAATAATAGTTACACCTTCTTTCTTTGTGTGAACATTTGGGCAGTGTTATGCAAATCTTCCAACACAGTGACGTAGACATGTGGGGGCGCGTTTAAACAAGGAGTTTTAGGAGGGTGTGGATGAGCCTTAACTTTGATAAAGAATATTTCTTTGGATTTGAGACTTTAGTCTTTGCAACTTTACAGATCTTCTTTATGCACCAAGAGCTTGTAACACTCCAAAGAGAAAGGAAAAATTGGAATCCCATCATATGACACCTTTAATGAATCATTAAAGGCAGGAAACATGAATGGAATTAGACACAGCATGCTAGACACAGGAAATAACAGGGCCTAAGTAATGGAACAAATGAGAAAATAAATGAGACACAGCTGAATCAAAACAAGATGAGGGAGAAACTACTTCACATGGAGAACATGGGACACGTTGAGGAGTAAAACAAAAACAAAACAGAACCACTGACATGACAATATGATTGTCAATTTATAAATAGTAATAATAATAATTAAATACTGATTAATTAGTTGAATTACTCACAAATAATAGCATCCATCAGTTTTTGCTTAGAATAGACATATTTCTATTCATATTTCATGATAACCCCCCACTAACATATGTTGGCATGCACCAGTCACTTTGTACAGCATTGGTCTGCTCACTACTTCATTCAGCATGGAACTGACTTCATTCTACTACCTCATCAGTCAGTTTAAATAAAATAACTACTCTTGAGCCCTTTGTCACTTTAATTAGACTCAATAAGCTTTTTTGCACTAAAAATATTTTTATCTGCACTGTTTCACTTCACTGGTTTGCACTCTATCTGCCATGTGCCTTGCGCTGCTTTATTTAACTTTATTTTTATTTTTATTATATGTCTTTTTACATGCCCTTATTGTATAGTTGTATCTTATATTTTATATTTGATAAGATTTTTATATTTGAAGATTTTTAGGCTCTACTATTAGTGTTATCTGTATGCACCAAGGCTCTGAGAGTAACGCAATTTTGATTCTCTGTATGTATGTACTGTACATGTGGAAGAATTGACAATAAAGCAGACTTGACTTGACATGACATATAGACAATAAAGATGATAAAGCATCAAATAGAAAAAAGTAGAAGTCATTATATTTTTGTTTTATTTCCATTTTACTTAATACAAACCTGTTACTGACTGACCTGCATTTTTTTTTTTTTATTAATCACACCAAATTAACACATTAAATGTACATCCTTAATATACACTAAATAAAAGGAAAGTATTGGTAACACTTTAGATTAGTAACACTAATTATTATGCTTATTATCATTCATACAACTAGCATGGCTATTTTTTTATATTAGTACTATTTATATTATACTTATAAATCATGACCATAGTTAGATTCCTTAACCTATACCCTATACATAAACATAACAACTTCAACAACTACCATACTTACTTATCAGTAAGCAGCAATTTAGGAATTTATTATAATTTATTATAATATATATATAATATATATATATATTTTTTTTTAATAAAACAAAGATTTTTGGAGTAAATATCATATGAAAATTCTATTTCAGTCTTTCTTTTTTTAAATTCAATGTTTCTTTTTTTTAAAAAAATGTGAAAGTTACTAGCAAAAATGCTACACCATACTTAAAATATTCAAAACAAATATGATACAAATGTGCTCCTTGTTCCTCTTCTTTAGCTCACACAGGAGAAAATGTGCTACATTAGAGTCATGGGCTTTGGGCTAATGGATTAATGCATGAAATAACTGATAACACATATTTTAAATACAAAGTTTTTAGATAAACTCATATATTAAACATAAAAGGCTGTTGGAGAAAGATTTTTTTTTTTTTTTTATTTATTTATTTATTAGATTCTGTAATAAACACATCTGAGATTAACCATTCTATTCACCCAGCACTTGAATCATCATTGTGCAATTTTTAAAAATAGATGCTTGTGTGAATGCTTTACAAATAATGCTTCCTTCCGAGAAACACTAAAAAAAGGAGAGAAAGTGGCAATCTTGTAGTCTTGCTTTGTTTCCTTATTGTTGTTGTTGTTGTTTATTTTTTGTGTGTGTGTAATTCATATCTCACCATATGACCATCCAGCACAGTTCAAAGAAAAGGGAAGGAACCTGCACTCCACAACAAATACATGTTCCCACCCTGAGACTCTGAGCTCTTGTTGATGTTATTCTTCCCTCCGTTTGATCACACGATTAAAATTAGAAATGAAAGAGTTCATAAGGCAAGAACAAATAATAAGGCTTTGTTTTTATTAATCTCATTGTAACAAAGCATGAGCAACAGTGCTCTTTTGAAGGCAGAGCTGAAGAACTTCACTTACACAGCCTCAGCTGCACCACCATAACACTTACTCCACAGTCATCAAACCATGTGTTCATTCTGCTTGTATGCTAAAGAGTCAGAATGAAACCAGGGATTGCAACGGTTTAAATTAAAGCTCAACCAAGAAAAATATGATCACACCCATTCTGATGTTTGGTTTTTACTGCATGATTTCATAAAGAGCTTGTGCAGTTAACACATTCTATTTGCATCTCATTATCTACCAATGCATATAATGTTCCTCTGCATGTGAAGAATGTTATTGGGAAACCGTTAATATAATACGTGGAGAAATCTGTTATCAATCCTATTCACCTCTATTCTCAGCTGGCACAAGATTCATGAGCACTCTTAGTTGTATTTTTACCTGAAACATTTGACAAATCCCTTATAATCCCATCAATCCCCCATTATGAATCCCTTACTTTCATGGTTAACATTAAATACTACAAATTGCAATTATTTGAAGTATTGAAAAAAATCTATATAGGAATTTTTTTTAATTTTTTGGCACGTTAGAGTGTTAGCAAGGCAGAACGGCAGAATCTTAACCTCTTGCTCCTTGGTTTTGTAGATAGATTCATGCAATGTGGATGTAGTGTGAAGTGTCATGCGTTAAGAGGACACATCTAAGGTGCTGATAATCATATGTCACAGTGGGCAGGACTGTGTCAGTGCTGCTTTAGTGATAGATGTAAAGTAGAGAGAGGCTGAAGTAACGCCTCCTTTTGGGGCTGTCTTACATGCTCCTAGTCTCTTTTGCTGCTTGTTCTCTATTTGATTTCTTGCACTATCAAACTCCCAGGACCTTTTAGACCAGTGAAGTATTTGAGGAACTGAGGTAGGCAAAGTGACAATCTTTTTCTATTCTTTCAGTGTGACAAACTCTAATGCAGTTCTTTCGGTGTAATAGGTCATGGTTTTTAGGCTTTGTAACATTTAGGTCATAGGTTTAATTTCTAGGGAATGCATGTACTCATAAAATAAGCAATATAACTTTATTGCACTGGAATTTACTTTGTATTAAAGTGTCTGCCAAGTGTAATAATATCAAAGCATTTGCGTTTGTCTCATTGGTTTTGCAGATGTCCAAGAATGAACTTTGTTCATATAATAGTTAATTATTTTACAATGCCAGTGCATGAAACATAAAGCTGCTGGGAATTATGTGTTAAAAACAAAATCGGAATCTGAGCAGAGAGACCTGGCCAGGTTACACTTAGACTTACAGGAACTTGAGGTGTTCACAAGATCTAGTCACAATTAAAATATTAATATAATGCATTATGATATTTTATGTATTACTGTAATAATACAAACTACATATACTTTAACCTAGTAAAATACACTATAGTTGGGAGTAAGTGCATATAAATGAGTGGTTATGAACGAATGAGTGAAATGCATTTGTCTGTCTCACAGTCTCTAATCGCGTTACGCTTTCAATTTAATTTTTTTTATTTTATTTTTATTTTATTTTTATTTATTTTTTGTGTCGAGCAAGACTGTACGATATTCACATAACATGATTTTACAGATTTTTATGTAGAAAGGGCGACAGCGCATTTCATTAAAATAAATTATCATTCATGTTTAGATTACCGTTGGTCAAATTTAAAAACGAAACTAAAATGTAATCATCTTTACGCAGCTTGCGTAATTTGTGTATAGGGAGGATCGGCCCTGAATTTTCAGAAAAGTTTCACGCACGAGTACTAAATGAATGAAGCTTTTAAAACCCTGCACATCCAGAACTTCTGTGTGTGCAGAACATAAATTGAAACATAGTTTTGCATATTCAAAACCTCCTAACAGTCCCGTGGGCTACGGTAGGTCATCTACGTACACTTTAGAGGAGTGTTTTGTAGACTATGGATGGCATGCAGAACTAATCCCTGCTCATTAGAGTTTTTAGAGTCTGTCTAGAAGTCATGGTTAAAAAAAAAAAAATGAAGAAGAAGAAGATATTATGCATTTTAATTCATACACTGTCATAAATTGTGCATATTAGTAACTTAGAGTAGTAATATGTCATGTGGTCATATGGTATCTCATAATATTACTATGAACCCTTAGGGGGTAAAGAACAACCCGAAAGGAACAAAGTTGTGCCTTTAAAGGTACTGCCCCAGTAACAAGATGTTGTACACCTAAATTTAAAAATGTTCACATTTATTTCTGCGATTTAATGGAAGCTGTTTCTGCCAAGGAAATAAATAATTAAATAAGGTAACTACGATTTTTCCCCCCTACAATTCTGACTTTTCGAGTTTTCATCAGCATCACTAGTTTATTATTTCATTTATTCTAGTTTCTCTTTTTCTAGTAACGGTTAGAAACAAAGTCAAAATTCTAAGATAAAAATTTGCAATTACCTTTTATTATTATTATTATTATTATTATTATTATTATTACTATTATTATTCTGTGGTAGACTTATCATGTTTATGTTCTGAGTGTTCTCCCTGCCTTGACCTTGTTTTCATGTGTCATTTGATTAGTGAATTAGTTTCCACCTGTGTTCATTAATTATCTTATTAGTCTATTGTTTGGTTGAATATTTATAGCCCTGCCTTTCCTCAGTTTCTTGGTGCTGTCACTGTCATGTTAAGAGGTTGTTTTCGCCATTTCTCCCATGTGGATTTATTAAAGACTGTTCATTTGATTATCTGCCTCCTTTGAGCTCCTTTCCCCTGTCAATCTGTGACAGTACTTGAATAGATTTACTGTTGGAGTTTAATACATTATATTGTTTACTGTGGATTTACGGAAGTTGGTGACAACTTTAATTAATTGTCTCTTTCCTCACTCTTCTTTGCAGAATTTTGTTTTGCAAAATCTGTATGACTTCAGTTTAATCTGTAACAGTTTAATCTGTAAGAAACTCCATAAAGGGATCCTTTTCCAAAGACTGGCATTGTATCACTCTGCAAAACTACACATCGAATCAGTGTTTCCTGTGGGAAAGATTTTGTGTTCTTACCCTTCACAAAGTCTGTCACAGTGCCCCCTGCTGGGGCCATGCCCCACCTGCTGAACAATGACACTTCCTTCAGCTCCAAGCAAGAGCTTCTGGTCATATGTGACAGTCCACTGGGACCCAGCCTGGACACATCCAGCCCAGTGGAGTCCCAGGGCTCTGGTCCAAGCAGCCTACCTGGAGATGCCCCCACTGTTCTCCACCAGACTCACAAACTGGAGCTTGACCACACTGAGCCACCCACTGGAGTGAAGTTTGTCTCTACGGACTCTGAGAATCTTTGTGGATGGGGAGCACTGACCCCAAAGTGTATCCAGACCTTCAACACCCCACGCTGGTTTCTCTTCTTCCTCTGTGTGGCCTCCTTCCTCCAAGGCATGATCATCAACGGCTTTATCAACACCGTCATCACTTCCATTGAGAGACGTTTTGACCTGCGCAGCTACCAGGTCAATTCTTACATATAATCTTAAGCAAATTTCAACATAAATATCCATTTTCATTGTGTATATTTAAAATGTTGTGATGCCTAAATTCACAAAATGATTGATTACAGTATTTCGTTTTTTTTTTTTTGTTTGTTTGTTTGTTTGTTTGTTTTAGCTTTTTTACTTATTTAGACAAAATAGTCTAAAAGGTCTCATTGGCTATACATGAAAATTATCTGATATTTGGTAACAGCCATAATATATCCCCTCTTAAATGTAATCAAATTAACCATTAGCCTATATGATCAAAATATGTTTAAAAAATATATAGATCTGACTCACTATTTTGTAGTATAATAGACCAAATAAATAAAAAAAACTTGCTACATGGACAAACTCTGCTTAATCTTAGTCATAATCAAATCCATATTTGCATATGGTGCAAATGATAATAAAATACTGTTCAAAATGTAAATATTTTTATGCACACCAAAGTTGCATTTATGTGATGGAAAAAAAAAGTTAAAACAGCAATGTTGTGAAATATTATTACAATTTAAAAGAACTGTTTTATATTTTATAACTGCAATTTATTCATTTTATGCAAAAATTATTATTTTTTTTCTTCAGCAGCCATTACTACTATTCAGTGTCACATAATCACTACAGGATACAATTTTTATTCTAACCATTGTTTAATATTGCTTATTATTGTTTTGTGGAAACCATGGTACTTTTTTTCAAGATTCTTTGATGAATAGAAAGTTCAAATGAACAACATTTATTTGAAATATAAAGCTTTTGTAACATTATTAATGTATTTACTGTCACATTTAATCAATTTAATACGTCCTTGTGGAGTAAAAAATATTTGACTATATATACTTGATATACTTTTGGTATGTAGTAAGCATATAATTCCATAAAATTTAACTTTAAATCAGAGAAGCATCACAACCCATCCACCTTGTATATCACAAGACACATAAGCCCTAATCTCAAACATTACAGGTAACACGTTATTCAAATGCAATTCATGTACACCTCAGCATTATTAACACATTGTGTAATTTGTGATGCCGTTGCAGGCAGGACTCATCGCGAGCTCCTATGACATTGCTGCCTGTGTGTGCCTGACATTCGTGAGCTACTTTGGTGGTACTGGTCATAAGCCTCGATGGCTGGGCTGGGGTGTGCTCATCATGGCGCTGGGCTCTCTGGTCTTTGCCCTGCCCCATTTCACTACACCACCCTATCAGGTGAGAGTACCAGAGCGCATGGGACTGTGCTCGGCCAATCACACCGAGACGTGTATCAGCGAGGAAGGTGGGTTCTCGGCTTACCGCTTCGTCTTTATGCTGGGACAGTTTCTGCATGGGATCGGGGCAACCCCTTTGTACACCCTCGGGGTCACCTACCTAGATGAGAATGTCAAGTCAAACTACGCACCTGTATATATAGGTGAGTGTGATGATGCCATAACATTTTTTTTTATATATATATATATGTCCTGTATTAGGCTGATATTAGGTATTTTATTTAGCTTGGCCTGCTTTTCCCTGGTTTATATGTGACTGTGTAACTGATTTCAAAAGTACTCAAGCACTCAGATCTATATTCTGAAATGATTTTGTGTGAATGGAAAGCACAAATGGAATTTATCTTTACTCTCACTGAGCCCTGTCGTTTTGTCCCACTCAGGCTTTGACACACCTAGTCATTTTGTTTTGTTGTTATCAGGGAGAGCCACTAGTTTCCACCTCAGACATCAATAAAACCTCCTTCCATTGTTTTTCTCCCCAATGTCCAGTTTTCAAAGGCCATTGAGGACAATCACTACCCTGCTTTCCTCTTCTCAGGACATAGGCACTGGAAATACAGACAGCATCTTACAGTGTCTTTTGAAAACAGAAAACATGAATCTGTGAACCCAGACCAGCTTTCATTTGACTAAAGGGGCAGAAGAGGGAGGCGAAGAGACATGATATGCTTTCTTCTGTTTTCTCAGGAATCTTCTACACAGCTGCCATTGTAGGACCTGCAGCTGGATACTTGCTGGGTGGATTCTTTCTCAACATCTACACAGAAATCGACCAAACGTAAGTGGTTAATGTGTACAAAAATAATCTTGAGTTTAGCAAATGAATACCCAATAATAAGTAAAGTAACAACTTGAAATGATTAATGAAAGATTTTTTTAAGGCCATGCTTATCTGTAATTTACAGACATAATATACATAATTACATAAGAAGTGACAGAATTAGCATTTTTAGATGAATTATTCCTGAAAAGGTTTCAACAAGTATCAGACTCCTTCTGATTAGTATTTGAATTGCATCTGATCCTTATTTAAATTCTGATATGTATTTATTATCTTCATTTTGATGTAGGGATGCACTGATTAACATTCTGGCTGTCAAAAGGCTGTTAATTTACTAACACACACACACACACACACACACACACAAACCTTTCATTTAAAATTCCACAAGTAGATTTATGCATAAAAACTGAATGTACATTTGTAGTGTATGAAAAAGCTTATAAATGTCCTGTATGTATTCAAAATACGAATGCAAAAAGGATATAGCAGAAATGCAGAATTATTTTGAGGGTTACATTTACATTTCTGTAACAGACTTGGCTCAGTTTGGACCCTGTGACTTCCATGACAAAGAACACAAACAGACATAAACCCATAGAAATAAAAACATGACAATTTGATTCAAATAATTAATTTTGCACAGTTTCTTGAGTCATAGTAATACTCAAGCTATAACTTTTCTCTGTCTCTCTTAGGACAGAGCTGACTCCTGAAAACCCACTGTGGGTGGGAGCCTGGTGGATTGGTTTCCTGGCAGGAGGAGCGGCAGCTCTGATTATTGCTCTGCCTATACTGGGTTACCCACGGCAGCTACCAGGTGCTACCCACAAGCCCAAATGAAAAGAAGTCAAATGACTGCAGTACAGTATAGTATTAGTGTAATTAACAGTCTCACTTTCTGTGTCTTGTAGGCTCTCAGCGATATGTGGCCATGCGGGTCTCAGAGGCCCACCAGCTGAAGGATGGCAGTCAGGTCACTGCATCTGATCCTCAGTTTGGCAAAACAGTAAAGGACATGCCCAGGTATGAACACATGACCATAGAGGATGGTTTGTTTCCTCTGCTGTTTCTTTTCAAACATATCAAAAGCCATACTTGTGTAACTACAGTATATGCCACATTTTACCATTTGTTATCTTGCTGTACCACCGTGTTTATATTTAGACATGGGAAGTAGCTGAGGTTGTAGTTTTCTTCTCTGGCATATTAAGCAAATTCAGATGGGTGATGGGTCCCTAGACGATTTTTAAAGATCCAGGAAATTAGCACTTTTTACTGACACTTTACTTTTAAAGATCCAACAAACTGCCATGTACAAGTTATTGGGTTGCCATTTTTCATTTGGTTTACAAGTTTTCATCTGGCCGCAATGTTTCCACTAGATATCATTAAAACCTTTTCTTCTCCTTCATCCAGTTTTCAAAGGCCATTGAAAGATAATTGCTGCATTTTACCTATTGGTCTTTTGACCGAAATAAAAGAAAAAAGCACAAATCAATGCTGTCAGTTGATGCTGTTGTATATTATCCATAAATGGCTATCTATATGTAGGAATAGTTGGCCAAGAGATGTCAAATGAACATCATGTGCTGTTTAAAAAAAAAAAAAAAAGGATTAATGTTTGTAAAGCATTTAATTTTGTCCAGATTTTGGTCCAATCCATGAATAATAAGTATGCTATAGCATACTTTCAGAAAGAGTACTTAAAACACTCAATTACATATTAAAAAGTTGTGTTTGTAAGAAAAAAATCCAGTAATCAGGGCTAGACCAGTAATTAATTGCTTCTGACCAAAATAAGATTCCATAATTACTCTTCCTTTAGTGAAAAAGTCCATCTTCAGCTGTCCTCTCACATTAACCGTAAAATCCACCAACGTATTTGTTCAGAACTGTTTTGGACTGTTTTTGCTTGTCAGTGGTGCTTGATCAGTTACAATTTCTAATTGTAACATTGGGAAATCATGCTCCAGAGTTGTGCTGCTCATTTGCAAGATGCAAATCATTAAACAAAAATGACTGAATAACTAAATTTCTCAGTTTTTCTCTATAGGTCAGTGCTGCTGCTTTTGAAGAACCCTACCTTCATCTTTCTGTGCCTCGCTGGGGCCACGGAGGCCACACTCATAGCCGGGATGTCCACGTTTGGCCCCAAATTTCTGGAGTCTCAGTTTAGTCTGAGTGCTTCAGAAGCAGCAACCTGGTTCGGTAAGAATCACATGTCGATCAAACTCAATGCCACACCCTCTTGCTCAGATTACTCTTGGTTTATAGGAAAGAACTACACTGTGTTGTTTTTAACTGCATCTTCTCATTCCAGGGTATATGGTGGTACCAGCTGGTGGAGGAGGTACCTTCTTGGGTGGCTTCATTGTAAATAAACTGAAGCTTCGCTGCCGTGGGATCATCCGTTTCTGCATGCTGTGTGCGGTGGTCAGTCTGATGGCTATCTTCATCTTTTTGGTACACTGTCCTAATGTGCCCATGGCGGGAGTAACCGCCCCATACTACAACAACAATACACACGACCACTACAGTGCCCCCTACCAGCAGACAGAGATCCATAACAACAGGTATGAAACCCTTTGAATTCATTACTGTTCGGTTCAGTCTTTGGAAGTTTATCTGTTATTTATCCCTGTCATCACCCCGAGTGGTGTTCTGTTGCTGTGCTAGCCTGGGAGAATGAATGAGCAGACACAGAGAATTGATGCACTACCAAAGCATTCTCAACTTTATTCAGGAAGATAGGTCGTATTTATACATATATATATACATATATACAACAACATACCTGATGTCTCAGAGATCCAATCAAAGAATTCAGGAGTTATATGTTACCTTATATGGGTAGGAAAGAAAATAAATATTGATTATAATGGTGTAAGTAAGATTTGCATATGTATTTGTCTAGCTGTCTAGGGGTGGCTTCAATCGTTCACTTGAAATGGCATCAGCACAGTGTGTGTGTGTGTGTGTGTGTGTGTGTGTGTAAAAGAAGTACATCTATTTGAGAGATAAAAGGACAGAGAGTGAAGCCTTGAAATAATATTAACAATGGCCACTTTAAATCATTCATGACTCAGCGGTTCACTTTGGAGATATGCTGAGTTTTTTTTAATTTGTGCCTTTCCTCGGTTCTTATAGTCTTCTCTGTGATGCTGGCACAGAATAACTAATCAGCTGCCAGCCTGCGTGTTCAGCACCTTTACTCCTATAAATGTTCACTTTAACCCAAAACTGCAATATGTACACACATAGAGGGTCGTTAAGTTTATTATTAGAGCAAGAAGTCAAAATCTACATGACACCATTTTGAGATAATTGATTTAAAATAAATGAATTGGCAGAATTGACTACTTAATTTAGCACATTTATTATTTAATGTCAAAATATACCCTGTCCAGTTCCCCCTTTCTCCTGCTTTTCATTCTGGGGTCTACTGTCCTATGAAGTGAAGAGGGGGGGTTATTAATTAACCGATGTGAATAAACACATTTGTTTTGAGGTCAAATGATATGTAAAACTTAAATTCTTCTCTCAGCTTCTCAGATCTGGGCAACCTGACCGTAAGCTGTAACATTGGCTGTCACTGTGTTGAGGAGTTGTTTAACCCCGTGTGTGGTGCGGATGGAGTGATGTATTTCTCTCCCTGCCATGCCGGCTGTAGCTCCCTCGGCCACACGGACAGCCCCAGAGGCAGACAGGTACACAGACCCCATGTTCAACACATTCACAGTTTCACATACACTCTTTTAACAACATGATCAGTCAATTCACTCTGGTTTAACTGCATACATTTTGACATGTAATTGCATTTAAAGGGTCATATTTTCTTTTCTTTTTTATCTTTTGAAATCAATATTTGAGCTTGTACTATGAAGACATTATAAGTCTCAGAACAGTAATACACATAATTATTAAAACTAAGCTGCTGAAATGTTTTCGATTATGTATTGTTTTGATGCAAAGAAAAATATTATTTTTATAAGAGGTCCGGAATTAAAAAATAAATCGGTCTTATTCTTGGTTATGAATTTGGCCCAATTGACGTGTGTGTGTGTATGCATTCATAGGTGTTCTCCGACTGCAGCTGTGTGGTAGGGAATATATCATGGGGAGAACAAGGTTTTGCTGAAGAAGGGAGGTGCGTGTCGTCCTGCAATCACATGCCAGCCTTCCTCTCCTTCCTCTTCGTCATCATCATCTTCACTTTCCTCTGCAGCATCCCCGCACTTACTGCCACACTCAGGTATGACCATTGGATTTACACTATGATTAAAAAGTAAGATTTTTTTTTTTTCGTTTTCGTTTTAAAGATTTAAAAAATATATATATTTTATTTAGCAAGGGTGCATTAAAATGATCAAAATGAGAGTAAAAACATTTATAATATTAGAAAAATTATTATATTTCAAATAAGTGTTGTTGTTTTGAAGTTCCAAACATATATATTAGGATCTCTTTTGGCTAACCTTATAATACAGATGCTTGTGTTTATTGTATATTGTGATTGTCTGTCTTCTCCTGCAGGTGTGTTCCTGACAGTCAGAGATCGTTTGGACTTGGAATCCAGTGGATCGTAGTAAGGACTCTCGGTGGGATCCCAGGCCCTATAGCGTTCGGCTCTGTGATTGACATCTCCTGTCTGCTGTGGGAGGAGCAGTGTGGGGAATACGGCTCCTGTTACCTGTACCACAACTCAGCCATGAGCCAGTACTCACTCATCGCAGGCATTATCTACAAGGTAAAGTAAAAACACACTTGAATAGTGTTCTCAGAAATGGTGACTCATTCCACATTTAATATACTTTTACTTGTATGAGACTAACTTCTCAATTGTGATCCTCGACCACAAAACCAGTCATAAGGGTCAATTTCTCAAAATTTAAATTGGCTGAGATACAACTATTTGAAAAACAGGAATCTTAAGAAACAAAACATTTCAAAATACGGAGAAAATCACCTTTAAAATTGTCCAAATTAAGTTCTTAGCAATGCAAATTACTAATCAAATATTATGTTTTGATAAATTTAAAGTAGGAAATTAAAAAATATCTTCATGGAACTTAATATCCCAATGATTTTTGGAAAAAAAAAATCGATAATTATGGTTTTGTGGTCCAGGGTCACATCTGCCTAACAATTTGACAGAGTTAATTAAAAATGACATGTATGTCATTAATGCATTTCTTACTTTTTTATTTGTTGCCATTTATACATAATGGAGACCTTAAGGAATATTAATTTAAAATTTCATTTTCGTTAATGCTTTTTGCTTTGCATTTTTGCATCTTAAAATTTATATTAGTGGCTTACTATCCTTCAGGAATCAGTCTAATATGCAGGTATTGCTCAAGGAGCATTTTTTTTATTATCATGTATGCTGAAAATAGTTGTACTGCTATTTTTTTTTTTTTCTTTTTTAGAAATCATGATGCATATTTTTTCAGTATTCACTGTTGAATAGTAAGTTCAAAATAACAGTATTTCATTCAAAATAGAAACATTTTGTACAATTATAAATGATACTACTGACACGTAAATATTTAAATTCTTGATTCAAATGAGATTTTAATCCCAGATTTTTTGTATGGCCTCATTTATAGATAATTCACTTTAAGATCATGTTCACATCAACCATATGTTTTTTTTTTTTTCTTTCGACTTCAGTTTTGTTTTGACTTATTTAATTTCTCTGTTTTTCTCAGGTTCTAGGCACTATTTTCTTTTTGCTGGCTGCCATGCTCTACAAGCCGCCTCCCGAGTCTCCTCAGAGCAGCTGTGAGAGCAGAGACCTGCCAATCAAAGACCTCCCCGCTGAGATCATCTCCAACCCACACACCAAATTATGACTCTATCTACAAAAACACCTTAAAGTTTGCATGTACGCGCGTGTGTGTGTGTACCATATAAGGTCAACAACTTCACTGCTCACTGTGCCTCATCCCGCCAACTGTACTTTGTTCCCATTTGTGATATGTTCTCATTGGCCCACCAATTTGAAATGACACAGATATAAAGACTGAAAGAATTTGTCACAATAAATGACCAAAGGTCAAAATTGAAATGATAGCATATATATTACATAAACAGAAATGACCCAAAGCCAGCATAATCTTAATTTGACAATAGATAATTTTTTGGGCATAAACTGATATTTTTGTAGTTTAAATGTCAAATTTGAGCATTTTTGTAAGGAAAAAGCCATAGATGATACAGAAATAGAGCACATAATATAAATGAAATGGAAAGAGTAATATATAGTAAACTGTGCAGATGTACAGAACAAAGTGTTAAACTGTTATAAAATATAAAAATATAACTGCTGCTCAGTTATACATAAAAAATTTGACAATTAATTGCAAATTGTGCCTTAAGAGTTTTGCATAAGCCAGCACAGTTAGAAAGAATTATTACAGAAAAAGACAATGTCCATTGAAATGTTCAAGCCATGTGGTCATGTTCAAAATGCACTTTAAACTCACTTCACTGATTAAAATATACATCTGAACCATATACTGTAGTGAACTACTATATGTGCCATTTAAACCAAGTTTTATACTGCAATGCAATTTAACACCGTTCTAATCCACGATAACACTTTAGAATAATGGTCCATTAGTTAATATTAATTAACAAACAATGAACAATACATTTATTAATGTATTTATTAATCTTTGTTAATGTTAATGAAAATGCAGTTATTCATTGTTAGTTCTTGCTAATTCACAGTACATTACTGTTAACAATCACAACTTTTGATTTGAGTAATGCATTAGAAAATGTTGAAATTAACATCAACTAAATTTAATAAATGCTGTAGTAGGACTGTTCTTGCTTAGATCGTGTAAACTAATGTACCATTATTCTAAAGTGTTACCTAATCCACTTTTTGATGCCATGTAAAGCAAGTATGACTTGTGATTCTTGTATTTGATTTTCATCAGTTCTGAATATTTGTAACATTTATAAATGTGCTAAAACACTCAGGACTGAGCAGGACAGCGAGGCTTCAAGGTGTGATGAAAAGGAAGCAGGTTTTCAAAATGAATTTTTTGCAGCTGTATACCAGGTTGAAAAATAATACCCATGATGGGATATTCCTGAAAAGCACTTCACTTTGAGATTACATTGAAATTTATTCTTGCACTCATTTTCAGCTACAGGAAATTCAGAATGGCGTATTGTAAAACATAAAAGGACACTTTCTCGGTCGCTCATAAAATAAGCATACAGCATTTTTTCTTTTTTCTTTTTTTTTAAGCATACAGTAAAATATGCCAAGCTGCTTAAATCCAAATATAAGAAGAATAATAAATATCTGCCACATAAACCTACTTTACTTATATTGAGTGCAACTAAAAGCATTTGGCCAATGATACTTTATGTAAAGGTTTTTATTTATTATTAAATGCATTTGTTTCAGAAATCTTATTATTATTATTATTATTATTATTATTATTATTATGTTTTTCTTTCTCTGACGTGATGGACTTTGATGGATTACATCAACTTTCTGATGGCAAACCCTAAATGACGATGCACTCGGAAATTGAAGATTTGCAAATGAAACTGAACATGCAACATCAAAGAGTAACATGATGTTTGTATTTGACTGTGTTTGTTCATGTGTATTTTTTACTCCAATGACTAAGATAAATGTGTCTTGTGCCACAAAAAGAGTTTGTGAGTTGGCCTGTTATTGTCTTTATTGATATTTGTTTGTGTTTCTAATCACTTGTAATATAATCAATTTTGGAACTTTCTATGTCAAGTAGTTTTTTTAAGCAGATGTTTCAATAAAAATTAAATAACAACCCAAATACAAACAAACAAAATCAAGCTATCATATTTTATTCCTAACTATGTCTGTATATATATATATATATATATATATATATATATATATATATATACACACACACACAAACACACTGTCTATACAAAGACACATGAAGTTATATTAGTGACTTAAATCTAAATGCACAATTTATTTATTTTTCATTTCATGTTCTTTTCATACATTGTTTTTAAAATCCTAAAATGTATTCATTTTGAGTTTTAAATTATATTTGAATCCTACATTTTTAATACAGCATCAGACATTTGGGCCCTATGTTTTAAAGCACCAATGTTGTTTAGTCATTACACAACTTAATTAGAAATGTGGAATATATTATTTACACTTAATGTCTTATTTTCCATTTAGAATTAATTTATTTGAGCCGACATAATTTAGTTAGATTAGGTCAATTTAAATAATTAACTAAAGCCATTTATTCAGAATTTACATTTAGGTTTATTTTTCCTATTCAATTTCTTAAACAATACACAATTAATTACCACAGCTTCTATTCACTGAGTGAAGCAAGCAATATAGCCTACACTGTAATCTTTATGTAGCAGTTCAGAAAACAGCACAGTTCAGCACAACAGTAAACACAGAAATTCAAAAGACATAAAAGAACACATAACACTCCATAATAAAATAGCACTAACGAGTATAATCATTTACTCAGAAACATTTTACTCTGCCTATCCAGTCCATTGGAAAGCATGTGTTTGTAGCTTGTGCGGGCTAATGCCATCAAAAATGATTCGGTCCAAACACAGATATATCAACTTGTAAAACGAAAGGTTACATACAGTGTTTCTGCTTCAGCTCATCAAGTAAATAGAACAAACATAAAAATCAGTATTTAAGGCACTCTTCTTCGCGTTTTATTGACAGTTGGCCACCGGTTAATTGTACTGATTGATGATGCCACTAGATGTCGCTAGCGATACAGTGTTGTACATTTGTCCCGCCAACTGAAATAACAAGATGTCACTCTTAAAAAGATATTGTAAAAATAATAAGAGATTTATTTATATATATATATATATACATACATACATACATACATAAAGGTTAAATATCTTTAGAGGACAGCAACTGTTTCAGGTGATGTCGAAAGGAATGAAAAGACTTCTGTGGCAGTGGAGAAAAGACAGAAACAAATGAAAACCCTCAGAAGGGAATAACGATGCATGAATTGAGATTTACACTAATGAACGCATGGCATTATGTCAGGTCACGATGAAGCAGTGGGAGAAAATTAGAAGACAGGGAATCAGGACACAGCTGTCTGTCATGGATCATCATAGTGTAAAATAAGATTAGTTTACCTTGAGAATATATATATATATATATATATATATATATATATATATATATATATATATATATATATATATATATATATATATAAAACTGATTCTTAATGCAGCTAAATAATAATTAATGGTTGTCATTACAGCTCGGCACAAGATTAAATCCAAGTGGATTTCAATTTCCCTTAAAGTGACTCCACAGCCACAATATCCTCACAATTTCAGGAAACATTGTTGTAATCAGCTCTAAATAAGAGGTTTAACTGAAAGGCACGGGCACTGGCCAGCTCTATTACATTTCATCTATATGCTTAGCATTGCTGCTTAAGACAGGCATTTAATCAAGACCAATCCACACACAGTCAGTGAAACACCCATTATTAATGATGCATGTATACTCTGTATTTGCTAATTAATCTTCCCTTGGGGATTTACAATGCAGTGTTACTCTGAAAAAAAAAAAATGTCTGTTTTGATGACTTGCACTGAACGAGTACAGTCTGTTCTATTTAATCACTGACAATCAAGTTGCCAAATATTTTATATCTGAATGGGTCAAACTATTTTCTGTGCTTAACACCAGGATGCATGATGAGAATGAACCTGTCAAAGTAGTGAGCACAAGCTAGAGATCATGAGAGGTCAAACAGAAGGCCAAGATGTCAAACACAAACAGACTAAAGAGGTTACAGCTTGTCGCTATTTTTACTATTTCTATGGCAAAGAAGAAGGCTAAGACTATACATACCATGAATTATTTTCAATTATTCAATTCAATTGAACTGGTTCACAAAACCTGTCTGAATGATACATTCATGAATCATACAGATTCAGTTCTCAAGGTCTGCGTACTGACTCAGTGATCTCTTACGCTCACCAAGGCTGCATTTATTTGAAAATATATATATATATATATATATATATATATATATATATATATATATATATATATATATATATATATATATATACTGTAAACAGTAATAAACATTGTGAAATATTATTATATTTAAAATAACAGTTTTCTATTTTAATATATTTTAAAATCTAATTTATTTGTGTGATGTCAAAGATGAATTTCCAGTCTTTAGTGTCACATGACCGTTCAGAAATCATTATAAAATGCTGATTTGCTTATTTGCTGCTCATGAAAACACGATGAAAACAGTCGTGCTATATACAGTGTGTGATGTTGTGGAAACCATAATGCATTTATTTTTTCAGGATTCTTTGATGAATAGAAATTTTGAAAGAACAGCACATAATACCACAATGCAAAATTCTTGATTGTCACTTTTGATCTATTTAATGAGTCCTTAGTCTTAAAATTCCATATTCTTAAAGTTTAATTTCTTAAAAACTGTAGTATACGAAGTGTACTGTATTCATGACACAGGGAGATGCAAGAGTTCCTAAAAGTAGATGCAGAAGAAATGAGAATGTAAATGAACAGCAGTTTAAGGAAGGAACTGAAACATTTATCACTGGTGCCATGATGGAACTGAAACATTAACCTGGAGGGTCACATAAACAAACACACATTCACAAACAATCAGATAATATCCTTCTGTGTATGTTAGGGGATTTAGACAGTATGGTTTGACTGACATCTAAATTTCCTAACCTCTTGACCACCTCACAAAATGGAGTCTTTTTTTAATTTTTTATAACCATGTTTTTCCCACTGTGTAAACTGTCCCTGCTGTTGCTGGAGGAGAGCAGAGAGCAGGGGTGATTGAACAGAGATCAGCCCCTCTCCCTCAACATCATGAGGCTTTTTAGCCGGCACTTATAGAATGGAATATAGAGTAAACATCAAGCAGAGAAGCAGCAGACTATTTCCTGTACAGGCCAAAGGATTTTCCGTTTTCCTCGTAGAATTGTTTAAATCTGTCAACTGTTGTCAAGTTGTCACAGGTCAAATCAAGGCTTCCTTGAAAACCAAAACAAGGGGTACGAAATGACCCAAGTGCAAAATTTTAGAACAATCAGTGATTATGGCAAAACGTTCAGTTTCGCACAAACTTTACTTACACTTGTCTCTGCAGCTTGTGTTTCTGCAGTCCATTTCAAGTATACAGATAGATAGATATATGTCTCTCCCCACACAGAGAAAGATGTTCAGATGATGAAATTCAATACAGCTGAAGACACACATATACACAAATAAGCACCTATTTCATATGGTCACCGTCATGCAGCTTTTGTTAATGGCATTAAACATCTCTGGTGGTTGTGAAGCTGGCTTTGAAGGTCAGGTCTTTCATGTCAATCTCACACAGAAGAGTGATTCTCTCCATATGTCAATGAATGATCAAGATTAGAGGGCATCAAGAAGACAGTAAGTTCCCCTCTGACACCAGCTTTCAATACACACACACACACATGCACATGCACGTACGCACACAAGCACGCACACACCTACATCTTTCACACCTATATAAGCATAGGCAAACAAGGATAAACTAGGATAAACTAAATAAATCAAGGGTCTAGGTTTGGTTTTAACATAGGGACATTTAAAAATGAGCTGGATATAATCATACATGCAGACATCCATAATACTGAAATCAAAAAGCAAAACTTATTCATGTACCTTCTACTCCTGAATTATAGTCATAATGGAGTTTCTTAGAAATAATGATGGGTACCGTGCAAGATGTGATTTCAGCATGAGGGAGAGAGCTGAGGAGAGATGAGGTCTCATCTATTCTGTGTGACTAAAATCACCCTTTCATTTCATGGAAGAGTGTGTGAACTCACTTCCATCTCAGCAAGGCTGGCAATCACAGGAAGCAAAACAACTTAACAACAGGAAAAAGTGGGATCAGAAGAGGATGACGATTACTCTCAAAGCACTAAATGTCAAAGGACTAAGCTGAAAAATGTTTGAAGAGTAAAACCGGTGAAGGATGGATCATTTTTTGTGAATATTACAGTAAAGCCGAAAACTCTCTCTTTTGTGAAGTCAGTGACACTGTAGTATTGATTTCTCGCATAGCTTGATGTTTTCCAATGAAATCATAAAATCAAGTCATAATATATGTAAAAAAAAAAAAAAAAGTTTCACCGTTGTTGTTGTTGTTGTTTTTCAATCCAAAACCATGTAGCTGTCTGTATTTTGTAATGTTATTGTTATAATAATGTTATTGTTAATAATGTTATAATTATTTATTTATAAAGATGTAAAGCCCTAGGGTTACCTAAGTGTTATTTACGTTTGTAGATAAGTTTATATATATATAGTACTGTGCAAAAGTCTTAGGCCACTAGTATTTTCAAATCAGTTATGTTTTGCTGTAGTGTGTCAGTAGGAAATATCAGTTTACATTTCCAAACATTCCTTATGTAAAAGGTCCTTATGTGAGAAATAAAGAAACAGAACAAACTGAGACAGACTTAATTCAGAAAAACTGTGGCAATGTCTCCAAGTTTTAGGCACTTGTGTAAATGCTGTAAAGTGAGGATGGTGCTGTCAAAAATAATGCCATAAATATATTTCATTAATTAACTTCTATTAAATTAACTAAAATAAATCAACATTTAGTGTGACCACACTATGCGTTAAGAAAAGCTTTTTGTCCTAGGTGCACTTGCGCCTTGTACTTGTACTTGTACTTGTTTTTCAGGTAGCTTTGCAGGTAAGTTTCTTGAAGCATTTTGGAGACATTGCCACAGTTCTTCTGGATTGAGTCTGTCTCAGTTTTAAACAAAAATATTTAGCAACACCTAACTGTTTTGAACATTTTTAATCACAAATGTGTCTTGAGCATCCAATCAGCATATTACAATGATTTCAGAAGGATGTGAAAATTCAGGTTTGGCATCACAGCAATAACATTTGAAAATAGAAAACTGTTATTTTAAAGTGTGAGCCATGGTTGCCTTTCAAAAACATCTTACCGGCAGCAAACTTCTGAACAATTTACATTCTGTAATGAGAGATAGATGACACGAACAGCATTTACTGTGTGTGAAACTGACCTCGCAAGTTTAGGATACATCAAGTTTGAAACCATTCAAAACATTCTATATTATAATAATGCTTACTGCTACACAAACTCAGTTCAGCTTGTCTGTACCTTACCTTATAAAGCTGCTTTCTCTTTAAAACTCTCTTGTTCACAAAACATCTAAAGCTTAACAGAATAAATGCTCAACAGAATATATTTTCTTTCATTCTGACCGACAGGACACAGATAGTCTGTCATAAAGAGGGGATAAAAGGGAGTGATAGAGGGGAAGTAGAGGAATCTAATTACAACAAGCTGCAGATGGATGTCTGTGTTAACCCCTTTTGTTCATTTTGCTTTGAAACAAAGGCAAGCAAAGCAGTTTGAAAGGCACAAAGTGAGGTAGAAACACATGACATAACACTATTCATTCTGTTCAAAGCAGATGTGCTGTTGCTTCAAAAAGTAACCAGAATAATTATGCACTATGTTTTCTAAATATTAATATTATTGTGACAAATTCTTTTTTCAAGAATTTAATAAAACTGTCATTACTGGATCTTCCTATGTCATGACAGGCTTCTCTCTGGTGAGATTGCCCAGACTTGTCCAATCACCGGCACTTTCTCACAATCAACTTCATCCAATCAACAATCCACGCAACATGGAACCTCATAACAGAAGTTTAATAAAATATTTTCTATATCCTACTATGAGGTTCCATGTTGGGTAGGATGCTGCCTTAAAGAGCTATTGTTCAAAAGTAAATCTCAAGTTCAAAGACAATCTCTTATTGACTTAGATGGCTTGTAAAATTGGCTGAATTGTGAAGTTTTAGTTATTCATCACTTAGTTCATGTGTTTGGATTTTTTACCTAAACAATCCTTCTTTTGCATCCTGCGAAAGACAGGGTTTACCATTTATGGTCATGGCAGGAGTTACACAGACAATGTAAGTGGACCTTTCTATCTCACTGATCTCATGTTAATATGGATAATGTTTAATTCTTTAGGGCTATGCTTTTAAAACGATGTGTATTGGCTGGGCTAGATGTCACTGTTTATTTTGTTCTAATTTTTTCTATAGTTTATATATATCTATTTGTATAAATAAATCCAGGCTCAATGGATGCCTTTAGTGATGTTTCTGCAAATTATATTATATTGCATGTTCTGTGACACTTTCAAAATAAAATGTCCAGTGAGTGGTGCTAAAAGTATTTTCATTTTTATCCTAAACAGAAAAATTTTGCAATGTCATATTACGTTCACGTAATAGAAAGTTTGTTGAAACCAGATGGACATTTTGTGTCAGGATGTCCCAGTAGCCTGGGAATGTTGCATCATTTATGGGGTAAGTTGTCACAATGAAACCTGTCATAACAACCTTAAATAGGCTTTTCTGCCTGTAATATATAATAATTGACAGTGAATTGAAGAGCTGTCAATAGAGATTAATTTGTATCAAACTCTTAAAAGTAATCAGACAGTGAAAAGAAGAGGGAAAAAACTGTCAATAGGTTTTCTTTGAAGAACTCTTTATTTGCAATCTGATTTATTTGCAATCTGAGCTGAACTCCAAACAGACAAAAGCAGCAGGGGCTGTTTATGAGTTAAATAACTTCAGCAAATTTTTTCACCTCCAATAACAATAGAGATGCAAACTGCGACAGGCATGTAGATGAAGCTCAGCAAGGTCCAAAACAATTATAACTAGATGACTGGAAGATGGAGAGAGAGAGAGAGAGAGAGAGAGAGAGAGAAAGGAATGTGATGAGATGAATGTTTGTTTGTGCAGTAATGATTTTTTCAGTGCGTTCATATGTGAGATGTTTTAAAGACCTCAGGTAATGAATTGCTGGTAAAGAGATTGAATTCAGGGCAGAACTGGGCTCTGGTTACTAATGTTGTGAAGAGAACAGCCACAGAGAATTACCTTTAAGACCACTCACATCCTCAAATTTAAAGAAGCAGAGGTGACAACAAGTTTTGAATAGTAGAAGACAGCGGAAATTGATGTCCATTTCAAGACTCCACAGGTCAGATTTCCTTCTAAATTTTACCTCATGAAATCATCATGTGAATGACAGGGCTGCAGTGGGTATTTTGGGATATTTTAAGTAAACCAAATGTTTTGGAACATATTATATATTGAAAAAAATGTCATATCACTGGCATTATGTTTGTCTGTTAATGTTTTGTATTTGCATTTTTATTTATGAATTAAATTAACAGAATCACAGAGTCGCATGTCCTTGTGGGATGAAAGGGTTAATGAGTTTGGCCATACAAGAGGAAAAGATGAGAATAATTAATTAATAAAAAATTAAACAAACCATGAAAGATGGTGAGTTTAAATTTAATAAAGAGGGACTTAATGAATTACTGCAGTGTAACAAATCATTATTCCCATAAATGTAGATTTCTTTTTTTTTTCTGATTAGACAAATTTCTGTAAGTTCAAGACTGTCAAAACTACATACAATATATTTTAATTTAGCAAAATAAAACCACTAAATCTTCACTTAGATTGTTTTAAGATACCTTTATTAACATAAATATTTATACTGAATCTACTGATCTATTTAGTAAGTTAAATTACCTTATATTAATTTATTAATTTATTTTTGCTTCAGTCATTTGATTTCATAACAGAAATCTACTGGGATGTGTACTTGTAGTGCTGAATTTATTTATTTGAATTAAATTCCATTTTAACACTTCTTCCTTAAAATTTTAATTACATTTATTTGGTTTGCTACCTCCAAATTCAAGAATTTTCATTCTCATTCTGGACATTACATTTGATTTTCGGGTCTTTAGCTTGATGAAAAATGCCAAAGGCTCCATAAATGTAGTCTAGTGTAACAAGAGGAGCAGGGAGGCAAGGAAAAACAACTTGTGTGCAAGAGATGAGGAGAGTATGTCAAACAATTAAATATGCCCACTAAACCAGTGTATAATCACCTCTGCTTCATCTCCTCCCTCTGTAGCTGACATCTGAGGGTTCATGTCACGGCCCACTAAGTTCCTCTGATTTCATACGCCACAATTCATTTCGTTATCTTCCTGCTAGCAGATGTTACTGGAAAAAAAAATTATTTACATTTGCATAAACAATGTATATTTTTATTGTTGGTGTTTCATATTTTTTTTTTATTTCTGTCTTCCTCACACCTTTCTTCTCTCATTCATGTGGTTGTAATGACTTGAACGACCCAAGATGTTTGACTGCAGTCCATTTATTTCTTCACAGTTGCAAAGCAGGACAATAACGTGTAATTCCCAAATAGTTTTTTTTTTTTTTTTCAGACTCATTTGGGTTTGTGCCTGTGAGTCACAGATGCTATCATGTACAGTTGCATCTTTAAAAAATTGAATATCATGGAAAAGGTCTATATTTATTTATTTTTTATTAAAAAAAAACATGCTTTCTTATATTCTAGATTTATCGCACACTAACTGAAATATTTCAAGAGTTTTATTGTTTTAATTCTGATGGTTATGACTTACAGAAAATGTAAAGTTCAGTATCCTAAAAAAAATTGAATATTTAATTTGAGCTTGATTAGTTTGATTAATTTTGAGTATAATTACTGTGTACCTCTTGGGCTAGTTTAGAGCATGCAACCACAGTTATGGGGAAGACTACTGACTTGACAATTGTCCAGAAGACAATCATCAACACCCTCCACAAGGATGGTAAGCCACAGAAGGTCATTGCTGAAAGGGCTGGCTGTTCACAGAGTGCTGTATCAAAATATATTCATAGAAAGTTGACTGGAAGGAAAAAGTGTGGTAGGAAAAGGTGCACAAGAAACAAGGATGACCACCGCCTTGGGAAGATTTTCAGGAAAAGCCGATTCAAGAACTTGGGAGAGCTTCACAAGGAGTGGACTGAAAACTAGAGTCAGTGCATCAAGAGTTGCCACACTCAGACGTCTTCAGGAAAAGGGCTACAGCTGTCACATTCCTAGAACCAAGCCACTCCTGAACCAGAAAAAAATGTCAGGAGCATTTCACCTGGGTAAGGAAAAAAAGAACTGGACTGTTGCTCAGTGGTCCACAGTCCTCTTTTCAGATGAAAGTAAATTTAGCATTTCATTTGGAAATCAAGGTCTGTAGTCTGGAGGAAGATTGGAGATGCACAGAATCCAAGCTGCTTGAAGTCCAGTGTGAAGTGTCTGAAGTCAGAGATGATTTGTGGTGACGTCTGCTGGTGTTGCTCCATTGTGTTTTATCAGGTCCAAAGTCAATGTAGCCATCTACCAGGAGATTTTGGAGAACTTCATGCTTCCATGTGCTGACAAGCTTTATGGAGATGCAGATTTCATTTTCCAGCAGGACTTTTAGCACCTGACCACAACACCAAAACCACTTCCAAGTGGTTTTTTGACCATGATATTACTGTGCTTGATTGGCCAGCCAATTCACCTGACCTGAACCTCACAGAGAATCTATGAATCCTATCTATGAATACTCAGCAGTGCCACAGGCTGATCGCCTCCATGCCATGCAGCACTGAAGCAGTAATTCCTGCAAAACTAGCCCAACCAAGTATTGAGGGCATACTAAAACCTACTTTGGAGATCTTGAACATTTCTGTTTTGTATATCTTTTTTTGACTCATCTTTGATAAAATATTCAAATTTGTAATTTTCCTAAGCTGTAAGTCATAATCATCTGAATTGAAACAAAAAAACTGCGCAATGAATCCAGAATAAAAGAAAGTTTGCTTTTTTAAATTAAATTACAAAAAATAAAGAACTTTTCCATGATAGTATACCTGTAGTTTCTGCCAAATGCGGTGGAGTGTCTGACCAACACCAGTATGGAATTAAGATCTTTCTCATGCAAAACCTTATTTATGCCCCGGACCAACAAGCAAGCCAAAGCAAACAGCATATCTGATTCTGGCCTTTGCGAACCATGTGGCCCATTGATGAATAACCTGTCATTTGAAGGGACAGAAAAGCATCATGAGTCATGCTGCTGGAGGTACGTCATAATTTCACTGACAGCTCTGAGCATCACAGATTGATACTTCTGGAGCATTGTCTCTTTGTCACACTGTTTCTCTATGGCTGAAGAGCTGAGAGTCATGTAACCAGATCAAGTGGACAGATCAATTACTTTTATGTCAGTGCTACTAACAGAAACACTCACTATCAAAAGCATCATATTAAGTACCTCAAGCTGTCACTCCACTAGATTCCTATGGGAATTTTAGAGATGTGGTTCTGCTTGACAGTCCCATGGTGGTATATGTCTCTATGAATGAAATTCTTCATTATCACTGACTCTGTGCCATAAGAAGACGGCTTCTTAGATCACTGGATCTCTGCTAAGGGCAAGCCATGTGGAAAATCCAATAATAGTCCTTTGACTCTTAGAGAATGGATTCATACTCAGTCACACCATGCTTAAATCAGTCAAACTGACTCCAAATGAAAGAGAAAGAGAATAAACTATCAGAAAGAATGAAGAGAAATAGAAAGAGAAATTGGTTAAGGGCTCTGCAAGGTGACAGCTCTGTTCTGAAGTAAAAATAATATTTGACATTCAATTCTTAAAAAGAATACAAATAATTATATTCTAAATATTATGGTTCTCAAGTAAATTTTATTTTAGGATGTTTATATATTTTAATAGAAAACAAATGAAAAGAAAATGAACAACTCAACATTTTAATAATTTGAAGAAACTTTTTCCTATAGGGAACTTTTTGTGCATCCAAAGGTGGATGATAAAGCTTGTTCTTTGTCCATTCATGCCAATAAAGAACCTTTATTTTCAAGAGTCTTCCTCTTTTAAAAGCTCTACAAATACTGATCAAGCAGTCTCCCAGTTCTGATCAACCAATGAAGGCTCATTTTACAGCCATTATCATATTCAATTTCTAATGTTTTAATTAAATTGTAATGACATCCATTGCAAATTCAGTCCCTAAACATACTTTATTAGCATACATGACATGTCTGGTTCTCGCATAAAAAGACTGGTTTATGATGTTTGTAGTTAATAGATTTGGCTGCTTTTAGCCTTACCCTGGAGTTAGTTGACCCTCTGCCTATGGCCATTATATCACATGTTTGAAGCTCTCCAAGAAAACAGCACAATGATTTTCATTAGTTTTGTTGACTGTAATGAATTCTGTCATTAACTAATCAAACTCATGTCATTCCATGAGAGAAATAGAACATGCTGCTGGCTGCTGGACTGTTAGTATAATTTGCTGCACAAATCACATTTTCACTCATTAATCCTTTGGTCAGAGCTGTGGTGCAGCAGTAGAATACATACTTGTTGTGCACAATAGTGTGTTAAATCTGACAGATTTTTACAATCATCAAGCAACTAAGTGTCATTCATTTTCAAAGAGAATTGAGATTTGCAGCAAAAAAAAAAAAAAAAAAAAAAAACCTCTGACATGCATATAGATATTGCTAGCCATCCCTCATCTGATGAAACCCCTTCTATTGTTGACATTTTATTCAACATGAAATTGGTCTTTTACCTTTTCATAATTTATGCATTAAAAAAAACAGTACATGGGAAAAGGGAGTTAAGGCTTGAAAGGAAGAAGATATATTAGGATGAAAGTGAAAAACAGCTGAGAGTGTGGGGATGATAAAGAAACTCATAATGAGCTTTTCTTTATTTTCTCTTATTTCTTTCAGTGTCTCTCCCTTTTTCTCTCAGTGATTGCTCTCTTCTTATCAGCACTCGTTTACAAGGGCCATTCTCTTTTGACAATACCAATATCTTCTGTTCTGTGCTTCCAAAAAGAGACTCAAAATCAGAACAGGATTTATTATTCAAAAGCTTTTTTAAACTACCTCTTTCACCCAGGGTTAAGGATCTCTCTGTAAAACCTCAAAGTCACACAATTGCCACTTGAACACAGGACCCACTCATTCAACCCCCCTTTCATTATTCATAGTTCTTATGAGGGTGGGGAGTGAAGGAGATTTATTCAGACAGATTAATTCAACTTAAAGGTGAAGTGTTTCTGAGCCAAATGCAACACTAAACAAGTCATAGACAATGTTTTTATTAATATTTTATTAACATTTATATAATAATTACGAATTTTAAGAGATGTAAATATCGTTCTTCAAACCTTTTCTATTTCTTCAGCTGTCGTTTAAATGGACCACCACTATTGGGTGCTACTTGAAGGTGCAGTGCCTAATGCTTTGACTTTGTTTGGAACTATTTTTACTGATGGAAAAAAAAAAAAAAAACAGATATTGGCAATATTTTGTAATTTAGTTAGCTAAATGAATGAGTCATGAGTTGTTTCCCAAATAAAATACCATAGACTATGCACGTGCGGATCCATAAGCAAAGCTTTATCCTATACAGGTACATCACAATAAATTAGAATGTTGTGAAAAAAGTTCATTTATTTCAGTAATTCAACTCAAATTGTGAAACTTGTGTATTAAATAAATTCAATGCACAATGACTGAAGTAGTTTAAGTCTTTGGTTCTTTTAATTGTGATGATTTTTGCTCACATTTATCAATAACCCACCAATTCACTATTTCAACAAATTAGAACACTTCATAAGACCAATATAAAAAACACATTTTAGTGAACTGTTGGCCTTCTGGAAAGTATGTTCATCTACTGTACATGTACTCCATACTTGGTAGGAGCTCATTTTACTTTAATTACTGCCTTAATTCGGCGTGGCATCGAGGTGATGAGTTTGTGGCACTGCTGAGGTGGTATGGTGGTTTCTTTGACAGTGGCCTTCAGCTCATCTACATTGTTTGGTTTCTTGTTTCTCATTTTCCTCTTGACAATACTCCATAGATTCTCTCTGGGGTTTAGGTCTGGTGAGTTTGCTGGCCAGTCAAGCACACCAACACCATGGTCATTTAACCAACTTTTGGTGCTTTTGGCAGTGTGGGTAGGTGCAAAATACAGCTGAAAAATGAAATCAGCATCTTTAAAAAGCTGGTCAGCAGAAGGAAGTATGAAGTGCTCCAAAAACGGTTGCAGAGACAACGGTTCAAGCAACTTGGGCTATGAGCTTCTCCATAGAGCTGAAGATCTTTGCCCGAACCCGACGGGACCCGTCGGGACCCGACGGGTTCGGTCGGGTTCGGGCTTAATTTCTATCATTTTACGCGGGCTCGGGCCGGGCTCGGGCTTGCGCTCCGGTTTGCGAGGTAAACGAGCGGTCATGTGATGTGTTTCGATTAGCGCGAGAAAGATGCGAAAATAAATGCTGAGCAGGTGTAATGGAGGCTTGCCTCTGGTGATTACGTTTTGGTTGCACCAGCAACTAAAGCAAACTCTGAGGTGTGGAAAAGTTGTGACCATGCTTATAATGAGAATAATGAGTCAATAATGACGCACCATCAGTGAGCGCAGGAGCGCGCTGAAGACATCTACAGTGGATTCAATCATTTTCCTCCACATAAACATGTAGACCTAGCCTAATCTCTGTGAGTAAAGGTTTTTCAAATGATAACTAAATATTCATTGAGTCTTAAATGCATAATGTTGACAGAGTGTTTACGCTAATGTTGCCATTATTCTTTTATTAAATAAAGCAAATCCGGCGGAGCCTTTATCTTAATTTCGTTATTGCCAAATACCCAACTTAATTAAAAATTTATCTTAATTTTTTTTTTTTTTAAATTACTCGTTTTTATTGGTGCGTTGGTCTATTTATAGGTTAAATGAGCCTATGTCTAGAATGCTGAGATGTTACGATGTGACACAGGACTTATTATGTTATGAGTAAATTATGTTAAAACATGAATAAATTGCTCATTGTTGGCAAAAGGCAAAAGAGCTGTGTGCGTGCGCACATTTGAATAATGTCGTGCTGTAAACGGGTTCGGGCTTTAAAAAAGCTGTCAATCAAAATGTACTTGTCGGGCTCGGGCCGAAACCTGTCGGGCTCGGGTCCTGTCGGGCCTAACTTTTAAGGCCCGATTACAGCTCTACTTCTCCACCCTTCCTCCAGACTCTAGGACCTTGGTTTCCAAATAAAATATAAAACTTGCTCTCATCTGAAAAGAAGACTTTGGACCACTGGGCAACAGTCCATTTCTTCTTCTCCTTATCCCAGCTAAGACGCCTCTGATGTTGTCTGTGGTTCAGCAAATTCCTTGACATGTCTGTGTGTGGTGGCTCTTGATGCTTTGAGCCCAGCCTAAGTCCATTCCTTTTGAAGTTCACTCAAATTGTTGAATCGTTTTTGTTTGACAATCCTCATAAGTCTGAGGTTCTCTCGGTTGGTTGTGGATCTTTTCCTTCCACACTTTTTCCTTCCGCTCAATTTTCTGTTAACATGCTTGGATACAGCACTCTTTGAACAGCCAGCTCTTTGGCAACGAATGTTTGTGGCTGACCCTCCTTGTGAAGGGTGTCAATGATTGTCTTGTGGACAACTGTCAGATCAGTAGTCTTCCTCATGATTGTGTAGTAAACCAAACTGAGAGACCATTTTGAAGCCCCAGGAAACCTTTGCAGGTGTTTTGAGTTGATTAGCTGATTGGCATGACACCATATTCTAATTTGTTGAGATTTGTTAATTGGTGGGTTTTTGTTAAACGTGAGCCAAAATCATCACAATTAAAAGAACCAAAGACTTAAACTACTTTATTCTGTGTGCAGTGAATTTATTTAATACACAAGTTTCACATTTGGGTTGAATTACTGAAATAAATTAACTTTTTTATGACGTTCTAATTAATTGCGAAGCACCTGTATATGGATTTTTGAACGCATAAAAAGACTGACAGGAAAATAAAATATTCTGACATGCTAAACAGTTTTACAGTGGCCACTGTCACTTTTCATTTTTATGTTTACAGATATCACCAGGATCTCTCAGTACAGTTATTTGTGTGGTTTCCTTCTCAGAGTATGACCCCCCCTTAAATCGCTTTTAACTGGGTGAATGATGCTGCCACAAAATACTTCCTACACTAAAACAGATTAGCACTTCCTTCTAACAACAGCAGTAGGGCTACACATTTTGTGATCCATTTGTGCAAATGGGTTTTCTAATTCAATCAAATGATTTATGGCCACAATTTGCTTGCGTTTTATCAATATGGTTGTTTGGATTTTATCAGACCACACAAAAGCCAGTTCCAGATCTGATATTAGCATAATGTCATGCTCTGTAGCTGAACAGAAAGAGGCTGTTTGTTTCTGATTTATGAACAGGTGTGTAATGCCACACTATAGCAGAAGATGGAGGTTCTGTAGATGCAATTAGCTAAAGATGCTCTCATCCAGATCATCTAATGTTATATGTTTAGCACATTGGAGCAGCGGCCAGTTGCTTAAAATAAGCCTATATATTAAGACTATGTCTTAAGAACTAGTATGACTAACTAGCAGTTAACAAGGGGTAATAAGTCAAATTTATTATTTATACATTTTACTTTTATTATCAGTCTTAAAAAAAGAGTGTGTGTGTGTGTGTGTGAGAGAGAGAGAGAGAGAGAGAGAGAGAGAGAGAGACAGAAAACAGATATCTAACTTGTAAGACTAGTCTTAGCATTTTATGCAAGCACCAGCATCAGGTTTTATTCTGAGTAAAGTAATCACAAACCAAACCTGGACCAATCAGCTGTGAGCAATTGACATATAACTAGACATTTTAGAGACAAAACAGCCTAGTTTGTGCAGCTACATAATAATTATGTTTATTTTATATGAATTATAAACTGTATCCTTAATGCATTACACATTGTAACACCGTGACAAAGGGAACATATAACACACACAAGCAATATCTTCACAATTAATTTTCAACATTTACTTTAAAATAAACGCATAAAAATAAATACAAGATTGAAAACACATAAAGGTTAAAAATGTTGATGTTTTCTTTTAGGCTCTTTGTAAATTTACATAAATTATTAATTAAATAAATTCAGATGATTTTGTTCCATTAATATAGATAATTATTGAATCTGCCTTCTCACTTTCGTGACAGCCCCAGTGTTTTTTCTCTGCTTTGTAAATGTTTAAATTCATTATATTTTTCATATCATATCTCTTCAACAGATAAGTTTATTGTGTTAACTCTCTCAAGAGTGTACTGCACTCTCCATGTTTCCTGTGATTGGATATTTGCTGCAGATGTCATATTTTCAAGTCACATGCTCCAGTTAATCATAATCTCTGAGTTAATTATAATCTCTGGATCGAACCCTGAGTTAATAGACAATTCTTATAGTGAGGATGGTTAACTCATCGAACCCAATGTCAACCAGCTTGGATTTGCTTGGTTTTGTCAACTCCAAACCTACTCTTAAACTTATTGTTTAACTAGATTTATGTAATCCACCTGCACAGCCTCATCATTTTCATAAAAAAACACACACAAAATTAACTGAGGTTGGTGGTTTTATATGTTGCATCAGGGAAACACAGATGACCTTATCAGAAACTTTTATCTTTTTCTTTTTTTTTTTTTTCAAGTTTCCCTTTCAGGACAATCACAGCTGCCTTATTTTTATCCATCAAACAATGATGAAAACAAAGGAATGTTGGAGACAGACGTCAACACCAGCACCTGCGAACCTGGAGCATTTTTTCCTTTTGCTTCTCACCTGCAGAGTAATTGAAGGGAAGACCTACTGTTTCCAAAAGCGATGTGCCCTTTAAATGTCAAAAAAGATTAATAAGATGCTGCATGCAATCTAACGATCTATGTAATCAGCTATAGAAATGCTTAATAGAGGTGAGACATTTCACCAGATGAATGCATGTCAATAATACACAAAGTACTCATAGAGCAAGTATTCAGAATAAAGTGCTATCTATACCAGAAGGGTGGACTGTTTGCTTTTAACATCTGTCTTTCTAAACCCCCACATCTCTACCCTTATAATGGTCTTCTGTGGACACATTGACCTTAGGATACCTTTTATGACACAGAAAAGATACCTAATGTAATTTAACAGATAATAAAGTAGTGAATCTCACGGCTTAATGGTTAAGTTGTGTGGACAAATGAAGAAAAAAAAAATACACAATCCACCAAATGTAACCAAAATGAATTATTCATGCCGCCAGTAAACCATTCAGGGGGAGGAAATACGAAACGCCATTGTCCAGGTATTCAGACAAAGGGAGTCAAAGAGCAAAGACAAACCTCAGCTAATGTCTCTCTAAGGGAGATTTATTCATTCATTCAGAGGAAGGGACAGTGAACATCCAGGAAAGACAGACAAAAGTGTTTATATTTATAGTCCTTCATGTTATGGCATTTAGCACATGTGACCATGAAAACAGATGCTGCATCCAGTGTAATTAAAGGTGACAGTTTCTCATATTATGTATACAGTCATATAACTCATTGCAGTCACAGACACTGCTTGCTTGCTTATTTACTTACTTAGTTGTTTAAGATGACGATGATAAAAACAAATTCCTCACATCTGTATTACATTCCTATTGTTGTCTAAGCTTATTTTGAAGGATTCTTCAAAGTATAAATCTTATTAATATTAATTACCTTAGATAATAGATTAATTGAATATACATGAACACATTTGCAAGGTAGTTTAGAAAGCATTGCAATTGCATTTGCTAATTGCTATTAATGTGCTTTCTGTACCTTTTGCTTTGTGAGTGGTTGTGAGCAATAAATTGTTTTGTGAGGGGTTGCACTGGTTAAAAAGAAATGTAAATTAATTAATGTAAATGAGTGTGGGCATAACAGACTCAGTGATGAAACAATGGGAATTTTGTGGCAATGATTATTCTATAATCGAGAAAAATTGATAGTTCACAAATGGCAGATCATTCGACCCTCCCTGATAATGAATTTCTTGTTAATTTCCTGTTTAAAGAACGTGCTTACAAGAGTGCAAGGTATTTATAGCACATAATCATTGCCTTAAATATTTCTTATTTTATGGCAAGTACTTTTATAGCTATGGATGAATAGCTATAAAAGGAATAGGCTTGATTTTTATCTCAATGATCCTTGCTTTGTTGTATTTTTAAATTAGATTTTTTTTTTTTTCGCTGTACCAGAAGGTCAAGGCTGAATGCCCCAGTGAGTCCCTGCTGGCAAATGATCTAACTAGACCACTCTGGCATATTTTTTAAGCAACATATAAATCTCATATAAAACTTATTTGCTAATGTCTTATTAGTGCATTGCCCATTTCTGAATGGTTTCTGAAAGCATAAAATGTACTTTTATATTAAGACAAAGCCTCAAAGATGTCCTTCAAAAGTATCAGGTAAACAACGAAGAGATGCAGTGCATAAGAACAGTCATACACTGCATAAAACTCTTATTCAGAGATCAATAATAAGATCCAACATGCCTGCCACATCAGTCTCAAAAGAAAATTGCAATGGTGCATGCCACTTATTGAGGTGGCATGCAATAATATAACACACTGGCAACACATGTTCAAGCAATCAAATGTATTCAATACCTGAGTTATTTTGATGGGATTTGAATATTAATGATGGGAAACATTGTAAGAACACTTGACTTCAGCACTTAAACACACTAGCACATGCAAAGCGGCGAGTGAGGAAAGCAGCATTAACTTCAGCAGATTCACATTGTGCATTCACAACAATGGAGTTTCTGCTGTGTAAAAGATCTAGGGGCAATTTATAGAAAATAAAATGAGTGCTGGGTCATGCCACTTTTAATAATTGCCATAAATTATAAAATGGTCAAGAGTGGGGCACTGAGAATTATCTCAAACTTGATCACTGTGAAATCTAATTAACATGATAATTACCAGATGGTAATTAATCTTCATGGAACAGAGTCAAACCACAAAGTGTAGATATAGACTGCATAAAGCATCTAGATTCAGATTTAGTGAACTGCTATAGACATGATGAATTAAATGAATGGGACTTTAACTGACACATTGAAATGAATGTGGTATCTGTGTTGTTGTTTTTTTATTTAAGTTTTTTAATGATTTTTGGTTTGATTTGGTTTGTTTTTGTCTTCCTCCGTTCCTTTTCTGTTTGTGCATGATTTAGGATTGTGGGAAACAAAAGTTATTACCAAAACGGAGAGGGAATGGGAGGAGATAACTAACCTCAGAAGTCATGATTTTATGGAAAGCCATAACAAGGGCATGTAAGCGCAAGGAATAACACATTTAAGGATCTATAATGTGCCTATTAAGGATGTTTCTAACTCTGAATCTGGTTTTAACATTTTTAGTTGTATTTGCAGCCATACTCATTAACCATTCTATCAGTTAGTTAAGTTCTGTAGTTAATAATTAAAAATCTTTTTATTATTGTATTATTACATTTAATTACATCATGTAATATTTAGTCATATTCCACTTTATGCATGCATTCTTTTTACTGCATATATTTTGTTTTTGTTGACATTAGTATTAACTAAAAAATATTTGAACCATTTAATACAAAATATATATATAAATATATCTAAACTGTGAAGCTTGTTACACAGCAGTTACATCTGTAATGGAAACAGGTCAATTTAGCTCAAAGGGAATCATTTAAGATTTTAAAGGGAATTTAAACAGAATCACTGTTTCACGGCTGATCACTGAGACGCCCTGCGGTTCAGTGAACGAGCCGTTTAACATCAAATCTGCGCTGGATATTAATATCCAAAGTATAGTGAAAACACTATCAATTAGCACAGTAACAAGATCGGCAGTTTAAGACATTAACTTGTAAGCACAAAACACAAGATACTTCTCTTTTCCATATGAATAAGACTTTATTAGATAAATCTAAGACATATAAACTAATCTAACACATAAACGTACTCACTCACACATTCACACAAGTTGCAGGAAGATCGAAAGTTAGGAAAAGATGAGTTTAAGAGAATGGAAATATGGAATTCCGAGTTTACAGCAATACGTTAAATTGCATAGACATGAACCACCATCAATCACGTAATTAGCGCTCGCATTGAGTTCCTCAATGAGGTTAAAATTATATTAGATACATCAGTAAAGGTCACAGTCTGGAGGTTACTTGCGTCTGTGAAAAAGGGAATCCCGGTGAAAGGGGTATCCCGATGTCGCTGATTGGCTGGAAGTTCAGTAGTCGCTGAAGTGACGTCTTGGGAAGCCCGTGGTGGGGCGTTGGCTGAAAATGGAGTTGTGTGGCTGGTTGAAGTTGAACGGGCAGACGAGGTTGACGTTACAAAACTTAACTCAGAACACGAAACTCTCAAATGGAAAAAAAATAAATAAAGTTTGACGAGACTAGGTGGTGTTCCTTCTCATCGTGGCTAAGTAGCAGCAGGCAGGCATGCTGCAACCGCGCTCAAAGAATAGTGATGACAAACAGCATGGCTAAAAGCTAAAGCTAAGAAGCAAAGCTAAAAGCTAAAACTAAGAGCAGACATGACTAGTAGCAGAAGCAAAGCTAACAACTAAAAGCACAGACATGACTAATAGCAGAAGCACAGCTAGAGACTAAAAGCAAAGATTTTATGGTGTCCAAAGTATTTAAACTGGCCTGTTGGCCACACCTCAAATGTTGTCTTGACCAATCTGATATTGTCTTGGCTCGGGGGTATCATAAATCATAGGTTTATCTTACCAAGCATGTGGTCCGAATTTTCCCACTCTTGCAGGGTCTAATTTTGGACATGATTCCTATAACCAGGTTATGATATATTAGAAATACCGTAGTTATTAAAAAAAACATACACAATAAGTGATTATAACATGATAGTCAAATGTGTGGGTTACATATAAATGAATATGGAGTGAAGCGATTGACTGATTCATAAGTCTTTTTGAGTTCATTCTGGTCTGGTAGTTTTATTATATTCATAAGAGAAAGAAAGTCTGTACCGATTTTTCCCGGAAAAACACGACAGGCTGGAGGCGTGACGTCTGGTTCGAGTCATTTCAGTTACACATCAAACTACTATGGCATGATATAGCACTTTGTTAAATTGACATGTAAAAGCATGATTTGCATAATGTCATTACTAATGAAGATTACCACATAAGGAAGGGGCTCATCTTCATCCTCTTTATGACATCCAGAATTAGCGGCAGGTGGTTAAGAGATTTATTAGTCAAAGGACATTCAGAGACCATTATTCTTTAGACAAGAAATACTGTAGAGCTGATGAAAGACATCACAACAGTGAGGGCCAGTCTGATGCCTGCTCATTTCCATCCATCACCATCTATCCCACTCATTCCTGAGTCCTGACAGGCCTGACCCATAATAACATTAGATTTTCATTACACTGAGGGATTCACAGTTATTGTGTAGAATTAAATGTTACTTACCTTTGAACATTTTCACTGTTGTTTGGGTTATTAATTGCTGTAGCACAGTTGCTGAAATATGTCAACAAAAAAAGGCTTCATTATTTAAATCCCAAAACATTCAGATTATATCTAGACATAGCAAACACACCACTCATGGTGTCTGAGGAAAGGCCATAAAATAATAAAAGCAGCCATCCATAACACATTCTGTATGTACTACTACACTCTGACAGAGGCTTCTTGAAGATCCAGTCATGTAAACACCATAAAATTGACTAGGACAGTGGATACTGACTTGAAAAACTGCAGAAAATATAATTTTGCCTATTTGCAGTCTACTCAAGATGATACCTCAAGTTTGCTGCCTTTAAATCTAAGTGAAATCTAAGTGGTGCAAAAGTGGCAAACAACAGCGATGACTAGGTCTATTCCTAACGAACAGGGAACGTTCTCAGAATGTTGTGCCAAGGTTCTCTCAAAGTTATAAACAAAAATTCTTCCAGTAATGTTAATAAACTGTATGTTCAAAGTTATCTGCTCTTTAATAACATTATCAAAACGTTAGCACAAAACATTATTTAGGCAATGCATTGCTCATGGAACATTTCTTTCTGAAATAGTTTCCCTTCCTAGAAATTACTGTTACAAGTCAGAACGTGTGGAAACAAAGGTGATAGAAAATAATGAAGAGAACATTTTATATTGATAAATATCCTGTTAAGGTTAAGCAATATGTTGGACGTTGAATTTATATATATATATATATATATATATATATATATATATATATATATATATATATATATATATAAATTCAACGTCCAACATATTGCTTAACCTTAACAGGATATTTCAATAAAGTACTCAGAACTGAGACATTTTTTCATATATATTCAAGGTTATAGAGCAGTCTAACAGAAAATAAATGAATGGATGAATGAATGAATAAATACGCCAATCGTTGAATGGCACTGCGTCATTGCTCAAGGTCTGCGCTCAGACGCCTCCTCTGCGTATAGCCTCTGAGCATCTCGTTTTCACAGACCTGTATGAGTGAGTCTAGAGCAGGGGTCACTTGTTCACCACAGCTCTGCAAATGAACAAGTGTGAAAAAAACGCTGTTTAATTTTACTTGAGTCATGTGTTGGTGCTGAAAAACTAAAATGGAGGTTAATACTACGCTATCAGGACGCAACTTCATAGACCTGCGCATCCTAACGCAGAAACTTCTCTCCTCGGCGAACCAGTCGCAGCAGTTTCTAGACAATGAAACGGAGAGCGTCTCCGAGGAGGATTTGGACGTGAATACAGACATCTATTCTAAAGTTTTAGTTACTGTGATTTATCTCGTGTTGTTTGCAATCGGATGTTTGGGGAACTCGATCACCCTGTACACACTTCTCACGAAAAAATCTCTACAAAACCTTCAGAGTACGGTGCACTATCACCTGGCGAGTCTGGCCATATCCGATCTGCTCATCTTGATCCTCTGCATGCCCATTGAGTTGTACAACTTCATCTGGGTGCATCACCCGTGGGCTTTTGGGGAGGCTGTTTGTAAAGGGTACTACTTTCTGCGGGACGGCTGCTCGTATGCGACGGCGTTCAACATCGCCAGCCTGAGCGTGGAGCGCTTCATGGCCATCTGCCACCCGTTCAAGGCGAAGAGCATCATGTCGCGGAGCCGCACCAAGAAACTCATCAGCGCCATGTGGGTCGCGTCTTTTCTCCTGGCCACTCCGATGCTCTTCACCATGGGACAGCGACTGATGATCAAAGACGAATTTATATGCACCACTATTGTGTCCTCGATAGCTGCTAAAACCGTACTGCAGGTGAGCGAGCATTACACTTTACATTTTTGGGACGAGTGGAGAATTTGCCTGTATTTCTGTATCCTATAAAGCTTTGATTATATTTGAGTTGGGTTTTATCTTATACATGAATAGTAGAATTGTTTGTATCTAAAAGAAGTAACAACCTGTTGCGTAGCATTTCTAATTAATACCTGATCATTTTAAATATATATAGCCTATAATTGAGCACCATTGTGCAGCAGCAAGCATCACAACAACAAAAATGAACCTCAAGGTTGATCTAGATAAATGTGTGCAAATATATAGGGCCACATTCCGCCCTTGACTAAGCTACTACTGCTTCTACTAATAATGTTGATTTTACATTCTGACAGTTATCAATTAATTTTACTCCACAAAGCAGAAAAAAATACATCTACGCAAAACAGGCTATTAAACAATATGACAAAAATATACACTATACATAAAGACGCAACATAAAACCCAAGCCTGGGTAAACAGCATTGTTTAAAATGAGGGTAAGAATCATGTTTGCCACCCTCCAGATGGTTCAAATCAGTGTGAGATTACAACATTACACTAAAAACCAATGCTGACAAGTCCACTCACCAGTCCAAATAGAATAGGTATGAGTGGAAAATAAATTGTCCAAACAAGCAGTCTCTGCTGGAGTGATGAAACAAACTATGTTGACCCACAGCTCCAGTACGTAGAGTGGTTCAGTGCAACACCAGCCAGCCATGAACCATAGGTATCAGGGTAAAGACCAAAACCACTAGTACCTTTGGATCAAATAAAACAGTCAAACATAAACAAAACTTACCAAGTCCACCCTTAAAATATGTAATTTAACCCTAAGTAGCTATTTCTACATAAACAAGGATCTTGTCTTTGAAAAAATACTTTTGTTGATTTAACGTAATGCAGTTGGGTTGATTCAGTCACATTAATAATAATAATAAAGTTTGATTTGAAACCATAAAAGCGGTGGTTAAATGATTTAATATATTATGCCCCTATGATTATTTTGGACTTTCAAATGAATTGTTGATGTCTTAATTATTCAAACACATTAAAACGAAGACAAGCAGGGTCCTTATTGCTTCCATTGTGAGCCCTGATGGTCATGGAAGGCAAAATAAATCAGTCATTCTAATGAATTTAACTACTTTGTCTATTGAACTGTAAGTCTACTACAACTCATATCTGTTAGTTTAAGTAACAAGTGACAGAATTTGCTCAAAAATAATGATTTGCTATCTTACAAAAATGGAAAGCACTTACAGTGCCCTAAAGTAAATACTGATTGCTTGGAAATTGAGACATTATGCTTTGATTCTTGGAAAATTGTCCTTGCAGTCCTAAACCTTGCGCTTCTTTTATTGTTTTCTGTTACACCAGTTAATTTAATTTTGTTTGGAAAAAAATCAGTTTACAAGGACAGGAGGTCTCCTTCTTGTAAGACTCAGCTCTCTAACTTTCTATATTTAGAAAAAAAAAGAAAGAAAGAAAAGGTTGAAACTGAAAACAAGAACCTTTGGGGTTCTAGGCAAAAATACACGAAAATCATACTTAATTCTATATGAAATAACATTACAGCATTCCAAATAGATACTTGGAACTCATAGCACATTGGATACAGTTGGTGAGTCATGATCTGAAACAGGTTTATTCGCCAAGTGTGCGCACACACGCAATTATTTTGCTGTGTTTTTTTTAAGAGAATAGAGAATATGAATGCACACAAAAAAAGGCAAATATGCAGAAAAACGGAGAGATGCAAAAAGAGAGGTTCAAGAGTGACTGAATAAGGGATGAATTGATCAACAAAGTGATAGTTGGAAAGTCAGCTGTTTGCTACAGGACAAACAGCAAATCATGTTTCAATCTTGGCAAATTGGTCACCACAGAAAACCCCAAGATGTCCTCTTTTATATACAGAAGGTTTCACAATATGAAAAATGATCCAGTATTATATATTGCTATCAATACCTGAAATTCAAGTGCCCTGTGAGGCACAAAAATTTTGCACATGAATGGTCTTTTATTGCTTTTTGAGATGTGGTATAACCTCAGCACATAAAGTGTAATATGACATAAATATGTATGTTACTGAAGCTTTTTGTTCAGTAATAGTTTTTTTTTTTTTTTTTTTTTTTGAATATGAGCATATGTAGAGGTTTTCTGTACCTTTCACCCCCATCTGTTTGTTTTTGTAATCTTTCTTATGGCACAGTTTGCACCTGAAACTAATCTAGTACTGCACTTGAAAGTACATGGACACAAACATACAAATAAAATGAGACTGACATATATATAGCAGCAGGCAGTGCTGTATAGGTGGCTGATAGCTGATAGGCTACTGGCCTGGCACTGTGTTCTGGCAAATATTTAGAGTTCGTCTCACCATAAAAAGGGGGGAGAAGAAGGGATGAGTCAAAGTTAAAATCTTGCACAATCAATAACATTGGAAATGTGTGTGTACATTAAAACATAATAAGAAAAAAAGGGCCAGTACATTTAATACAGAAGGGACGTTCAATCTGGGGTTCTAGGGAGTGGAATGTATATAAAAGACTTATTTTCAAACCATGCTACATTACCATAAAAAAGTATGACTTTACTTACTTTTAAAAAGAAATAATACTTTTACATTTACATTTCAAATTAATGTTATTCCTTAAAAAACAATAATAATAATAATCAAATTTTCTACAAAAATATTAAGCAGAAAAAAAAAGATCACTATTGATAATAATAAGAAATGTTTCTTGAGAATCAAATCATATAATAATCATTTCTGAAAGATGTGACACTGCAGACTGGAGTAATGGCTGTTAAAAAGTTTTGCATCACAGAAATAAATTCTATATTTTTAATTCTATATTTCTATATAAGTTCCAAACTTTTTACAATAATGTATTTCTTTTAGGGCCTTCATAGTTGAAATGTTAACTTGAAATAAGAATTAAATATGTTTAATGTAATACTTTTAAAAACATTTACTGCATTTAAATATTACTATTTTATGTATTTTTAATAGCTTTTTTATTCATAGTTCTTGTTTTTAACAGTAAAAATTGTGTTATGCAATAGTACTATGATTTATATATGATTTGATTTATATATATTTTTTTCTTTCTTGCAGTGTACATGTATCTTTTGACAGGATTCCTTGCCACTGTTCCTTATATGTCTATTATTATCCATCAATTATGTATTAATAGTATGTATCTCTGTGTGTATCCATTCATTCATATTTTTATGTATTCATATATCTAATATTATTTATTCAAGACATATTCTAATGCAATTGTCTGAACAAAAATCATATCAAATCCAGGATAAACAGCCCACCTAAGAAATATGATATTTGCTCCTAAGCACACCTGGAAATAAATGTAAGACAACACATGTTAGTGAGTCCAGGAATCAGCAAATATAGAGCTGACGTGATGTGTCTATCCACAGTGAGCTAAGAGTGCACAGTGTACTGGCTGGTGTATCTGCTGCTGAGAGAGAGCAGCAGGAGGATGAACCCTAGTGCAAATGAAAGTGACTCAATACAGACTTTCTGTGAATCTGTGATATGTCAGTCAGTTACATTTTAAGTTAATTCTTAGTGGCCTTTAGTGGCAAGATATGTTATTACTTTTGTCCAAGATCCTGTCCATTGTATAAATTATTTAGTCAAAGTGCTTCAAAGCATTCACAGGTGCTCTCTTTACTCCAGACACCTTCAACCATCAGTGCACTGGCAGACAGAGAGATGTCTCACAGATAAAAGAAACCTCAGCCAAGAGTTCATCAAAGGAGAGAGACGAGAGGCCAAAGAAAGAGGGGAAAGGATACCTTTCAAAGTGATACCTTTCAGTCAGTAAACAAGATAGAATGAGACAGAGTGTCAACAAGGTGAATCTTTTTCCATCATGGGTTGATGCTAACCCTGAATGTTTTCAGTAAAAGCTCTGACTGATTTATCAGTCTTTTTCATGCTTCATCAATTTTGTCACACATCACCCAAAGCCCTACAACTGAACTGTAAATCAGATAAAGTGTTTATAATTAAATAAACTATTTTTGATAAAAGTAATAAAAATCTGGTAAATATTGTTAACTCTGCCCCAAAGTGATGCTTGTTTTAATTGCAGCACAGTGTTTTATTTAGATCAATGTACATGGAGTCATATTAAAAACAGTATTAACATAAACACATATACATATAGAATCATATCAACATTAATGGATTAGTTTATGGTGCCTTAATGACCTTTTTGGATCTTAATGTTTGTTTAGTTTTCATTTTTGAGTGAACTTTTACTTTAAGAGTAAAATAGAAAAATTCTCCAGACCCTGATCTGGATGGACCAAAGCTGCTTCATAATTGCTTTAGTGATGAGCAAAGACAAATAATAATCCTTACCTTCTGGGAATGCCTTCTTTTTGCAGTAAAACTTAGAAGCATGTCATGTTATCATGTTTTCAGTCATCTTAATTTTCATCACTACATTTTCTATTAGAAAGTGCACTGACAGACAGAGAGATGTCTCACAGATAAAAGAAACCTCAGCCAAGAGTTCATCAAAGAGAGGAGACGAGAGGCCAAAGAAAGAGGGGAAAGGATACCTTTCAAAGTGATACCTTTCAGTCAGTAAACAAGATAGAATGAAACAGAGTGTCAACAAGGTGAATCTTTTTCCATCATGGTTGATGCTAACCCTGAATGTTTTTAGTAAAGCTCTGACTGATTTATCAGTTGTCTTTTTCATGCTTCATCAATTTTGTCACACATCACCCAAAGCCTTCAACTGAACTGTAAATCAGATAAAGTGTTTATAATTAAATAAACTATTTTTGATAAAAGTAATACAAATCTGGTAAATATTGTTAACTCTTCCCCAAAGTGATGCTTGTTTTAATTGCGGCATAGTGTTTTATTTAGATCAAACATGGAGTCATATTAAAAACAGTATTAACATAAACACATATACATATAGGAATCATATCACACATTAATGGATTAGTTTTATGGTGCCTTAATGACCTTTTTGGATCATAATGTTTGTTTAGTTTTCATTTTTGAGTGAACTTTTACTTTAAGATTAAAATAGAAAAATTATCCAGACCCTGCATCTGGATGGACCAAAGCTTCTTCATAATTGCTTTAGTGATGAGCAAAGACAAATAATAATCCTTTTGTACCTTCTGAGAATGCAGTAAAACTAGAAGCATGTCATGTTTATCATGTTTTCAGTCATCTTAATTTTCATCACTACATTTTCTATTAGAAACAGAAATACCAGCTGTAAGATTTTGAAAAAAAAATATATAAAAAAAAACGCTTAGGAGACAATAAACAATACAAATAAACAAACACGTACTGTCAGTAACCATAGAAACCGCACTAATCCACCCTCTGCTTTAACACATGAGCTGTTATTTAAAGTGCACAAATATGAATTATAATGCTCATAACCCTTAAGGGCCTCACTTGCACACCACAGACCGGGATTTGGCTAATTACCTCATTAGTGCCTCTAAGGGTCATTACTTGGTTAAATCAAACTGTGCAATGCGCCTTGAACAAATGTGTATAAGGCACAAAAAATCTCAATTGAATAACTCCAACCCATTGCAGTGGTACAACTCTGTTTTATTAGCACACATGGCAATGCCTGTTGCTCCATTAGTCTGTTTATCCTTTGTTTCATAAGAACCTCTCCTCACTCTCTGTTGTATTCCCATTAGCTGTCAGTTTTTCATTTTGACGTAGTTGCCTGGTGGGATCAGTGGCTTTACTGAGTGAGGCAGTTTAGAAATCTACTGATGATTAGTCTAAAAGAAGAAGAAGAAAAAGGCAGCTAATCTGTTTAACACCTCAAATTGCATTTGCCCACATTTAAAGGTGCTGTGCTAAGTAAAGTGAACATTTTATCATGAGTTCTGCTCAGGTGGTCTCACATTGGACACAAATCTTACAATTATAATTGTGAAATTAGCATTAAACAAACAGGGAGAGATAAATGTTCCAGAAAAAGAGACAGTGCAGTACATAGTTGTTTTTAATTAATTAAAAATAATATAAACATAGCATAATTTAAATATAACATAAAACATCCCAGTGTTCATATCTGATAAGAAAGTAAGAAACAACATTATTATGTACATAAAATGTAATCAAATTAGATTTTTTTGATGTAATTCAATTTTCCATCTCTGGAAATGACTTTTACTGTTATAATGATGCAGGCACGGAAAGAGAAGAGAGGCAAGGATCTAATCAAAGCTTTTTAATAACAGAGATAAATAATAAGGACACAAGGAAACCAGAGAAACAGAGCACACATATAACAACTGACCAAGAACATAGGAAACACTAGTGCTTTATACAGTCATGTGAAACAGAAAGACACTCAGTTGAATTCCATGGTTTTCTGTATCAGGACATAATCTGGTTCTTGGCAGTCTTATAATTTGGAAAAATAAAAACTAAGTAACAATATTCTGTAGTGACTTTATCAGTCTTTCACATCATTATGGAGGACTTCTGGCACACTCTTTTTCACAACGTTACTCCAGATTATTGAGTTTTGTGGAATTAGTGTATACAAAGCTCTCGTCTCACTCAGGGGTGTACTCAACTTCAGTCAGGATGAGCTCTAGACTTTGACTGCTGCAACACTTTCGGTTATTTTTCAGTTGTTCTGTTGTAGATTTGCTGCTGTGCTTGAGTTTAAAATCTGATGTACTATTATTATATGAAGTTTAATTTACTCCCTCAGTATTACACTTGTGGCCCGAACATTAAAAAAAAAAAAATACATATATCTAAAAATAAATAAATAAAGAGAGAAGAAATGTATTCCATGTTAAACTGTTTTTTTTTTTCTTTTTTAAAAAAAAGTTGGTGTTTGAAATTAAGCTTTTTTTATTGATTGTAGTGCTAATAATTTTGATTATAGAGATATAATTCATTGTATGATAAACCTGTTTTTAAAGGCCCTTTAAAAACATATTCAATGATGAGCATGCTAATCTTTATTATCCTCGCACTTTATTATTGCTCAACTGAATTCACTGACTGAGCTCGAATGAAAATGACAGAAGTGTTTTCCGGCTTCACAGAATGAACCGGTTCCGTGCGTGGAACTGAAAGTCTTACAGTTACTTATGGACTGATGGATGGGCTTTTTTTTTTTTTTACACAGAATTATGCATTGCTGTTGGTTTTGTAACATTTTCTAACACACAGCTGCAAAATTACAGTCCAACTGAATGGGTGAACACCAAGGACTGTCTGGTGAACATGCACAAATTTAAACGGGCGACATGCTCGAAACAGACTGGTAAAAAAATTGGCTAACACTGGGGGTGCCTGTCATCAGTGTGGGCGGGCCTGTGCCTGTCGGGCCTGTCCGCTGCCTACACCCTTGATCTTATCCAAGTGCAAACACAGTTAAAAAACTTAATGACTGGCTTAATTGCTTCTTTATGTACAGCAGTGGTGCTATATAGCACCTTAATCACTCCAAAGAACCGCTGAAAAACCACTGAAGAACCATGCAGGGGCTTAACAGGTTTTTTATACAGTGCCATATAGCACCCCAACATCCCCAAGGAACCACTGAAGAACCATTTTTTTAGAGTGTGCTGCAGCACCTTCATTCTTTTCAGCCATTCTGTTGTAGATCTGCTGCTGTGCTTGGGATCACTAATGGCCAAGCTTTAGCTGTAGGACGGATGGCCTCTTATTTGACTCTAGAATATTCTGGTATACAGAGGAGTTCATGGTCGACTGTGGATACAGGTCCTGTGGCTACAAGACAAGCCCAAAATCATCAACCCTCCATCAGTATGTGTGACCTTTGGTATGAGGTGTTTGTGCTGATATATTCTTTTGGCTTTAACCAAATGTGGCACTGTGTATTATGGCCAAACATCTCCACTTTGGTCTTGTCTGTTCAAAGGACATTGCTCTAGAAATCTTATGGTTTGTTCAGATATAACTTTGCAAACCTATGCTATCCTGCAGTGTTAATTTTAGAGAGAAGAAGCTTCATCTAGTAACCCTTCCTAACATGCCTTATTTGTCTGGGCTTTTTCTAATTGACTTCATTGTTGTTCTTTTCTCATGTACAGTATATTAATAATGCAAGAACTTACTGTTCATTTAGTTAATTTGTCTGTTTTTTATTAAATTAATTAGATTCTTTCCTTCTACTATTTTCTAAATATTATCATGAAACCGTGTTATGTCATGAAAAATAGAGCCCTGGTGCTGCTTTTACTGTTTCTTCAGTGTACAGACTAAATAAAAACAGTGAAAATATTCAGTCAAAGTGTAGCTAATCCATGCAAGACTGCAGGAACCTGGGTCCTCGGAAAGCAGACACTTAAGTGGAATTTGATTTGCCACATGATTTGTTTGCTTATTCAAGTGTACATGTGCACTGTTGCCTAAGTGAGCATACCTGCTGGACAGCTTTGATGGAGAAATGATATGGGAATGCCATTTTTTCTGAAAATTCTTAGACAGACTGAATACATCGACAGTCACAGTGCAGACTGACCTCCGTCACTATTGAGGAAACATTTTTACTAGAAATTAAACATTAATCACAAACATCATATACTTTCTGTGAGAATCTTTTGCTCAGTACATAAAAAAGTCATTTACAAATATGTGGTCAAGGTCCCCCATTATACCAACACTATCATTCAGATCAATCTGAATTGTCTCAAAACACAATTGTCCATTTAATAAGGTAGCTGAACTCTTTTTTTTCCCATGGAGATGGGTTCTTTCCAGGTTAAAATCCCTATTGAATGGTCTCTCCTGTTCAACTGAACTCAAATGGGGAAACTCCTGTTTACTGTGACACAGCGTGAAGATATATCAAGAAGCAAGAAGCTCAAAGCCTGCTACTCCCTGTGGAAATGTAGTGCCATTTTTGTGACTCATTCAGGGCTCCCCTGCAAGCTTCAGATGGTCACAGGCGCTTGGGCCATGCCGACACTGAGGCTGCACTCACTGAGACAGACTGCTCTCACTGCAAGAGCAAAAGTTTCAACCCACTTCACTCATGGATCACCCTTCTTTAATGAAAACATATCAATGCCCTTCCCACTCTCTGGTTTCTTCCCTCCCAGCTGCACTTGGAAGAAGAAATTTGCCTTCCTCAACTCCCCTGTCTTCCCCAATGGGGTTATTCGCCCACTGTGGACGTATTTGCAAACTGCTTCACTGCAGAAGTCTTTACAGGTTATGCACCACTTCCTGTCTAAGTGCTCCTGGTGGGCAGCTGGTTCAGGTAGCCCAAAAGCTTTGGTGTTGGACCCTGAGCCACAGAAGCTGTCTCAATCTCTATGCAGAGAGGAAAAAGAGGAGGGCTAGGTCCCACCAAGGCTGGACCACCCAAAAATAAGTATCATGCTTTCTTTCTAGTTCCCCATTTAGTTCTGGGTGACCAAAGTGTTGATCATCGCTTGCTTACCCCCTCGCTTCAGAGATGCTTTTTGAATTTAGGTACAAGACAACAATTTGCATAATCTCCAATCCGAAGTGGAAAGTCTGCTTGCAGAAGGAGCCATCTCTACTTAAAAGCCTTGTGTTTCCCAGCCAGCCCCCTGGAAAATCCCTTGCCTGTTTCAGACATGCGTCTCACTGACTGATGTCCAGATAGAAGGTAGTCATGACAGACACCTCGAACTCGGTTTAGGGAGTACTGTACAAGGGCAGTTCGGCTTGTGGTCTAACCTGGAGCAACACCTGCACATCAACTGCCTAGAAATTATAGTGGTTTTTCTAGCCCTTAAAACCTTCCTAATAGCTTTAAGAGGGAACCACATTCTGGTCCACTAGGAAAACGTGACAGAATTAGCCTTTATACAATTGTTGTAAATATTTGACATACAGTTTGCAGTATGTATAAAATTTTATGGTAACACTTTACTTCGATAGTGTCACGATCATTAGCTGGAGTGCTCATGAACTTCAGTAGAGGGCACTCCACTCAGGACCATTCCACCCATCAACCACCAGATGTCACCATATCATCACTTGGACACTAGCACCTCTCATACTGTTGCACCACACCCAAACTACATCTCCTATGAGTCACTGCATCAAAATCACCTTGCCACACCTGCACCTCATTCATCAGCCAATTTCCTTGCCACACCTGCACCTCATTTACACACACATATAAGCACCACAATCACTTTCACTCACTGCGAAGTCTTGTTTAGCCTGTCTAGCATTTCAGAGCATTTTCCCTTGTGTTTGATAATCACGTGTCCAGTGGTGGACGAAGTACACAAATCAAGTACTTGAGTAAAAGTACAGATACATATGGTAAAATATTACTCCAGTAAAAGTAAAAGTACTCCTTTTTCAATTTTACTCAAGTGAAAGTACAAAAGTACTCAATTTTTTATGTACTTAAGTAAAAAAGTACTGCAAGATAGATGTTTGCAATTTTATATAGGCTACTTAATTTAATTTTATATTAGCACATTTTTTTTATAATCCTACTGCTCAAAATACCTTGGATTTTTTCCAAAATAACCACTATATGGAGGCAAGATATTTTTGTTGTTGATATAGACTACGCTGATTAGAGTAATGTTCACTGTGAAGCTTACACTGTGATGAACCTGAGAGAAAACAGAGATGACCATCTGATCTTCACCAGTAACAACAAAGTATTTTAAAGTTAGTTGTTTTACAGAACATCAAAGTTACAGTACAGACCAAAAGTTTGGACACACCTTCTCATTCAAAGAGTTTCCTTTATTTTCATGACTATGAAAATTGTAGAGTCACACTGAAGGCATCAAGGGCTATTTGTGCAAGAAGGAGAGTGATGGGGTGCTGCGCCAGATGACCTGGCCTCCACAGTCACCGGACCTGAACCCAATCGAGATGGTTTAGGGGTGAGCTGGACCGCAGACAGAAGGCAAAAGGGCCAACAAGTGCTAAGCATCTCTCGGGGAACTCCTTCAAGACTGTTGGAAGACCATTTCAGGTGACTACCTCTTGAAGCTCATCAAGAGAATGCCAAGAGTGTGCAAAGCAGTAATCAAAGCAAAAGGTGGCTACTTTGAAGAACCTACAATATGACATATTTTCAGCTTCACACTTTTTTGTTATGTATATAATTCCATATATAATTCCACATGTGTTAATTCATAGTTTTGATGCCTTCAGCGTGAATCTACTATTTTCATAGTCATGAAAATAAAGAAAACTCTTTGAATGAGAAGGTGTGTCCAAACTTTTGGTCTGTACTGTATATATGACATGATAATAAGGCCTGAAAATAGAAAGAACATTTTAAGTAAAAAAATAATAAAACAAATTTCATAATGATTTTTTCCTTCTCAAATCTTGTCTGTGGTTTAAAAACACCCCTGGCCAAACGGGGTGCATCTCTTCCCACTGATAATTACTGTAGTTACCATGTTCTGAACATCACATCCTTTCTTTTCTAACCAGATGTAATATATATATATATATATATATATATATATATATATATATATATATATATATATGTGTGTGTGTGTATGTGTGTGTGTGTGTGTGTGTGTGTGTGTGTGTGTGTGTGTGTGTGTGTGTGGCTGAATAAAACTATTTGGACATTATAAAAATTACATCAACTTAGCACTAACAAGCTTGTTAGCTAGACAGTTAGCATCAGCTAGCAATACTTACTTATTATGGGGTTTTTTTGATGTTGTTTTTTTTACCTAAAATTGATGTGCCTGCATCGTTTGCACTCGAGCATTTCAGTGGGCTTAAATAGATCACTCTTTACAACGGATTTAGTTCCCAAACAACTGACAGTTTTGACCTAAATATGATTTTCAGTTACAATAATTAATCCAAAATTTCGACATAACTTACTTTTAGCAACATCAGACGCACGCGCGCTCACAAGATCTCCCGGTTCTTACTTCTGGAGACTCGCACTAAACGGTTCATTTGAATCAGTGAGTGGTCGACTCCAGAACAGCTGCAATCGGATCATTCTAATTCGTAAACGAATCGTTTATTTTGAAAAGACTCAGTTCGTTCATGATGAATCAGACACCGCTTCTGCGTGTCGGAGCACGTGATATATTATAGGGAGTAACGATATGTTTTATGAAATGTAGTGAAGTAAAAAGTACGATTTTATGCTTTGGAATGTAGTGAAGTAAAAGTAAAAGTTGCTCAAAATAAAACTACTCCAGTAAAGTACAGATACTTGAAAAATGTACTTGAGTACAGTAACGAAGTAAAGCTACTCCGTTACTGTCCACCACTGCACGTGTCTGATCTTGGATTGTGTATTTCGACTCTGATTATCTGCTGCCTGCCCCGATCTCTGCTTGGTTCTGTTTTCGATTCTGGTTACACCTAACATACCTGACGCCATACCCGATTTCTGCCTGTCTGACCATTCTCTGAATAAAGTTCTGCACATGGATCCGGACACCTCTGACTCCTCGTTACAGACAGTCACTTTAGACATTCTTACCGTAAGTTACTTTTCAACTACATGCCAACTAGCAGTCATTAGTAAACTGTTTGTTTAATATCTTCTAACACTTTATTTTGATGGGTCCACAACATACAACATACTAACTATGAGAAACTTTGCAACATGCTGACATGTAGTTACAAAGTTACTTATAGTTAGTAGAATGTCTAAATTGGAATATCAAAATAAAATGTAACCAATGTTAATTATTTGACCAAAATAAGAGGGATCATACAAAATGTGTGTTATTTTTATTTGACAATTTTTTTATCTGACCTGAATGAGATATACATATACCTTTAGTCCACAAGAGAAAGTATTTGAATTTATAAAAATGACCCCCATTTGGTTTTCCAGCATCTTTTGTGTATTTCAGCCCTTTCCAACAATCTTTTCACACTGAGGACAACTGATGAACTCATAAACAACTATTACAAAAGGTCAAATGGTCACTGATGCTCCAGAAGGAAACACAATGCATTAAGAGCCTGGATATGAAAGTTTTTTGAATGTGAAGATCAGAGTCAATTAAACTTATTTTATCTTATGGGAAACATGTAGCATCTTCTGTAGCTATATATATATATAAAGAGCACTTTCTTCTAGAACATGTTTAGTTCTAACTTCTCCTCACCTTCCTGATTTAAAGACCTTTACTATTACTATTCCCATCCTCTTTCTCTTCAATGTTTTTTTTTTTTTTCTCAGTCTGGAAGGAACAGTGCTGGGCTCTTAAACTCCAGTCATCTGCTGAACAGCGATTTAACATGACTGCCTAAACCAACACAATGTTCTTCTAAATTAGTACTAAGGAGTATTTCAATAGTCTTGGCAAAGTCTCTGTTTTTACATGCAGTGCAGATGTCAGAACGCATGAGATTAATTTGCTTTGGCAACAGCACAAAAAAGAAAGGAACAAAAGACTGGAATGACAGACCCAGGAATGTGACCAGTTCAAGAAAACCTAGGAGACCCCCATGCCTTGCAGTTATAATTACTGTGTGTCCGTGTGTGTGCATAGATTTTGTGGTAGGTGAGGTTATCAAGGGGTGTCATATGTACCTTCTTTTTCAGGTGGAAGAATTATAAAAATGATAATTGCTGCATGTACACAACAGTTTACAAAAAAAGGAAGGTCCCAGGAAATACATGAAACTATAAAATGTAGTGCGTTTCTTTAGTTAAAAGTGTTTTCCAAATGCATGCATGTAATTATTTTTCACACACACAATTTTTCAATTTAATTAAAATTCAGTCCAACTGACTTCCTGGGGTTTTTTTTATCATACACACCCTTGCAAGTCCAACCAAATGGAGATATTATTAAACAGTTCTTTAGGGTCTGCACAGGTCTCAAAATAAACCTTAAACTGTTTTTCATAGAAAAATAAATAAATAAAAATGACAGTCAAAAAGTCCTAAATTCTTTCCTTTTCCTTGTTTCCTTTTGCTCAAGGTGAATGCCTTCCTGTCCTTTGTGGTTCCCATGGCATTGATCTCAGCATTAAATGGAGTCATAGCCAGTCAGCTCCTACGCATGTTTCGGGAGTCTGCTCAGGATAATCGCATCTGCATCATCGGAGGCAACGCTACAATGCTTAGTGTTGCCGTTGAACCCAACCGTGCCCAATCAATACGCCATGGAGTCATGGTGCTGCGTGAGTACCTTTATGTTTTTAAGTATATACAGTACAGACCAAAAGTTTGGACACACCTTCTCATTCAAAGAGTTTTCTTTATTTTCATGACTATGAAAATTGTAGATTCACACTGAAGGCATCAAAACTATGAATTAACACATGTGGAATTATATATGGAATTATATACATAACAAAAAAGTGTGAAACAACTGAAAATATGTCAAATTCTAGGTTCTTCAAAGTAGCCATCTTTTGCTTTGATTACCAGAGATGTATAAAGTACTAGAGACCCATACTTGAGTAAAAGTACAAGTGCTCTATCAAAAAAAGTGACTTGAGCAGAAGTTGAAGTGCTCTTTAAGCACCACACTTAAGTAGAAGTACTAAAGTATTCAACATTTTTTGTACTTAAGTATTGCAAGTAGTCTATTTTAAAATTTACTACTCAAGTACTGAAAGTAAAAGTAGAAGTATTGTGTTATGTAGCTATTAAAGAAAGTAGTCAAAAGTTTGAACATATTGTTTTTAATATTTTAAATGATTAACCTAAAGGACAATCACAATTCCTTTGACTGTAACTTCTTGTAAACAAAAAACGGTTACTAGGGTTAGTTAGCCCAATTTGCAAAATTATGTCATTAATAACTTACCCTCATGTTGTTTCAAACCCGTAAGACATCAGAGGGTCATTTAGAATTTTTTGAAGCATCGAAAATACATTTTGGTCCAAATATAGCAAAAACTACGTCTTTATTCAGCATTGTCTTCTCTTCCGTGTCTGTTGTAAGACAGTTAAAAACAAAGCAGTTTGTGATATCCAGTTCGCGAACGAATCATTCGATGTAACCGGATCTTTTTGAAACAGTTCACCAAATTGAACTGAATCGTTTTAAACGGTTCGCGTCTCCAATACGCTTTAATCCACAGATGAATTAAGCTGTTAACTTGTTTAATGTGTCTGACACTCCCTCTGAGTTAAAACAAACCAATATCCCGGGGTAATTCATTGACTCAAACAATACACTGACTGAACTGCTGTGAAGAGAGAACTGAAGATGAACACCGAGCCGAGCCAGATAATGACTCGTTCATGAGTCAAGAACCGTTTCTGTCAGACGCGTCCGATTCGTGAACCGAGGAGCTGATGATACTGCGCATGTGTGATTTAGCGTGAAGCAAACCGACACACAGAGCGTCTGAACCGAACTGATTCTTTTGGTGATTGATTCTGAACTGATTCTGTGTTAATGTTATGAGCCCAGGTGCAGTCAACGCCAATGACGCCATTGCGTCGAGCGCAAAAGAATCGGTGAACTGTTTTCTTCAACTGGTTTATTGAATCGAACTGTCAGAAAGAACTAACGTTACTGGTCATCCGAGAACTGATGCAACCGGTTCTTGACTCGTGAACGAGTCATTATCTGGCTCGGCTCGGTGTTCATTTCTCTCTTCACAGCAGTTCAGTCAGCATGTGCAGTCTTCTTAATCGCTTGATTCGCTCAATGATGTGCCAGCTTCATCAAACCTGCCATCTACAGTTCTGGCAGTGGTTTGTAATGGAATGATTCGTAACATTTTTATAATTGTAACAAGTAACGATGCAGCACATAAAAAAATATCGGAGTAAAAGTATTAAACTCAGCGAAAATATGTACTGAAGTAAAAGTGGAAGTAGGAGAAAAAAATAATACTCTAGTAAAGTACAGATACCGCCTTTTAGTACTTAAGTACAGCAGTGAAGTAGTTCTACTTCGTTACTATACATCTCTGTTGATTACTGCTTTGCACACTCTTGGCATTCTCTTGATGAGCTTCAAGAGGTAGTCACCTGAAATGACAGACAGATTTTCCTGTCATCGAATTAGTGGATTCAAATACGCCTGCGCCATGCTCTTAAGACCATGCACTTAGATCATTAAAACCCAAGGAGTAGCTAAAGGCTCAGACGACCAGGACGGAGGTGGGCCTCCGGAAGACCACGATGTAGCCAGAGCAACTGAGGATAGAGCCGGAAAAAAAGGAGGAGCCTGACAGAGCCAGAGGAACAGAGTGACGAGGCTAGGAGGAGCAAGGAGGAGCCAATGGGTTGGAGGGTCAAGGTGGGGTCCGGGTCTCAAAGGCTGGAGGCGGAGACAGGGGATCTTCTAACCCTGAGGTAGCTGGTGACAGGAAGTCCCGAAGCACAACCAACCCACCAGATATGGCGTGCTGAAGGTAAGCTGAAGGTCTTTCCTGAGGCAGCAGAGACTGGGCTGATGGACTGGCTGGCTGATACAGAGGAGGGAGTGGGAGCCTTGGTGGGAACACAGGAGGACATGAACTGGGCATAACCAGCAGAGACGCAGGAGTTTCAGGGCTGGGCAGAACCAGCGGAGACCCAGGAAATTTAGGGCTGGGTGGAACAAGAGGAGACACAGGAGATTTAGGGCTGGGAGGAGACGCTGGAGATCCAGGGGCACATGGTAATACTTCTCCATACCAGTCTATTGAGTCCATCTTAAAGATATCAATAAGTTCCTTAGAATACATCCCAGAAACCGGCTGCAGCTCACCCTTAGTGGTGGGAGTGAATTGACTCATTCACTAATCCCTATATAGTGTATGGCAGTTGAGTTCCCTATATTGGGAAGGAGTGAACAAATAATTGAACGGATTCGGACGGCGACGTATACACTGCACGTGAGACTTGGAGCTGTTGCAAAAACATTGCCATATGTACTTTTATATTACAAATACCTTATTTTAGAAAATAATATTAATAGCAATAATAATCCAAATGACTTTATATTGCAATTATACATACCTCTGTGTCAGCTTTGTGGTTTCATTGACGGTATATAATATTTTTTTTGTAATGTTTTTATGTTCATAATCATTAAATGCTATTAAAATACTGAGAACAAAAATAAACACATAAACATATGTTCATAATTATGTATTTATTATTTTTGGTATCTTGACACTCGCTCAAGCAACGTTTTGAGCTCAGATAAGATGGTTGTAGAGCTTCCTCTGGCGACCGTTAATTTTACATCAGAATGAATATTCACTAAATTATCATCATTTTTGTAAGGTATGCCAACGATGCCACCTCAGTAAATTAGTAAAATATAAAACTGAGTTATTGCCAACATAACATGTTTTAATATAATGTATGTAATAAACGTTCAAGCAGAAATAATAAAGATGTAAACATCATCTCTCATTTAAACTCGCTCGCTCCCACTCTTGCTTCCAGCTCGACGCTACTCCGTGTTGGATTGTGGGAAATAGTGCTTCAACGAGTGTACATCGGTTGTACAGTCGAAATCAGAATGAATTGTGGGTAAAAAGTAGTGGACAAACGTAGGGAATGAAGTCGTTCATTCAGAATTCGGACAGCACTACAAAATGTCTGACAGCCGATATAGTGCACTATATAGTGGATAGGGAGCGGTTTCAGACACAGCATATGCTGCCAAAAATCGTCCAGATGAAGGCATCTCAGTAGACACGAACTGAAGCTAAGATTGAATTTGGACGTGCCTTGATGCCTTCCTAACTTGCAATGCATCCTCCGAAGGCAGCATTTTACGGTTTCCGGATGCAGCCCTGGTCTGGACATTCTTGAGGCTCTGGCTCTATAAGAGCTATAGCTTCAAATCAAGGAGATTTTTTGTGTGTGTGTTTGTGTGTGCCTGTGTCTGTGACCTTATTATCGTGATAAGTGTTGTACAGTGTCCCACTGATTGTGTTGATCAATGAACAGAACGTTAATAACAGCATGGTGTTTTTTTTTTTTCATTTAACCCAATGCAATCTCTCTATCGACCAAGTTTGGTCCTAGAGAGCCACAGTAGTCAAGCAGTTCAGCTTCAGTCCTAATCAGACACACCTGAACAAGCTCATCAATCTCTTCAGGATTACTGAGGCTAAAGGCAGGTCAGGGTTTTCTTTTTCAAGGTTGGAGCTGAACTCTAGGATCGAACTTGCCTACCCCTGCTAGACAAAAACATAGCAATAAACTCTTGACAGTGAAACAGGATTATAAAATACAGGAGAAGGCTGAGTCACATGCATGTTTATCCCAAAAGATGTCTATTATGTACTGCCTTTAACGAATATCCCTATATTATAACAACCACAGATTATTTAATTTTACAGGCAAATAAAAACTGAATATTGCATGTGTGTATTGCAAATTATGTTTACTCTCCACATTCTAAATCATAATGTTTTGTAATGCTTCAATGAATTTGACTAACATACTAAAGAACATGTAAAGTACTTGATTACAATTTCAACTGTATTTTGTTATTTAATATTACATTTATATTTAAGAAATGGAACTTCAGCCCATTGTTACAAATATATTTATAAACATGACATTAAAGTTCCAATAAAAATTACATTTATATACATTTTAGTTTATCAAAATGATTGTCATTGCATTCAGTCAGTACATATTTCAAAGACAATAGAATAAATTATTAAATGATAAAGATGTAGTTCAGTTAAAATGTTAACTGTAATATGTTTTCATTTATTGCTATTAACAATTAAAATGCAATTAAACATCCAAAAATGTATATTCTTTTGTCTATAAGTACTCTTTTTAAAAGTATTTTGCCCACAAAATTCTATTCAAAATATTATATAATCCATGCAATCCACAACATTAAGTCACACATATCAGCTTACAGTGCCATGTCTATTCAAACCTATTTGTGTCTCCTCATATTTTTTGACAAAGTGGATTTCAAGTGAAACAGTGGACTGTCATTAATGCCCACTTAAATCAAAACAAAACAAAACAAAAAGGTGTTTGTGTCAGTACATTTCAGGATTGCCATTAGTACCAGTCCAAAAAAAAAGAAAAAAAAAGAAATGCTTGTCATTTCTGCACACGTTATTATATCAGTTTTAAAATGCAGTCTGTGGCTATAAGTATTAATGTATATAAAAGCTGGAATACACTACAAGACTTTGGATGAGTATATGCTAGTTGCTGAAAGTCAGAGCTAGTCTGCGGATTTGAGCTGACAGATTTTTTAGAAAATCTCAAAGTGTATGATTAGTCACAGACTCTGATTTTTTTTTTTTTTTAGCTCCAGACTTATTCCATCCAGTCAGGGGATATCAAACATGTTTGAGTTTTTCAGCTAATTTTAAAAAACACATTGTTTTCATTTGTCAAGCTTCTAGCAACAACTCAACATTTCTGCATGAGGTTGTTGTTGTAATCAGAATTAATTTAAAGTTGTGTACACTGGTAGTGTAGTGTATCCTTACTTGTTTAGTGTATGATGGCCACTTTTCCTCTGTGACTATTTACAAAGTCGGTAATTGTAGAATGCTTAGTGTATTAAAATCTGTTCAGATTTTAAAATAGTGTAGTGTATTCCAGCCTTAAGCATTTGTTTTTCCAAGTGAAATGTTTGTTCTCTCGCATTTGACCTTACTACAGTCAATTATTTCCACATCCCATTATAGGTTGTTCACCTTTTCTTCTCACCGTTTCCAATCATGCATTGTCTGAATAGATCCCGCAGAGCTTGCTTCGAATCAAGCAGTTTGCCCCTAAAACACTTCATCTGTCAGAGTCACAGCGTGAGTGGGTGAGGTGATCCATAGCTGATGTAAGAGCCACTTGCTGACTGAAAGACTCTGCTGAGGACACTTTTTTTTTTGCACGGCAGGTTCATACAGGGTCAGAGAGTGTTGGGAGTGCTCTTATCTATTTTTCTTAATTTATATAATGTTCACTTCTACATCTGCTGAATTTGAATTTACATGGAGTGCTGTTAAAGATCAGAATCAGAATTACTCACTTTCATTCTTTAACTGGATCCAAAGGCACTAAGCGATACATCTAGAGAAGTTCATAACAGTAAATCTGCAGTTCTGATGATATTCTGTATGCAAAGTTCTTAAATGAAAAATAATAAGAGAAAGACATCAGTTAATTTTTTTAATTTTAATTTTACTAAACTTTCACCCTTGATGGAATATCTCTTACCATTCCATCTTAGTGACTGTATATATATTTTTTAAATGTCTTAAGGATGTTATGTGACTACATGACAGCATTTAGGAGAGACAAAGTCAAAAAGCAAGTAGAAAGACATCATTACTTATGGACTCACATTTGAGAGAGAGTGAAATAGAGGAAGATCTATTCTCATTGGCTTGGAATGTAATTAGGTGCCCACGTTGACCCTGTGCAAGAACTGTGACAGGAAGTGTCTCTCTGACTGAGAAGAGGAATAACCATCTCTGCTCCTTTTCAGATGATAGTAATTGCTGCTCACAAGACAATACACACCATTTTGTATATCATTTGCACAAAAATGCCTGACACAAGCTCTTTAAGCATGAATAATTAAAGTCTTAATGTGCTATATGAGACTGACAATTAATGCAAGTGGGTTGGATGCAAAATTGAATGGACAGAATACTCAATAGCACAGACTAATTACCATATTCGCAACCTAAAATAATATAACTAATTGGGTTTTATCAAAGCACATCACCAGGCAAGATTTTTGTCATTTATGAATTTGTTAATGCATCTACTGATTTCAAAGGAAATCAGCACAGACTGGTACAAAAACACGAGATGGGCAAACTAGTTTTTTGTTTCACACAGCTCCTGATACACATTGAAATTACAGCATTTCGGTATTTTGTAGGCAGAGTGTGTTTGCATGCTGTACACATCATTTATTGTGTCCACAGCACTGTCTGAGGCAGTGTGTTTGTTGCTGTGCAAAGAGCATAATCCTCCCCTGTGTGATGCCACTGATCTATGTTTCTTTATAAATCCAAAGCAATTGGGAGGAGTGGAATCAGCCAGGCTTTGAGAATAAATATGTCTGACTGCCTTCTGAAACACACACACACATATATACATATATCACATGCATGTACCCAAATGCTTTCACTGAGCCTTTCATTTCAAAGTTAATCAGACAAAATTGTATTCATGATTGAATTTCTAGAATTTCATCCATTGCTGTTAGTCAACAGCATCATGAGGCATTAACATTCAGAGACAGAGCGACTTACTCGTTAACTGCTCCATTAGTGATAAGATAAGGAGATAGACTGGTGGAATGAAGAGAAAATGAAATTCATCAAAGAAAACAAGATCATTTAAAGTGTTAAAGATTTGAATTAACCGCAGTGAGTTGCAGCCAAATTGCCTGAAGCAGTCAGCCATTTTGCTGAAGTGTGCTGAAATGAGCAGAGCAACATTTACAAAAATGTTACATAACCATATGAACTTTTTTACTTTGATAATGTGAGTACTGGGGGCAGAGACTTCTGATAAGCAAATTTGGCTTTCGTAATTATTTTACTGCTCAATATTTGTATGCATCTTAATAAATTATCAAAAGAAATCCAGCTAACCTCAAAGCCTCAAAGCCTGTGCTTGCTGTGTCCATATGTCATCCATCTTCACACTGATCTTCAACAGATCCATGGAGCTCTGTGAAGTCACCCTCCTGCTTCAAATGTTCCACCATCATCCCTGTACCCAAGAAACCAAAAAATCTCATGACTTAATGACTACAGACCTGTTGCCTTAACATCTGTGGTCATGAAGTCATTTGAGATACTGGTGGACAACCTTCAGGATAACTTGACCCTGTCTCTGTACCCATCTCCACCTGTCAGTGGATCACCAGCTTCCTGACAGACAGGCAGCAGCTAGTGAGGCTGGGAAAAATCACATCTAACACCCGCACCAGCATCAGCACTGAAGTTCCTCAGGGCTGCGTTCTCTCCCCACTGCTGTTCTCCCTCTACAACAACAACTGTACCTCTAAAGACCCCTCTATCAAGCTCCTGAAGTTTGCAGATGACACCACAGTCATCGGTCTGCTTATAGACAGGAGGCTGTGCAGCTGGCTGTCTGGTGCAGTCAAAACAACCTGGAGCTGAACAAGTTCAAGTCCTGGTTTGGGCCAGCCAGCAAATTAGATTTAAGAAGCGGACTATTAGGACAGCTGACAGGATCAATGGTGTGCACCTGACCAGTCTTAAGGACTTGTACAACTCCAGAGTGAAAAAATGGGCAGGTAACATCATCAAAGACCCCTCTCACCCCGGACACAAACTGTTTGCACTTTTCCCCTCAGGCAGACGCTACAGATCTCTCTGCACTAGAACATCTAGGCATAAAAACATGCCATGCCATCTCCAGCTTAAACAGCTAGCACAGGAATTATTACCTATGTTCTGTAATTCATTTCTGAAATTCATTCAACATTTTGAATTATTCCTTCTCAGAGATTATGTAATAGTATCTCTTTATCTATACAGTTCTATATAGAGTAAAAAAAATGCATAAATCTGTAAATAAATCAATCTGCTGTTCCAGATTCATACACATTATTTATTGTTCTTACTATTTAAAGTTGTTTTTCTGTTCTCATGTCAGATGTGTATGTATGTCTGTATGTATGCATGCATGTATGTACTAGGAGCACCTTAAAAAATAAATACCTGTGCACACCTGGCAAATAAAGCTAATTCTGATTCTGATTCTTATAATGTGATTGCTGGTGGTGGAAACCCCTGATAACTGAGACAGATTGCCATTTCAAAAGAAACAAACTGAGGCCAATATTTATCTGTCTCCCGCTTCCTTCTCTTGGGCTTTATCTTTTAATTGCTTCTAGTCTCATATAAAGAAAAACAAATTCAATTTGGGTAACCAGAAGAATCCTGGACAAGATTTAATAGTTCAAGAAAAGCCGAACAAAACACAAGGACTGTTGTTCATATAATTCACAAAAGTTGATATTATATAAATCGGCATTTCTGCTGACATTTCGAAGGGAAGAGGAATCCCTCCATGAATCTTTTTCTTTCATAGACAAACGCACACAATTATACACACACAAACATTTAAAACACCATCTGTGTAACAAATGAGTGACTAGTTTGATCCAGAAATAATTTTTGTTATACTGGTTGAAAGTCTCTTCATATCCCAATAGCAATCATTAAGTTAAGTGGTTTAAATTTATTTATCTGTATTTATATATTCTGTGGAAGGCGAAGGACCAAGAAATGTACATTCAATCAAATCGCTCGGTATGAGCAGTTTAAATACCTTTCCTACCTGCCTGTCAACATATATCTGCATACCTCTGCACACCCTGTTCATGCAGACAGAATATGTCATTAGCGCATTCACGCACGCTGTGCAGACAGAGCTAGAATGGCAGACAAATATCAACAACCTGGTCTTCCTTCCTGGTATTGTAGTGCTTTTAAAGTTTTATCACTGGTTAATGACACAATGTAGCCCAGCGGTTCCCTCTTATAATGCTCACACACATATTTTGCATGTCTAACACGCGATTCAGATGACCAGCTCGAGCTACGTGAATGAATTGTGTTCTGATTGATATGATCCCTTCATGGACTAGAATTGGGAAGCGCTGATGTAGGCTATTGTAGTAATGTTATCTCTTCTGGTCTGTGAGCATAAATGCGTTCAGGGGGTGTGGCTTTGGACGGCGATTGCAGGGAGCGTGGACCATTCACTTCCAGTGCTATCAGGCTAATGTTAGCATTTTCCAAGATCTCCTCTTGCACCTTTAAACACCTATGTTTTTAGCAGTTCTCTGTTTTATATATCACTATATAAAAAATTATATATATTTTAAAATATTATATTATATAAAAAAGTTGACTATTAAATGATTATTAAATGTTTCTGAACATATTTGAACAAACAAAATACTGAATATGTCTTAGTGTGTACTAGAACAGAGACAGTATTCTGATATTTAATAGTCCATTTTTTGTAATGAAATTCCAATAAAATATAATTACTGCTAATTGTTTTTAACATGACCAAGGAGGTCAATAATACCTGGAATAAGTTAACATTCACATTCATCTCAATGGATGCCGCAAATTCGATCCAGCTGTACATGATTTATAATCTGCCATATTTGCATTAGGGTTTATTCATGAAACACAAGCAAAATAAATTGCTTTGTAAAGCCATCTGTGTTTAAATTATCATTTTCAACTAGTTTGACAATTTGCATACGAATGGCTGTTCACAGTGCTTACACAGAAATTAATTCTGCTTGTGGTTCTTGAATAAGGCATACTGTATAATGTTGAAGCTAACCAAAAAAAAAAAAAAAAAAAAAAAAATGATATGTGCATAAATTGTGAGGAAACAGATTTAGGAAGCAAATGTGTTGTGTGGCACCACTGCCTAACACTAAATGGGAGATCAATAGCCTTTCTCCTCTAGTCAAAAACCTCATACAAAGACACAACAGAGTTTAGTGAGTCAATCCCTGCTTGACTTGGATCTGACCTGGAGGGGCAGATAAATTGAAATGGGATCAGTAAAGGATCAGAGAAAAATAAATGGCTCATGTAAAATTTGCAGACACTAATCCATTTCTGTCAGGATAAAAAAAAATATGAGTAAAATGTGACTATTACATGCTGAAACCCCAGCAGAGCTCTTGAAATCTGTTCATTTACACATATTATTGCACAAAGGTGGAAACACTTCTTATTATCCCTATGTTTTACCTATTCTTTTTATTTTATTCTCCACAGGTGCTGTGGTTATTGCCTTTGTGGTGTGCTGGCTGCCATATCATGCCCGAAGACTAATGTACTGCTATGTCACTGATTGGACACCGTAAGTTTCAATTCAAAGACAACTGAAAAATCACAACATAAAATAAAACTGTAAAACTTTCTCTCAAATTTTCGATTTGCATTCTCTTACTGGACAAATGCACAAATGCTGAGCTTATAGATGAACAAGTGCAACTGCAATTCCTGACCAATATCAAATTCCTCTGTTTTTAAGAGAAAAGGTTGCTGAAGTCCAAGAGCTTCTCATAGATAACATACAAAGAAGCTTATAAAATAAAAGAATAGCTGTAGCTAGCTCTCCATGAACTATAGGTCTATATATCAATGCTTTGTTCTGGGCAGCACCACCAAAAGCAGTGCACATTAATCATGATGCATCTGGCTGTGGTAGTGATTTCTAGGAGTTTTCTTCAATAATTTAGGGCCAGATCTATATATCTCTGCCATGTTTTTATCATCGGTTGACTGCACACAGATTTATGCTGTGATGAGCTTCCTCAAGCATATGCTGATAAATTATGGTACATTTTTATGTTTCATTGCACATATCATCTCATTGGAAGACCAGTGTCCAGAAAAACATGGCATTTGAACCCCTGCTGAAAAGTGCATAAGTTTTGATAATTATTACAACCAGATTTAGAGTGGTGCTTGCCCATTCAAAACTAGTTTAGATTAGACAGCTCAGACCCCTTTCTTATATATATATATATATATATATATATATATATATATATATATATATATATATATTTTTTTTTTTTTTTTTTTTTTTTTTTTTTTTTTGTCATTCACAAGATAAAGAAACTTTTTGTTTCAGAAAGTAATACCCCTTTGCTTAGCAGGCCACACAATCAAAGATGTACGGCAGCTTATATGCCAAAAAGCAAATGGAACACATACAAATTGCTCAAATCCTTAACCCTAAATATAAACAGTAACAATAGTAATGCTTGTCCACAAAATGAAATACATGATTAAAGATAGGTATGAGATCTGTACATTTTGGGTGATGTATTGATTGCAAAGGCTATAAATGTTTTTATATATAGTGAAAGTCCATTAATATGTACCAGTGAGATGAGGTACTGCTTGATGTTTTAGTAAAGCAGAGAAAAAAACAAAAACAGTGAGGAGTGAGGAGTGAAAATATTAGAGGAATCGAAGATGTTATGGGAGGCAGCATTAAAAGGGTCATATGAGATGAGATTTCAGGTTTTCCTTTCTCTTTTGAGTTTTACAAGCTCTTGGTGCATAAAAAAAGATCCGTAAATTTCAAAAAATCCAAAGAGATATTCTTTATCAAAGTTAAGAGCCAACCAAGCCCTCCTAAAACGTCTTTTTCTAACATGCCCCCACATGTCTACGTCACGATGTGGGAAGATTTGCATAACACCACCCAAATGTTCACACAAAGAAAGAAGGTGTAACTTTTATGTTTCTATAAAGTTGGCCAGTTCCAACTTTGCAAGGACAGTCTGGTGCTTCTGACTAACAGCCAATATCCCGAGTTATTCAGTTACTTCTAACAGTACATTGACCTGAACTGCCAAAAGAGAAGCGATGATGGGATGTGCACAAGCAGAGTAGCTGGACTGAGTCTCATCATGCTAGGAGACGGCATCACAGTATGTTAAGGGGCATAAGAGGAAAAGCAATAATGTACATTATATGGGGGGAAAAAAATTTTTGTTTTGTTTTGTTTTTGTTTTTATTACCTTAATCCATATAAACACATTGCATTACACCAAATACACAAAATAATGTTATTTTTAGCAACATCATATGACCCCTTTAAGGTTTTCATAAAGAATATATATGATTACAAATGTGTCAAAATACAAATGTGGATGAATATGGATGAATATGAGCCTCCTATTGTCAGTCTACTAGTTTATTTGTATGTATTTAAGGTCTTTTAATTTATTAGAAAAGTATGAGAAGAGACTCATGAACATGTGAGTCTTACATGCATTTCAATATTACAAACTAAACTATGGTTGCTGTATAATATTCTCAACTTCTTATACAGCCACTGAATTAATTCATCATTCAATAAAATAATATAAAATAGAGAGATCTGTCCGTCAGATTTATAATTCTTCCCAGTCTAAGTGCTGTTTAGTTTTCATTCATTATCATTGTTGCCTTAGGAAAAACAATAATTATATAATTATCTTTAAAGATACATCACATATTATTATTCTCATTATTCATACTTTTAAGGACTTCATGTTGAACAAATAGTTTTCATATCTTAAATGCATGTTCAGTATGAAGTGTCTTGTGAAGACTGAATTTATGATAAAAGCATTATGTTTTAAATAAATACAAATAAGTGTAAAATGCATATACTGTATATAGAGAGCTAAAGGGCATCAGTCTCATGAGTCATCTGAGTGTTTTCTTTTCTTTTTTTCTTTTGTTTTTGTCCTCTGCAGGGTTTCAGAAATATAGCTATGCTTTTTATTAGCAGATGAATGGGCAGATATTACGTTTTTTTTTTTTTACTGGCTTAGATGGCATGACCACAGACTGTTTATAAAATGTCTGATGGACTCTGTTGCACACACAAATCGCAAGAGCTTTAAAAAAACATCAAGACCTAATTTGATTTGCTGGGGTACAGATTTTTATCAATCCCAAGGGAAAGTTGAAAGTTTTGTTTACAAGGTCCCAGACTGCTGCAATGAGGACTATCGAGGAAAAACTAGTTGTACAAGTTTTTAAGGATTTGTGACATTGAATCTTAATACTGTTGCTGAGCTGATAGAGATTCATAGTGTTTCTGTCTTCTGTGGATATGCTGCATATCATAATCCTAATATGATCAAATATCACAAGGATAATAGATTATGAATATGACATCTACAAAGTGTAGTCAAAACACAGTTTCATTGTTGGGCAGGTCAGACACAAGCTTCATTTGAAGCATTTCACATTAATATTACTCACATAAACTCAAATCATTATTCAACATCTTCTTTTTTTCCCTCTCAGTTATTCCTGGAAAAATATCTCTCTATTTTAGCACAGCAGTCAAAATAATCACATAGAGCACATTAAAGTCATCACAAACAAGCAGATTTACATGGGACATAGCATATAAAGAAACATTTTATATACAAAAATTTGGGGGTTAAAATTAGTCAGATATTTTGTTTCAGTGTATTTGAAAGAATGTCACATACAGTATACTCACAAAGAATGCATTTATGTGAAATATGTTTTTTTCTCACAATGTAAATGTCTTTATACTGTAACTTTTTAGCAATGTTATGCATCCTTGCTGAATAAAAGTATTAATAAAAAAATATTATATGGCATGACAAATAAGGATTTCTGAATGTTGTAGGGAAATTAAGACAGAGAGAAAAAGCATGTTTTAGGGGAAAGATAAAATACATATAAACTAACCAAGAGTCATACAGACATAAGCAAAAATTGCTCACGGCTGAATAAAAGTTTTTTATCTGCAACATGTAGTGCAATAATGGAGAGAGAAGTACAACAGAACACTGAGATTTGAAGATCATTGTCATCATGTTTGTTTATACAAGGACTGTCAGTAGATTAAAATTTGAAAATTCAATAAATTCAAAAGATTAATCGCACATGAAATCATGAAATTAAGCATAGATCATTTATCTTGTTTCAAATGTTCCTTTTGTCATTATTTGCTGTTTCCAGCAAAGTAAATTAAAAAATAAAAAATTCTCCAAGCTTTTTTCAAGATAAATTTGGATGTCTTTCCAAATAAGGACACTTAGAAACTCCAAAAGGACAGCAAAGAACCAAATGATGAGGAGCCCATAAGCACATATGAAAGAAAGAAAAAAGAATTAAAAAAAAATAATAATAATCCACATCGTATATAGTTTGTATAGTATAGGTACAGTGCAACAGCAAAGGGCTTTTTTACATTTAAGAGAAGTCAAGTTGCTATACCGAACAGGACCACTTGGAGATGCCAATAACTCCAAAAATCAACCGTCTGCTGATTGCAGATATCTACTACAGTACACGGATGGATTCAGAATAACTAAATACAGCAAAATACAGCATAAATAACTAAATACAGCATTATTCGGTACGTGTGGTAACAACATGAATTTACGGAAGTGCTTGTGCATAACTACAATTTGCGATCAGTGAGTCAAGAGCACTCATACACACATTAATATAACAGACACACGCATGCTTACTGTACGACTGTACGGACTCAGTCGTGCTTACTGTACGACTCCTGTATGCCACTGCAATCGTCTTTACCTTGATTGCTAGTCTTAATCCATCAAAACTACTAGCGACACACTGGTTATCCAGTCGCATCTCATCTGGCTATACAGCGGTGGGATGTGTTGACATTCGGCTCAGTCTGTACTTCACACAGCACATCATGTGAGGCCTTGCACTCTTCAGGTACAATCACAGAATCTCCTGTTTTAAAGCCAAACACTTAAACAATATTTTAAATTAAAAATTGTAACAGAATTTAAAAATTTTTATAAACCATTACCTTTACATTGTTTTACAATAATATTGATTTGGTAACATGTTTTATTCACAAAATTCTGATTCTGGTTCAGATTTTTTTAAAAGCTGAAAAAAAAAAAAGAATTATATGCATGATAATGCTGCACTAACACTAACAGTTTTTTTCTTCTTCTTCTTCCACAGTGCTCTCTTCGATTTCTACCACTATTTCTACATGTGCACCAATGTGCTCTTTTATGTCAGCTCGGCCATCAACCCCATCCTGTACAACCTTGTCTCAGCCAATTACCGGCTAATTTTTTTTTCCACACTTCGCTACTTAATCCTGCCATGCCGCCATAAGAAACAGAAGCGTGTTCTCACCAGACACTCTATCAGCATCTGCAGCAACCAGACCTTCTCCACCAATGTCATTAAAGAAACCATTTACTGAATGCTGTCAAGATTCAGCCATTCCATTCCTCTGTTTCACTCAGCCAAGGAGAGACCACTGAAGTGAAGACTGTTTTCATACTGAGTTATTATTACAAGAATTCATTATGTCCATGCAACTGAATCACCATATGGAGCTTATAAATGTTGCAGATCTGGCACCAGAGACAATTATTATGTTTATAGAAGGAATTGTACTACCAAATACACACACAAAAAACAATGTGCTGAAACAGTGCAAAAAAGAAAAGAAAAAGGATAATCTATATCCAGATTATTTCTAATTCAAAATATGAAATAGGTCTATCTTTGGCAGCTTAAAGAGTGAAAAGAGAAAAATATAATGAAGGGAACAGACTGCAAACAGTCACCATTGTATACACAGAGTCTTTATATCCATGTTATGTGTAAAAATGGCAGCACTGTTGTGTGCAAACTGGAGAAGAGTGCAGGATGATGGGCATAAATGACTCTCTAATTCTAACGTAGCTTCATTTAAACACTGCCTTGTTCTGCGATTTGCACAGAGAGAAGGGAGAGTCTTCAGATTGCAATGACAGAATGTGTAACAGGCTCACTGGAAAAAATTTACCTCTACCTAAACCAAGAGTTCACTTCAGTTTCCAGCTGAAATGAACACTAGCGGTAGTAAAACAACAACTCCGTTTTACACAAATTATGATTACCATGCTTTTGATAACTTTATCAGTTAGGTTTAGGGCTTAATAAAAGCTTTTTATCTGCAACAAGTAGTGCTGTAATGGAGAAAGAACTAAAGCTGAACAATGTTATTTCTTAGAGAGCTGAGCAGCAAACTGAATCTACAAATAATTAGAATTTACTCATACACACCATATAGATGTGTGTTTGTGTATTACTTTATTTAAAGGGGGGGAAAGCACTGGTTGAAAAAAGATTCTTTATACCCACAAAAAGTCGGCAAAAAAAAGATCTTAGATTATTGGGTATACGATTAACATTACATTACCTTAACATTGCTTTGCAATAATATATTTATAAAAAAAGGTTTCAAGTTAAGAATTTGAAAAAAAGGGATTATTTTCAAACATGATAGAGCATTAACCTTTTAGCAGGACCTTTAGAGGACATTTCACTATGATTATGCCACAAAAAGGTCAAGAGGTTACACAATATAATTTTGCATACACGGGCACAGATTTTCAATGAGCATTGGTTGAGAATATGTGTGGCTGAATGAAAATGGAAAATCAGCACACAATAAAAGTTCAGTTCATCTCTTATAAACTCTGTTCAGACTTGTGGACACTTTTGTTTTGAGCTTTATATAAACTCCCATAAAGGGAACCATTTAGAGAGAGATGAATAGACCAGAATGATAGAGGGCCATTGACAATGATAATAATAATATAATGAATAATAATGGATAATGGATACTGAAGTATAGTGAATGGAAAAAGAGTGCATAACTTGCGGGTGTGATGGCCAGGGCTGTAAGGGCACAGCAAGCAACATAAAAAGAAGGAAATGAGAAAGTGAATGGTATGAGAGACCACCTGCTTAGGCTGAAGAGAAAACAAGACCAACACAGAGAGAAAGGTTAAAATGTTTGCTTGATGGCTCTCTGAGGTATCCTGATAAATAACAGCCAATTTTGTTTGCATTATCTAGATCATCGTCGCTATGACTTTTATTGTTATTTTATTGTTGTTGCTTTCAAATCGATACCTTTTCAATGTGAGCCTGAAAAAGTCTGCACTGTAAATAATTTTTATGCTGTTAAACTAACTTTGCCATGTTTTAGATCAGTAGTGAACAGATTCACAATTTACATGCCTTTAGACTGTGCCTCAATGCTCATAGTGTCATTAATAAAATAAATGAATTTGAAACCCATCTGAATTAATGTTGATTTAATCAATGTACATCCCACAGTTAATGTTAATGTTGTGGTGTTGAAAGTAATGTGTTTTGGTGTTGAAGTGTATCATTATTATTACCTTAAGTCTAAAACTCAGATTTTTATGATGTATTCATTTTAGGTGAATAATTCTGAATACTAAACTGTTCAAAATGTTTTTCTTATTCATCACACTATAAAGATTTTCTTTTTATTTTCTTTTTTTTTTAGTTTCTGATGTTTAATAATGGATTTCTGCCAATCCATTATAATCCACTAAAATTATTTGAGTTTGTTTTAAAAACAATATAATAAAAATTAAACTGTGTTTCTCTTGTGACTCAGTTTGTTTTAGTCAGAACATTAAAAGAAGTAGACTATTTTCTCAGTGTATTATGATACATTTCTGTGTAAATACTGTAGTATTCCATTGACAACTAATTACAGAGTCATAGATACATTAAATGTGAGACATGCTAAGACTTTGCAAAGCATTTGAGCCTAATCACACAAGCATACACCAAATGGCTGACATGGTTGACCTTGTCAGCCTGTCCTAATGTAATGCCCAGTCTGGATGTTGTCTAAGGTCTGTGATGAATGTGATTGTTGAGGTGGTTTGATCCCAAAGGCTGGAGCAGTACTGAGAAGCAGTCAAACATAATTGTGCTGTTCAATCACTCCTGAGATCCTGCTCTGATCTGCTCTGGGATATGGGGCATCCTCATATCCCAGATAAAAAATAAACCTCGGACTTTCTAAACTGTTTTACGTTCACAATTGGAAGAATTCAAAATGCATTCAAAGATCAATTGATTAATTTGTATTTTATTTTCCATATGTGAACACTTTACAACAAGGTTAAATTTGTTAACATTGGTTAATGACCTAGCGTTCTTGAACAAACAATGAACAACACTTTCACAGCATTTAAACATCTTTTATAATTGATTTTTGCAGCAGTGGACAGTTTAAACTGTTTTACTTTTAGTTCGTTGGATATGAAAAAGATGTTGAATGGGAACACGGTTTCTAACATTCACAGATAAATCACATTTTTTTCTCTGTCAGTGTTTTTCAAATTACATCCACTTTAGCGATCTCCTTAAATTTCCATCTGTGCATCCAATGAAACCATATTATTGTTTACCTTACTACATTTACAGACCATTTCATTGCTATAATGATCCTCCCTGCAACTACTTAATTGACCATTCGGTAAGCCCCTTATCTCAAATGCAGATGAGTCAATGGCAGTCGAGTATCAGTTGCACGGGCAGCTGAACTTAGACGCCATAGAGAAACACTTGAAGAACCGAAGCTTTCATCGGTTTGATGGTGTTTATGCTACGAAAATGGAAAAATGCCTGTGGTACTGATTCCAGGTATCCTGAGAGGATGGGAAATATAATTTATTTTATTACATTTCCTGAACCCAAACAAAAATGAACAAAATGTCCCTAAGTATTCAGCCCCAAGACAAAAACGTTCATTTTCTGGTTCTCTCATTAAGTTACATTTTTTATCTCCTCAAGAATAACGTTATTGTCATCTTACATTTCAGCAAGGTATCTCTGGCTAAATACAGCTAAAACCTTTTTGCTACATATCAGCACTGAGCAAATTTTCCATAAGTTCTAGCAGATCTCATGTTTATTGTTTACTTTATTGTTTACAGTATTGTTTACTGATTTAATTCAATGATGCATAAAACTATGATGTGAAACATTGGCCTAATGCCCGCCTACAGTTCATTAAATGTCTAATTTCATCCTCTCTATAAGCAATTATATCATGTAAATATGACTACAAATTCCCATCTCTTGAAGCACTGAACTCTGTTATATTAATATAGTTTGTCTTAATTTACTCAATGGCGTATGTCACATGGCACCAGGACTGTAATAATCGTCATTGTCATTTGTATTGTAATCCAATAAATAAGTCACATCAGTCTTGTTTGTACACTTGTTATCAGTGAAGATGCATCTGTTTTGATCCATCCAGACAGTTCTATGACTCAAATAAGCAAGTCAACCAAAAGACCACTAGTCCTGAGTGACCACTGTTTTATTCCATGTTCTCATCATCCTCAGCAAACCCCAATGTCACTGAAAAAATTTGGAGTGACATTTAACCAGCCCCGCTGCACGAATCTGACATTTTCAATTATTAGAAGCAATGGATTTACTATTAAATCACAGGGGAGAAGGAAATCTCAAATATAAGTTTGACTTTGAGAGCCCTTAATGTCAATATCAAATCTAAATTTTCTCCTTTTGAGAATGTAAATTATTAGCCAAATAGTAATGTAGGCACCGTTTTAAGAAGCTCAATAAGAATTTGGCCTGGCTCTGTTCTATTAACACCCACTTTTCAACAGTGTTAATAAGACGAGGACAAAAAATATTTGTTTACTAACATTTTTTCAAGTGACTAAGACATGAAGTTGACTAGCTAAAACTAGTATCTAATGATAAAAACTATGAATTTATGCCGCATCTTTGTTAACATGACAAGACAGGACTATAATGTTATTTGAGGACTAAAGGAATATCTAGTCTTGGTATGGCAGCCACGGTTGATGGATAGACTAACAAAACATGAACAAACGATCTGAAACAATGATCTCAGCACCCGAAGGGGTAGGGATAAGGTGACCAGACATCCGTTATTTCCCTGGAGTCACAATTAGCTGGCGATTAGTTTAAAGTTAGTGAAGGCAGGATAGGTGAAATCATGCTGATAGAAGCTCTCTCGTCCACTCTCAACTCCTTCAGTTCTCATATGTAGCGCGCGATCAGTTCTCAGTGCTCAAATACACACAAAGCAATCCAGATGTCTAATGTTTAATTGAACATACAAGAGCTTAAACATTAACCCCCCGGAGCTTGGAAATACATGAAAATTAAGACACTTAATGTCTTTAAAAGCAAATAGTGGTAATCGTGTAGATTTGGCAGTGGGATTCATTCATTTAATGGATTATTAAGGCTGGTAAGCGATTACAATTTTTAATCTAATTAATTACATGATGTGGTGATTAACTAATCGCACGTCAAATTTGAAGAAATTACTCTGAAAAGATAATTTAAAGTCATTGTTGAGCAAAGCATCAAAAAGAGATTGCAAAAAGTAGGTTCAGCAAGAAATATTTTGTTACATATACTCTTTTGGATCATGTGAGTAAATAATTTTTAGTCATTTTTAGTTGGGTGAACTATAACTTTAATTATTTATTTTCTTAATTTTATTATTATTACTATGAAAATATTAAATTATTTCTTTAATGAAATGATACTCTAAATAATAAACTAAAACTGCCAGAAGGTGGTGGTAATTGTCTTATTGATTAAAGGGATCGTTCACCCAATAATCAAAATTATGTCATTAACGACTCACCCTCATGTCGTTCCTCCCTTCATCTTCGGAACACTGTTTAAGATATTTTAGATTTACAGTCGTGGCCAAAAGTTTTGAGAATTACATAAATATTGGAAATTGGAAAAGATGGTGCTTAAGTTTTTATAATAGTAATTTGCATATACTCCAGAATGTTATGAAGAGTGATCAGATGAATTGCATAGTCCTTCTTTGCCATGAAAATGAACTTAATCCCAAAAAAACGTCTCCACTGCATTTGATTGCTGTCATTAAAGGAACTGCTGAGACCATTTCAGTAATGGTCTTGTTAACTCAGGTGAGAATGTTGACGAGCACAATGCTGGAGATCATTATGTCAGGCTGATTGGGTTAGAAAGTGTTAAAAGGAGGGTGATGCTTGAAATCATTGTTCTTCCATTGTTAACCATGATGGTGTGCAGCCACCAGTGCAGAGCTTGCTCAGGAATGGCAGCAGGCAGGTGTGAGCGCATCTGCACACACAGTGAGGCCACGACTTTTGGAAGATGGCCTGGTGTCAAGAAGGGCAGCAAAGAAACCACTTCTCTCCAACAAAAACATCAGGGACAGATTGATCACAGAAAGTATAGTGAATGGACTGCTGAGGACTGGGGCAAAGTCATATTCTCTGATGAAGCCCCTTTCCGATTGTTTAGGGCATCTGGAAAAAGGCTTGTCCGGAGAAGAAAAGGTGAGCGCTACCATCAGTCCTGTGTCATGCCAACAGTAAAGCATCCTGACACCATTCATGTGTGGGGTTGCTTCTCATCCAAGGGAGTGGGCTCACTCACAATTCTGCCCAAAAACACAGCCATGAATAAAGAATGGTACCAAAACACCCTCCAACAGCAACTTCTTCCAACAATCCAACAACAGTTTGGTGAAGAACAAGGCATTTTCCAGCACGATGAAGCACCGTGCCATAAGGCAAAAGTGATAACTAAGTGCCTCGGGACGAAAATGCTGCAATTTTTGGTCCATGGCCTGGAAACTCCCTAGATCTTAATCCCATTGAGAACTTGTGGTCAATCCTCAAGAGGCAGGTGGACAAACAAAAACCCACTAATTCTGACAAATTCCAAGAAGTTATTATGAAAGAAGGGTTGCTATCAGTCAGGATTTGGCCCAGAAGTTGGTTGAGAGCATGCCCAGTCGAATTGCAGAGGTCCTGAAAAATAAGGGCCAACACTGCAAATACTGACATAAATGTCATGTTATTGTTGATAAAAGCCTTTGTATCGTATGAAGTGCTTGTAATTATATTTCAGTACATCACAGAAACAACTGAAATGAAGATCTAAAAGCATTTTATCAGCAAACTTTTTGAAAACTAATATTTATGTAGTTCTCAAAACTTTTGGCCACGACTGTAGTCAGAGAGCTCTTAGTCCCTCCAGTGAAGCTGTGTGTACAATATACAGTCCATGTCCAGAAAGGTAAGAAAAACATCATCAAAGTAGTCCATGTGACATCAGAGGGAAGGAATTTTTTGAAGCATTGAAAAAACATTTTGGTCCAAAAATAGCAAAAACTACGACTTTATTCCGCATTGTCTTCTCTTCCGTGTCTGTTGTGATAGAGTTACAGAGAAAACTCTGCAGTGTATTGATATCCGGTTCGCAAACGAATCATTCAATGTAACTGGATCTTTTTGAACCAGTTCACCAAATCTAACTGAATCATTTTAAATGGTTTGCTTCTCCAATACGCATTAATCCACAAATGACTTAAGCTGTTAACTTTTTTAATGTGGCTGACACTCCCTCTGAGTTAAAGTTGTTTCCCTGCTTCATATTAATCATTAATCGACTGTATGAAATGGCAGAGGATCCACATAGGTCTTTGGCAGGGCAAGTGCGTTAAATGCATTAATAAATTTCACACGCTATTTTTCTCCATAATTAATTAATCTAATTAACACATTAAATTACCAGCCCTAATAGTAAGATAGCCTTGTTTGAAATGGGTTTGGTTAAAAGAAAAAATTGTTTCGTCTATACTACTAGGTAGTATTGACTGAGTTAAATAAAATGGCATTTAAAGAGACTAAAATACAATTTAGACTAAATGTCATCAGTTTTCATCTACTAAATCTAGACTATAATATCATCAGTTATCGTTGACTAAAACTAGACGAAAATGTCATCAGTTTTCGTTGACTAAAATTAGACTAGACTAAAAAGAGTATGAACGTGACTACAACTAATAAAATATAAAATGACAGATTCACACAAAGACTAGACTAAAACTAAAATTGAAACAGGCCATCAAAAACAACAATACTGTATATGAACAATAGCCAGAGATGTCAACAAAAAAAAAAGCATTAGGTGATGTCGAGAGGATTTGTCATTTCCAATTAATTAATTTAATTATTACCATTGCTATTATCATTATTGTTATTATTATTAGATTTATAGGTTCACTACAATTAATTTGCCCTGCATCCAAACTCAAACTTACTCTCCATTCTCCGCACAAACATTTGAATATGTGCCTAATAGCACTCATTTATTGAATGTTTAACCTAACATTGTGATCTGCTTTAAGTGTTTTATATCTATAGATATTATTTCCAGCCAGTCATAATTACAGCATTGTAGGACATCGTCTCATATGATGCTCATTCCCTGTTTGAGAGTTTCTGCCCAATAAATGGATGACCTTAGCACACGTGTATTTCTGTTTACAATGTCTGGTTCACTTGCAAAAAGGGCAGTGTAAAAGCAAACCGCACTAAACAAAAAAATCAACACTGTATTTGTTCCGGACCAAAGCAAGTGAACTAATGGACATTCCTGATGTGAATACACCCTATATATAGTTTTATTTTCATCACCTCCAGACTCACAAGGACATCATTAAAGGCACTTTGCCACATTGCTGCTGCATGTTTGGCCTCTGCTCATTTGGTTTTGGTTACACCATGTCATCGAATCATGTTGCATAGAATAGCATTGTGTCATTACATCCTGTTTTTGGTTCGTTTAGAAGTATTTGGTCCATGTTGCGTTCATATATCATTCGAACTACAACAGAGTTTGTTTGGAAGCACTAAACAAGTGGACAAAGACAGCTGAAAATATTGGTCTCTGTCCGCTTGATTGGTGCTCACCAGGGTTCAGATGGCAGCATTCACACATGCTCAAACGAACCAAACTAACAGAGCAATCGCACCAGAGTTTGTTTTAATTGAACCAAACATGCCAAGTGCGAAAGCACCCTTATTTGATGTATTATTGAAGCAAAATGCTTAAGAATTTAAGAATACACACTGTTCACTGTGTTTCAAGCTCACCAAAGAGCGAAACTACTTTCAGTTTCCAGAGTTATTAGTAAAACCAGTGCATTTAAACTCTGTTAATAAATGTCCATTAAAAATTGCAGTCCACCATCTGAAAGAGTATCATGCTGAGGTCAGTGCCCTAATTTTATCTGAAGAACCCTTGTAAGTGCCTGAGCAAGCCAGAATCAATAATCTGAGTCTAAGATGGAAATAATTGTTAGTGGATTTGATGGGAATAATGCTAAAGAATGTGTGTGGGTCGAGAAGGTAAAGCAGGTAAAGCATATTTTGCTCGTTTTGCTCTCCATTTCTAGTGACTAATGTGGAACTGAGTCCAAATTAAATATTTAATATATCCCTCTTCATGCTGAACTTAGAACAAATAAATAATGCACTAAAATAGAAAACCAAATGTCACAGTTAAATTATCTGATCTTCACCGTGCCCTATCCTTGGCACAAAAATCTAATCTTATTGAAGAGCTGTTCAGCAGAAAGCGATATTTATATTGTCAAAATGATATTTCTATTGATTTATGTCCCAAAGACACCCTTGTATATCCCCAAAGAGATAATCAAAATGAATGTCATGTAAAATTATGTGTAAATGAGTGTGTTTTGTCATTTAAAAAATATACTAAAGTATCTTGATCTGTAATGTGAGAAGGGTTGCCACCATGTTTATTCACACTGCAGTTCAGGAAGTCCTTTACAGCACATTAATTCAAGTAATAAGTGGCCAAGAAATGGGCGAAAAATAGATTGAACTTTTAGTTACTTACACTATGTGTATTTGATATGAATAAAACACATCTGCAAATTATATTTGAATGGATTGTTACTGTTGCTTCTATAGACATCTCTGTGTATTTTACAAGCTCTAAATGTTTTGCTTTACTATTACTTATGAGCACTTAAACTAATCTAAAATCTAAAATCTACAATAAATATTATGTGGTTAAAAACACTGCATAGTTGTGATAATATGACACGAGCAGTGCATTTCTCTCTCTGATTCGGTGTCAGATAAAGCACAAAAGGTCAGTTTGAATTTAGGTGCTATGTGACGTCAATGAACATTCTAAATCACATATATGTGACTGTAGTCCCGGGGGTACAGAAATATTGGGTCAAAGGGTTAATTTAGACTATGGGTCAAAGGGTTTAGTTAGACTAGTATTTCACGACTTCCAGTGAACTTTCCTCTAACTCAGCGGTTCTCAATCCCAGTCCTTGTGGCCCCTGCTCTGCACATGTTGTATGTTATGCTTATCACTTCAGACATTTATTCTATTCCAACGTAAGTGCCCTGCGAAGTGGACATCACAGGATATCCAACCATGATTCTAGTTCGACGCGAACTTATATGTTCCATTCAAAGTGCAGTGGAGTATGAGAGAAGTTATTTTAAGTTGTATTTATTTACAGAGCTATATGATGTCACATTTGTCCATATGTGACAACATAGTGCAGTGCAGCTCTGTGAATGAATGTTCCAAAGTGAAGTAAACTTCAACAGATTTCCCCTGCACAGGGAGTGGGGAGCAATGAACACTACCAAAAAGCTGATTATCTGAAACAGTTGTTCAAATTTCCAAACACCATGCTCTTTAGTTAGACTTATCATTCAACTTGGGGCGCGAGGACTGGAATTGGGAACCGCTGTTCTAACTGATTACAGCAATCTGTTTATATTATCCCATGCACTCTGCAGCTACTTGCATTCTAAAGCCTTGCTCCAGGTGAGGCTCAAACTCATAACCTCAGCACTGCTCTGCTGCCTTACAAGTACCAGGCACTGACTGATCGCGCCACAACCACATTAACGAACGCTATGCTCTTTAGTTAGACTTATCATTCAAATTGTTCCAATGGTTTTCTTCTAGCTGATCTAAGCAATCTGGTTTCCAACAGATCTTTTTTATTATCCCATGCACTCTGTAGCTACTTAAATGCTGCTTGCTTTCTAAAACTTTGCTCCATGTGAGGCTCGAACTCACAACCTCGGCATTGCTCTGCTACGTACTGTCTTATAAGTACCGCGCGCTAACAAATTGCGCCACTGGAGATATTGAATCTTGAATAAAAGTCCAAACACCACCGTCTTTAGTTAGACCTATCATTCAACTTGTTCCATGATTTTTTTCTGATTACAGCAGTGATCCTCAAATCTGGCTCGGGAGATCCACTTTCCTGCAGAGTTTAGCTCCAACCCTAATCAAACAAAACTACCTGTGATTTTCTATTGATCCTGTTGACATTGATTTGCAAACTCAGATGTGTTTGATTAGGGTTAGAGCTAAACACTGCAGGAAAGTTGATCTGCAGCTGAATTTGAGGATCACTGGATTACAGCAATCTTGTTTACAACAGATCTTTTATATTATCCAATGAACTTTGCGGCTACTGAAATGCTTCATGCTTGTCACTTGACACACCGCGGCCACGATAACACTGTAACGCACATGGATCGCACAAAGTTCATGCACGAAGCTCACTACTAACAAGCTGATTATCTGAAACAGTTGTGTTAATAAAGAGAGACATGCAAAATACGCAAAGAAGGGGGGCTCGCGGACTGGATTTGGGAACCTCTGTTCTAACTGATTACAGCAATCTGTTTATATTATCCCATGCACTCAGTAGCTACTTAAATGCTGCTTGCTTTCTAAAACTATGCTCCAGGTGAGGCTCAAACTCACAACCTCAGCATTGCTCTGCTACGTACTGTCTTAAAAGTACCGCGCGCTAACCTATTGCGCCACTGGAGCTATTGAATCTTAAAAAAAAATTCAAAACACCACCGTGAGTTTGAGCCTCACCTGGAGCAAGGCTTTAGAATGCAAGTAGCTACAGAGTGCATGGGATAATAAAAAAGATCTGTTGGAAACCAGATTGCTTAGAACAGCTAGAAGAAAACCATTGGAACAATTTGAATGATAAGTCTAACTAAAGAGCATAGTTTTCGCTAACGTGGCTGTGGTGCGATCTGTCAGTGCCTGGTACTTGTAAGGCAGCAGAGCACTGCTGAGGTTTTGAGTTTGAGCCTCACCTGGAGCAAGGCTTTAGAATGCAAGTAGCTACAGAGTGCATGGGATAATGTAAACAGATTGCTGTAATCAGTTAGAACAGAGGTTCCCAATTCCAGTCCGCGAGCCCCCCATCTTTGCGTATTTTGCATGTCTCTCTTTATTAACACAACTGTTTCAGATAATCAGCTTGTTAGTAGTGAGCTTCGTGCATGAACTTTGTGTGATCAATGTGTCATACGATGTTATCGTGGCCGCGGTGTGTCAAGTGACAAGCATGAAGCATTTCAGTAGCCGCAAAGTTCATTGGATAATATAAAAGATCTGTTGTAAACAAGATTGCTGTAATCCAGTGATCCTCAAATTCAGCTGCAGATCAATTTTCCTGCAGTGTTTAGCTCTAACCCTAATCAAACACATCTGAGTTTGCTAATCAATGTCTTCAGGATCAATAGAAAATCACAGGTAGTTTTGTTTGATAAGGGTTGGAGCTAAACTCTGCAGGAAAGTGGATCTCCCGAGCCAGATTTTAGGATCACTGCTGTAATCAGAAAAAAATCATGGAACAAGTTGAATGATAGGTCTAACTAAAAACGGTGGTGTTTGGACTTTTTTTCAAAATTCAATAGCTCCAGTAGCGCAATCGGTTAGAGCGTGGTACTTATAAGACAGTACGTAGCAGAGCAATGCCGAGGTTGTGAGTTCGAGCCTCACCTGGAGCAAAGTTTTAGAAAGCAAGCAGCATTTAAGTAGCTACAGAGTGCATAGGATAATAAAAAAGATCTGTTGGAAACCAGATTGCTTAGATCAGCTAGAAGAAAACCATTGGAACACTTTGAATGATAAGTCTAACTAAAGAGCATAGTATTCGCTGATGTGGCGCGATCTGTCAGTGCCTGGTTCTTGTAAGGCAGCTGAGGTTTTTAGTTTGAGCCTCACCTGGATCAAGGCTTTAGAATGCTAGTAACTAAAGAGTGCATGGGGTAATATAAACAGATTGCTGTAATCAGTTAGAACAGAGGTTCCCAATTCCAGTCCGCGAGCCCCCAATCTTTGCGTATTTTGCATGTCTCTCTTTATTAACACAACTGTTTCAGATAATCAGCTTGTTAGTAGTGAGCTTCGTGCATGAACTTTGTGTGATCCATGTGTCATACGCTGTTATCGTGGCCGCGGTGTGTCAAGTGACAAGCATGAAGCATTTCAGTAGCCGCAAAGTTCATTGGATAATATAAAAGATCTGTTGTAAACAAGATTGCTGTAATCCAGTGATCCTCAAATTCAGCTGCAGATCAATTTTCCTGCAGTGTTTAGCTCTAACCCTATTCAAACACATCTGAGTTTGCTAATCAATGTCAACAGGATCAATAGAAAACAACAGGTAGCTTTTTGATTAGGGTTGGAGCTAAACTCTGCAGGAAAGTGGATCTCCCGAGCCAGATTTGAGGATCACTGCTGTAATCAGAAAAAAACCATGGAACAAGTTGAATGATAGGTCTAACTAAAGACGGTGGTGTTTGGACTTTTTTTCAAACTTCAATAGCTCCAGTGGCGCAATCGGTTAGCGCGCGGTACTTATAAGACAGTATGTAGCAGAGCAATGCCGAGGTTGTGAGTTCGAGCCTCACCTGGAGAAAAGTTTTAGAAAGCAAGCAGCATTTAAGTAGCTACAGAGTGCATGGGATAATAAAAAGATCTGTTGGAAACCAGATTGCTTAGATCAGGTAGAAGAAAACCATTGGAACAATTTGAATGATAAGTCTAACTAAAGAGCATAGCGTTCGTTAATGTGGTTGTGGCGCGATCAGTCAGTTCCTGGTACTTGTAAGGCAGCAGATCACTGCTGAGGTTATGAGTTTGAGCCTCACCTGGAGCAAGGCTTCAGAATGCAAGTAACTGTTGAGTGCATGGGATAATGTAAACAGATTGCTGTAATCAGTTAGAACAGCAGTTCCCAATTCCAGTCCGTGAGCCCCCCATATTTTGCATGTCTCTCTTTATTAACATAACTGTTTCAGATAATCATCTTGTTAGTAGTGAGCTTCGTGCATGAACTTTGTGCGATCCATATGTCATACGGTGTTATCGTGGCCGTGGTGTGTCAAGTGACAAGCATGAAGCATTTCCGTAGCCGCAAAGTTCATTTGATAATATAAAAGATCTGTTGTAAACAAGATTGCTGTAATCCAGTGATCCTCAAATTCAGCTGACGAGATCAACTTTCCTGCAGTGTGTAGCTCTAACCCTAATCAAACACATCTGAGTTTGCTAATCAATGTCTTCAGGATCAATAGAAAATCACAGGTAGTTTTGTTTGATTAGGGTTGGAGCTAAACTCTGCAGGAAAGTGGATCTCCCGAGCCAGATTTGAGGATCACTGCTGTAATCAGAAAAAAAACATGGAACAAGTTGAATGATAGGTCTAACTAAAGACGAAGGTGTTTGGACATTTTTTCAAGATTCAATAGCTCCAGTGGCGCAATCGGTTAGCGTGCAGTACTTATAAGACAGTACATAGCAGAGCAATGCTGAGGTTGTGAGTTTGAGCCTCACCTGGCTCAAGGCTTTAAAATGCAAGTAGCTACAGAGTGCATGGGATAATGTAAACAGATTGCTGTAATCAGTTAGAACAGCAGTTCTCAATTCCAGTCCGCGAGCCCCCCATCTTAGCGTATTTTGCATGTCTCTCTTTATTAACACAATTGTTTCAGATAATCAGCTTGTTAGTAGTGAGCTTCGTGCATGAACTTTGTGTGATCAATGTGTCATACGATGTTATCGTGGCCGTGGTGTGTCAAGTGACAAGCATGAAGCATTTCAGTAGCCGCAAAGTTCATTGGATAATATAAAAGATCTGTTGTAAACAAGATTGCTGTAATCCAGTGATCCTCAAATTCAGCTGCAGATCAATTTTCCTGGAGTGTTTAGCTCTAACCCTAATCAAACACATCTGAGTTTGCTAATCAATGTCAACAGGATCAATAGAAAATCACAGGTAGTTTTGTTTGATTAGGGTTGGAGCTAAACTCTGCAGGAAAGTGGATCTCCCGAGCCAGATTTGAGGATCACTGCTGTAATCAGAAAAAAACCATGGAACAAGTTGAATGATAGGTCTAACTAAAGACGGTGGTGTTTGGACTTTTTTTCAAAATTCAATAGCTCCAGTGGCGCAATCGGTTAGCGCGTGGTACTTATAAGACAGTACGTAGCAGAGCAATGCCGAGGTTGTGAGTTCGAGGCTCACCTGGAGCAAAGTTTTAGAAAGCAAGCAGCATTTAAGTAGCTACAGAGTGCATGGGATAATAAAAAGATCTGTTGGAAACCAGATTGCTTAGATCAGCTAGAAGAAAACCATTGGAACAATTTGAATGATAAGTCTAACTAAAGAGCATAGCGTTCGTTAATGTGGTTGGGGCGCGATCAGTCAGTGCCTGGTACTTGTAAGGCAGCAGAGCACTGCTGAGGTTATGAGTTTGAGCCTCACCTGGAGCAAGGCTTCAGAATGCAAGTAGCTACAGAGTGCATGGGATAATGTAAACAGATTGCTGTAATCAGTTAGAACAGCAGTTCCCAATTCCAGTCCGTGAGCCCCCCCATATTTTGCATGTCTCTCTTTATTAACATAACTGTTTCAGATAATCAGCTTGTTAGTAGTGAGCTTCGTGCATGAACTTTGTGTGATCCATGTGTCATACGATGTTATCGTGGCCGCGGTGTGTCAAGTGACAAGCATGAAGCATTTCAGTAGCCGCAAAGTTCATTGGATAATATAAAAGATCTGTTGTAAACAAGATTGCTGTAATCCAGTGATCCTCAAATTCAGCTGCAGATCAACTTTCCTGCAGTGTTTAGCTCTAACCCTAATCAAACACATCTGAGTTTGCTAATCAATGTCAACAGGATCAATAGAAAATCACAGGTAGTTTTGTTTGATTAGGGTTGGAGCTAAACTCTGCAGGAAAGTGGATCTCCCGAGCCAGATTTGAGGATCACTGCTGTAATCAGAAAAAAAACATGGAACAAGTTGAATGATAGGTCTAACTAAAGACGGTGGTGTTTGGACTTTTTTTCAAAATTCAATAGCTCCAGTGGCGCAATCGGTTAGCGCGCGGTACTTATAAGACAGTGCGTAGCAGAGCAATGCCGAGGTTGTGAGTTCGAGCCTCACCTGGAGCAAAGTTTTAGAAAGCAAGCAGCATTTAAGTAGCTACAGAGTGCATGGGACAATATAAACAGATTGCTGTAATCAGTTAGAACAGAGGTTCCCAATTCCAGTCCGCGAGCCCCCCATTTTTGCGCATTTTGCATGTCTCTCTTTATTAACATAACTGTTTCAGATAATCAGCTTGTTAGTAGTGAGCTTCGTGCATGAACTTTGTGTGATCCATGTGTCATACGATGTTATCGTGGCCGCGGTGTGTCAAGTGACAAGCATGAAGCATTTCAGTAGCCGCAAAGTTCATTGGATAATATAAAAGATCTGTTGTAAACAAGATTGCTGTAATCCAGTGATCCTCAAATTCAGCTGCAGATCAATTTTCCTGGAGTGTTTAGCTCTAACCCTAATCAAACACATCTGAGTTTGCTAATCAATGTCAACAGGATCAATAGAAAATCACAGGTAGTTTTGTTTGATTAGGGTTGGAGCTAAACTCTGCAGGAAAGTGGATCTCCCGAGCCAGATTTGAGGATCACTGCTGTAATCAGAAAAAAACCATGGAACAAGTTGAATGATAGGTCTAACTAAAGACGGTGGTGTTTGGACTTTTTTTCAAAATTCAATAGCTCCAGTGGCGCAATCGGTTAGCGCGTGGTACTTATAAGACAGTACGTAGCAGAGCAATGCCGAGGTTGTGAGTTCGAGGCTCACCTGGAGCAAAGTTTTAGAAAGCAAGCAGCATTTAAGTAGCTACAGAGTGCATGGGATAATAAAAAGATCTGTTGGAAACCAGATTGCTTAGATCAGCTAGAAGAAAACCATTGGAACAATTTGAATGATAAGTCTAACTAAAGAGCATAGCGTTCGTTAATGTGGTTGGGGCGCGATCAGTCAGTGCCTGGTACTTGTAAGGCAGCAGAGCACTGCTGAGGTTATGAGTTTGAGCCTCACCTGGAGCAAGGCTTCAGAATGCAAGTAGCTACAGAGTGCATGGGATAATGTAAACAGATTGCTGTAATCAGTTAGAACAGCAGTTCCCAATTCCAGTCCGTGAGCCCCCCCATATTTTGCATGTCTCTCTTTATTAACATAACTGTTTCACATAATCAGCTTGTTAGTAGTGAGCTTCGTGCATGAACTTTGTGTGATCCATGTGTCATACGATGTTATCGTGGCCGCGGTGTGTCAAGTGACAAGCATGAAGCATTTCAGTAGCCGCAAAGTTCATTGGATAATATAAAAGATCTGTTGTAAACAAGATTGCTGTAATCCAGTGATCCTCAAATTCAGCTGCAGATCAACTTTCCTGCAGTGTTTAGCTCTAACCCTAATCAAACACATCTGAGTTTGCTAATCAATGTCAACAGGATCAATAGAAAATCACAGGTAGTTTTGTTTGATTAGGGTTGGAGCTAAACTCTGCAGGAAAGTGGATCTCCCGAGCCAGATTTGAGGATCACTGCTGTAATCAGAAAAAAAACATGGAACAAGTTGAATGATAGGTCTAACTAAAGACGGTGGTGTTTGGACTTTTTTTCAAAATTCAATAGCTCTAGTGGCGCAATCGGTTAGGCGCGCGGTACTTATAAGACAGTGCGTAGCAGAGCAATGCCGAGGTTGTGAGTTCGAGCCTCACCTGGAGCAAAGTTTTAGAAAGGAAGCAGCATTTAAGTAGCTACAGAGTGCATGGGACAATATAAACAGATTGCTGTAATCAGTTAGAACAGAGGTTCCCAATTCCAGTCCGCGAGCCCCCCATTTTTGCGCATTTTGCATGTCTCTCTTTATTAACATAACTGTTTCAGATAATCAGCTTGTTAGTAGTGAGCTTCGTGCATGAACTTTGTGTGATCCATGTGTCATACGATGTTATCGTGGCCGCGGTGTGTCAAGTGACAAGCATGAAGCATTTCAGTAGCCGCAAAGTTCATTGGATAATATAAAAGATCTGTTGTAAACAAGATTGCTGTAATCCAGTGATCCTCAAATTCAGCTGCAGATCAACTTTCCTGCAGTGTTTAGCTCTAACCCTAATCAAACACATCTGAGTTTGCTAATCAATGTCAACAGGATCAATAGAAAATCACAGGTAGTTTTGTTTGATTAGGGTTGGAGCTAAACTCTGCAGGAAAGTGGATCTCCCGAGCCAGATTTGAGGATCACTGCTGTAATCAGAAAAAAAACATGGAACAAGTTGAATGATAGGTCTAACTAAAGACGGTGGTGTTTGGACTTTTTTTTCAAAATTCAATAGCTCCAGTGGCGCAATCGGTTAGTGCGCGGTACTTATAAAACAGTACGTAGCAGAGCAATGCCGAGGTTGTGAGTTCGAGCCTCACCTGGAGCAAAGTTTTAGAAAGCAAGCAGCATTTAAGTAGCTACAGAGTGCATGGGATAATAAAAAGATCTGTTGGAAACCAGATTGCTTAGATCAGCTAGAAGAAAACCATTGGAACAATTTGAATGATAAGTCTAACTAAAGAGCATAGCGTTCGTTAATGTGGTTGGGGCGCGATCAGTCAGTGTCTGGTACTTGTAAGGCAGCAGAGCACTGCTGAGGTTATGAGTTTGAGCCTCACCTGGAGCAAGGCTTCAGAATGCAAGTAGCTACAGAGTGCATGGGATAATGTAAACAGATTGCTGTAATCAGTTAGAACAGCAGTTCCCAATTCCAGTCTGTGAGCCCCCCATATTTTGCATGTCTCTCTTTATTAACATAACTGTTTCAGATAATCAGCTTGTTAGTAGTGAGCTTCGTGCATGAACTTTGTGTGATCCATGTGTCATACGATGTTATCGTGGCCGCGGTGTGTCAAGTGACAAGCATGAAGCATTTCAGTAGCCGCAAAGTTCATTGGATAATATAAAAGATCTGTTGTAAACAAGATTGCTGTAATCCAGTGATCCTCAAATTCAGCTGCAGATCAACTTTCCTGCAGTGTTTATCTCTAACCCTAATCAAACACATCTGAGTTTGCTAATCAATGTCAACAGGATCAATAGAAAATCACAGGTAGTTTTGTTTGATTAGGGTTGGAGCTAAACTCTGCAGGAAAGTGGATCTCCCGAGCCAGATTTGAGGATCACTGCTGTAATCAGAAAAAAACCATGGAACAAGTTGAATGATAGGTCTAACTAAAGACGGTGGTGTTTGGACTTTTTTTCAAAATTCAATAGCTCCAGTGGCGCAATCGGTTAGCGCGCGGTACTTATAAGACAGTACGTAGCAGAGCAATGCTGAGGTTGTGAGTTCGATCCTCACCTGGAGCAAAGTTTAGAAAGCAAGCAGCATTTAAGTAGCTACAGAGTGCATGGGATAATAAAAAAGATCTGTTGGAAACCAGATTGCTTAGATCAGCTAGAAGAAAACCATTGGAACAATTTGAATGATAAGTCTAACTAAAGAGCATAGCGTTCGTTAATGTGGTTGTGGCGCGGTCAGACAGTGCCTGGTACTTGTAAGGCAGCAGAGCACTGTTGAGGTTATGAGTTTGAGCCTCACCTGGAGCAAGGCTTTAGAATGCAAGTAGCTACAGAGTGCATGGGATAATGTAAACAGATTGCTGTAATCAGTTAGAACAGCAGTTCCCAATTCCAGTCCGCGAGCCCCCCATCTTAGCGTATTTTGCATGTTTCTCTTTATTAACACAACTGTTTCAGATAATCAGCTTGTTAGTAGTGAGCTTCGTGCATGAACTTTGTGTGATCAATGTGTCATACGATGTTATCGTGGCCGCGGTGTGTCAAGTGACAAGCATGAAGCATTTCAGTAGCCGCAAAGTTCATTGGATAATATAAAAGATCTGTTGTAAACAAGATTGCTGTAATCCAGTGATCCTCAAATTCAGCTGCAGATCAACTTTCCTGCAGTGTTTAGCTCTAACCCTAATCAAACACATCTGAGTTTGCTAATCAATGTCAACAGGATCAATAGAAAATCACAGGTAGTTTTGTTTGATTAGGGTTGGAGCTAAACTCTGCAGGAAAGTGGATCTCCCGAGCCAGATTTGAGGATCACTGCTGTAATCAGAAAAAAAACATGGAACAAGTTGAATGATAGGTCTAACTAAAGACGGTGGTGTTTGGACTTTTTTTCAAAATTCAATAGCTCCAGTGGCGCAATCGGTTAGCGCGCGAGGGTACTTATAAGACAGTACGTAGCAGAGCAATGCCGAGGTTGTGAGTTCGAGCCTCACCTGGAGCAAAGATTTAGAAAGCAAGCACCATTTAAGTAGCTACAGAGTGCATGGGATAATATAAACAGATTGCTGTAATCAGTTAGAACAGAGGTTCCCAATTCCAGTCCGCGAGCCCCGCATTTTGCATGTCTCTCTTTATTAACATAACTGTTTCAGATAATCAGCTTGTTAGTAGTGAGCTTCGTGCATGAACTTTGTGTGATCCATGTGTCATACGATGTTATCGTGGCCGCGGTGTGTCAAGTGACAAGCATGAAGCATTTCAGTAGCCGCAAAGTTCATTGGATAATATAAAAGATCTGTTGTAAACAAGATTGCTGTAATCCAGTGATCCTCAAATTCAGCTGCAGATCAATTTTCCTGCAGTGTTTAGCTCTAACCCTAATCAAACACATCTGAGTTTGCTAATCAATGTCTTCAGGATCAATAGAAAATCACAGGTAGTTTTGTTTGATTAGGGTTGGAGCTAAACTCTGCAGGAAAGTGGATCTCCCGAGCCAGATTTGAGGATCACTGCTGTAATCAGAAAAAAAACATGGAACAAGTTGAATGATAGGTCTAACTAAAGACGAAGGTGTTTGGACATTTTTTCAAGATTCAATAGCTCCAGTGGCGCAATCGGTTAGCGTGCAGTACTTATAAGACAGTACATAGCAGAGCAATGCTGAGGTTGTGAGTTTGAGCCTCACCTGGCTCAAGGCTTTAAAATGCAAGTAGCTACAGAGTGCATGGGATAATGTAAACAGATTGCTGTAATCAGTTAGAACAGCAGTTCTCAATTCCAGTCCGCGAGCCCCCCATCTTAGCGTATTTTGCATGTCTCTCTTTATTAACACAATTGTTTCAGATAATCAGCTTGTTAGTAGTGAGCTTCGTGCATGAACTTTGTGTGATCAATGTGTCATATGATGTTATCGTGGCCGTGGTGTGTCAAGTGACAAGCATGAAGCATTTCAGTAGCCGCAAAGTTCATTGGATAATATAAAAGATCTGTTGTAAACAAGATTGCTGTAATCCAGTGATCCTCAAATTCAGCTGCAGATCAATTTTCCTGGAGTGTTTAGCTCTAACCCTAATCAAACACATCTGAGTTTGCTAATCAATGTCAACAGGATCAATAGAAAATCACAGGTAGTTTTGTTTGATTAGGGTTGGAGCTAAACTCTGCAGGAAAGTGGATCTCCCGAGCCAGATTTGAGGATCACTGCTGTAATCAGAAAAAAACCATGGAACAAGTTGAATGATAGGTCTAACTAAAGACGGTGGTGTTTGGACTTTTTTTCAAAATTCAATAGCTCCAGTGGCGCAATCGGTTAGCGCGTGGTACTTATAAGACAGTACGTAGCAGAGCAATGCCGAGGTTGTGAGTTCGAGGCTCACCTGGAGCAAAGTTTTAGAAAGCAAGCAGCATTTAAGTAGCTACAGAGTGCATGGGATAATAAAAAGATCTGTTGGAAACCAGATTGCTTAGATCAGCTAGAAGAAAACCATTGGAACAATTTGAATGATAAGTCTAACTAAAGAGCATAGCGTTCGTTAATGTGGTTGGGGCGCGATCAGTCAGTGCCTGGTACTTGTAAGGCAGCAGAGCACTGCTGAGGTTATGAGTTTGAGCCTCACCTGGAGCAAGGCTTCAGAATGCAAGTAGCTACAGAGTGCATGGGATAATGTAAACAGATTGCTGTAATCAGTTAGAACAGCAGTTCCCAATTCCAGTCCGTGAGCCCCCCATATTTTGCATGTCTCTCTTTATTAACATAACTGTTTCAGATAATCAGCTTGTTAGTAGTGAGCTTCGTGCATGAACTTTGTGTGATCCATGTGTCATACGATGTTATCGTGGCCGCGGTGTGTCAAGTGACAAGCATGAAGCATTTCAGTAGCCGCAAAGTTCATTGGATAATATAAAAGATCTGTTGTAAACAAGATTGCTGTAATCCAGTGATCCTCAAATTCAGCTGCAGATCAACTTTCCTGCAGTGTTTAGCTCTAACCCTAATCAAACACATCTGAGTTTGCTAATCAATGTCAACAGGATCAATAGAAAATCACAGGTAGTTTTGTTTGATTAGGGTTGGAGCTAAACTCTGCAGGAAAGTGGATCTCCCGAGCCAGATTTGAGGATCACTGCTGTAATCAGAAAAAAAACATGGAACAAGTTGAATGATAGGTCTAACTAAAGACGGTGGTGTTTGGACTTTTTTTCAAAATTCAATAGCTCCAGTGGCGCAATCGGTTAGTGCGCGGTACTTATAAGACAGTACGTAGCAGAGCAATGCCGAGGTTGTGAGTTCGAGCCTCACCTGGAGCAAAGTTTTAGAAAGCAAGCAGCATTTAAGTAGCTACAGAGTGCATGGGATAATAAAAAGATCTGTTGGAAACCAGATTGCTTAGATCAGCTAGAAGAAAACCATTGGAACAATTTGAATGATAAGTCTAACTAAAGAGCATAGCGTTCGTTAATGTGGTTGGGGCGCGATCAGTCAGTGTCTGGTACTTGTAAGGCAGCAGAGCACTGCTGAGGTTATGAGTTTGAGCCTCACCTGGAGCAAGGCTTCAGAATGCAAGTAGCTACAGAGTGCATGGGATAATGTAAACAGATTGCTGTAATCAGTTAGAACAGCAGTTCCCAATTCCAGTCCGTGAGCCCCCCATATTTTGCATGTCTCTCTTTATTAACATAACTGTTTCAGATAATCAGCTTGTTAGTAGTGAGCTTCGTGCATGAACTTTGTGTGATCCATGTGTCATACGATGTTATCGTGGCCGCGGTGTGTCAAGTGACAAGCATGAAGCATTTCAGTAGCCGCAAAGTTCATTGGATAATATAAAAGATCTGTTGTAAACAAGATTGCTGTAATCCAGTGATCCTCAAATTCAGCTGCAGATCAACTTTCCTGCAGTGTTTATCTCTAACCCTAATCAAACACATCTGAGTTTGCTAATCAATGTCAACAGGATCAATAGAAAATCACAGGTAGTTTTGTTTGATTAGGGTTGGAGCTAAACTCTGCAGGAAAGTGGATCTCCCGAGCCAGATTTGAGGATCACTGCTGTAATCAGAAAAAAACCATGGAACAAGTTGAATGATAGGTCTAACTAAAGACGGTGGTGTTTGGACTTTTTTTCAAAATTCAATAGCTCCAGTGGCGCAATCGGTTAGCGCGCGGTACTTATAAGACAGTACGTAGCAGAGCAATGCCGAGGTTGTGAGTTCGATCCTCACCTGGAGCAAAGTTTTAGAAAGCAAGCAGCATTTAAGTAGCTACAGAGTGCATGGGATAATAAAAAAGATCTGTTGGAAACCAGATTGCTTAGATCAGCTAGAAGAAAACCATTGGAACAATTTGAATGATAAGTCTAACTAAAGAGCATAGCGTTCGTTAATGTGGTTGTGGCGCGGTCAGACAGTGCCTGGTACTTGTAAGGCAGCAGAGCACTGTTGAGGTTATGAGTTTGAGCCTCACCTGGAGCAAGGCTTTAGAATGCAAGTAGCTACAGAGTGCATGGGATAATGTAAACAGATTGCTGTAATCAGTTAGAACAGCAGTTCCCAATTCCAGTCCGCGAGCCCCCCATCTTAGCATATTTTGCATGTTTCTCTTTATTAACACAACTGTTTCAGATAATCAGCTTGTTAGTAGTGAGCTTCGTGCATGAACTTTGTGTGATCAATGTGTCATACGATGTTATCGTGGCCGCGGTGTGTCAAGTGACAAGCATGAAGCATTTCAGTAGCCGCAAAGTTCATTGGATAATATAAAAGATCTGTTGTAAACAAGATTGCTGTAATCCAGTGATCCTCAAATTCAGCTGCAGATCAACTTTCCTGCAGTGTTTAGCTCTAACCCTAATCAAACACATCTGAGTTTGCTAATCAATGTCAACAGGATCAATAGAAAATCACAGGTAGTTTTGTTTGATTAGGGTTGGAGCTAAACTCTGCAGGAAAGTGGATCTCCCGAGCCAGATTTGAGGATCACTGCTGTAATCAGAAAAAAAACATGGAACAAGTTGAATGATAGGTCTAACTAAAGACGGTGGTGTTTGGACTTTTTTTCAAAATTCAATAGCTCCAGTGGCGCAATCGGTTAGCGCGCGGGTACTTATAAGACAGTACGTAGCAGAGCAATGCCGAGGTTGTGAGATTGAGCCTCACCTGGAGCAAAGTTTTAGAAAGCAAGCAGCATTTAAGTAGCTACAGAGTGCATGGGATAATATAAACAGATTGCTGTAATCAGTTAGAACAGAGGTTCCCAATTCCAGTCCGCGAGCCCCCCATTTTTGCGCATTTTGCATGTCTCTCTTTATTAACATAACTGTTTCAGATAATCAGCTTGTTAGTAGTGAGCTTCGTGCATGAACTTTGTGTGATCAATGTGTCATACGATGTTATCGTGGCCGCGGTGTGTCAAGTGACAAGCATGAAGCATGTCAGTAGCCGCAAAGTTCATTGGATAATATAAAAGATCTGTTGTAAACAAGATTGCTGTAATCCAGTGATCCTCAAATTCAGCTGCAGATCAATTTTCCTGCAGTGTTTAGCTCTAACCCTAATCAAACACATCTGAGTTTGCTAATCAATGTCAACAGGATCAATAGAAAATCACAGGTAGTTTTGTTTGATTAGGGTTGGAGCTAAACTCTGCAGGAAAGTGGATCTCCCGAGCCAGATTTGAGGATCACTGCTGTAATCAGAAAAAAAACATGGAACAAGTTGAATGATAAGTCTAACTAAAGACGGTGGTGTTTGGACTTTTTTTCAAAATTCAATAGCTCCAGTGGCGCAATCGGTTAGTGCGCGGTACTTATAAGACAGTACGTAGCAGAGCAATGCCGAGGTTGTGAGTTCGAGCCTCACCTGGAGCAAAGTTTTAGAAAGCAAGCAGCATTTAAGTAGCTACAGAGTGCATGGGATAATAAAAAGATCTGTTGGAAACCAGATTGCTTAGATCAGCTAGAAGAAAACCATTGGAACAATTTGAATGATAAGTCTAACTAAAGAGCATAGCGTTCGTTAATGTGGTTGGGGCGCGATCAGTCAGTGTCTGGTACTTGTAAGGCAGCAGAGCACTGCTGAGGTTATGAGTTTGAGCCTCACCTGGAGCAAGGCTTCAGAATGCAAGTAGCTACAGAGTGCATGGGATAATGTAAACAGATTGCTGTAATCAGTTAGAACAGCAGTTCCCAATTCCAGTCCGTGAGCCCCCCATATTTTGCATGTCTCTCTTTATTAACATAACTGTTTCAGATAATCAGCTTGTTAGTAGTGAGCTTCGTGCATGAACTTTGTGTGATCCATGTGTCATACGATGTTATCGTGGCCGCGGTGTGTCAAGTGACAAGCATGAAGCATTTCAGTAGCCGCAAAGTTCATTGGATAATATAAAAGATCTGTTGTAAACAAGATTGCTGTAATCCAGTGATCCTCAAATTCAGCTGCAGATCAACTTTCCTGCAGTGTTTATCTCTAACCCTAATCAAACACATCTGAGTTTGCTAATCAATGTCAACAGGATCAATAGAAAATCACAGGTAGTTTTGTTTGATTAGGGTTGGAGCTAAACTCTGCAGGAAAGTGGATCTCCCGAGCCAGATTTGAGGATCACTGCTGTAATCAGAAAAAAACCATGGAACAAGTTGAATGATAGGTCTAACTAAAGACGGTGGTGTTTGGACTTTTTTTCAAAATTCAATAGCTCCAGTGGCGCAATCGGTTAGCGCGCGGTACTTATAAGACAGTACGTAGCAGAGCAATGCCGAGGTTGTGAGTTCGATCCTCACCTGGAGCAAAGTTTTAGAAAGCAAGCAGCATTTAAGTAGCTACAGAGTGCATGGGATAATAAAAAAGATCTGTTGGAAACCAGATTGCTTAGATCAGCTAGAAGAAAACCATTGGAACAATTTGAATGATAAGTCTAACTAAAGAGCATAGCGTTCGTTAATGTGGTTGTGGCGCGGTCAGACAGTGCCTGGTACTTGTAAGGCAGCAGAGCACTGTTGAGGTTATGAGTTTGAGCCTCACCTGGAGCAAGGCTTTAGAATGCAAGTAGCTACAGAGTGCATGGGATAATGTAAACAGATTGCTGTAATCAGTTAGAACAGCAGTTCCCAATTCCAGTCCGCGAGCCCCCCATCTTAGCGTATTTTGCATGTTTCTCTTTATTAACACAACTGTTTCAGATAATCAGCTTGTTAGTAGTGAGCTTCGTGCATGAACTTTGTGTGATCAATGTGTCATACGATGTTATCATGGCCACGGTGTGTCAAGTGACAAGCATGAAGCATTTCAGTAGCCGCAAAGTTCATTGGATAATATAAAAGATCTGTTGTAAACAAGATTGCTGTAATCCAGTGATCCTCAAATTCAGCTGCAGATCAACTTTCCTGCAGTGTTTAGCTCTAACCCTAATCAAACACATCTGAGTTTGCTAATCAATGTCAACAGGATCAATAGAAAATCACAGGTAGTTTTGTTTGATTAGGGTTGGAGCTAAACTCTGCAGGAAAGTGGATCTCCCGAGCCAGATTTGAGGATCACTGCTGTAATCAGAAAAAAAACATGGAACAAGTTGAATGATAGGTCTAACTAAAGACGGTGTTGTTTGGACTTTTTTTCAAAATTCAATAGCTCCAGTGGCGCAATCGGTTAGCGCGGCGGTACTTATAAGACAGTACGTAGCAGAGCAATGCCGAGGTTGTGAGTTCGAGCCTCACCTGGAGCAAAGTTTTAGAAAGCAAGCAGCATTTAAGTAGCTACAGAGTGCATGGGATAATAAAAAAGATTGGTTGGAAACCAGATTGCTTAGATCGGCTAGAAGAAAACCATTGGAACAATTTGAATGATAAGTCTAACTAAAGAGCATAGTATTCGTTAATGTGGTTGTGGCGCGGTCAGACAGTGCCTGGTACTTGTAAGGCAGCAGAGCACTGTTGAGGTTATGAGTTTGAGCCTCACCTGGAGCAAGGCTTTAGAATGCAAGTAGCTACAGAGTGCATGGGATAATGTAAACAGATTGCTGTAATCAGTTAGAACAGCAGTTCCCAATTCCAGTCCGCGAGCCCCCCATCTTAGCGTATTTTGCATGTTTCTCTTTATTAACACAACTGTTTCAGATAATCAGCTTGTTAGTAGTGAGCTTCGTGCATGAACTTTGTGTGATCAATGTGTCATACGATGTTATCATGGCCGCGGTGTGTCAAGTGACAAGCATGAAGCATTTCAGTAGCCGCAAAGTTCATTGGATAATATAAAAGATCTGTTGTAAACAAGATTGCTGTAATCCAGTGATCCTCAAATTCAGCTGCAGATCAACTTTCCTGCAGTGTTTAGCTCTAACCCTAATCAAACACATCTGAGTTTGCTAATCAATGTCAACAGGATCAATAGAAAATCACAGGTAGTTTTGTTTGATTAGGGTTGGAGCTAAACTCTGCAGGAAAGTGGATCTCCCGAGCCAGATTTGAGGATCACTGCTGTAATCAGAAAAAAAACATGGAACAAGTTGAATGATAGGTCTAACTAAAGACGGTGGTGTTTGGACTTTTTTTCAAAATTCAATAGCTCCAGTGGCGCAATCGGTTAGCGCTCGGTACTTATAAGACAGTACGTAGCAGAGCAATGCCGAGGTTGTGAGTTCGAGCCTCACCTGGAGCAAAGTTTTAGAAAGCAAGCAGCATTTAAGTAGCTACAGAGTGCATGGGATAATATAAACAGATTGCTGTAATCAGTTAGAACAGAGGTTCCCAATTCCAGTCCGCGAGCCCCCCATTTTTGCGCATTTTGCATGTCTCTCTTTATTAACATAACTGTTTCAGATAATCAGCTTGTTAGTAGTGAGCTTCGTGCATGAACTTTGTGTGATCCATGTGTCATACGATGTTATCGTGGCCGCGGTGTGTCAAGTGACAAGCATGAAGCATGTCAGTAGCCGCAAAGTTCATTGGATAATATAAAAGATCTGTTGTAAACAAGATTGCTGTAATCCAGTGATCCTCAAATTCAGCTGCAGATCAATTTTCCTGCAGTGTTTAGCTCTAACCCTAATCAAACACATCTGAGTTTGCTAATCAATGTCAACAGGATCAATAGAAAATCACAGGTAGTTTTGTTTGATTAGGGTTGGAGCTAAACTCTGAAGGAAAGTGGATCTCCCGAGCCAGATTTGAGGATCACTGCTGTAATCAGAAAAAAACCATGGAACAAGTTGAATGATAGGTCTAACTAAAGACCGTGGTGTTTGGACTTTTTTTCAAAATTCAATAGCTCCAGTGGCGCAATCGGTTAGCGCGCGGTACTTATAAGACAGTACGTAGCAGAGCAATGCCGAGGTTGTGAGTTCGATCCTCACCTGGAGCAAAGTTTTAGAAAGCAAGCAGCATTTAAGTAGCTAGAGAGTGCATGGGATAATAAAAAAGATCTGTTGGAAACCAGATTGCTTAGATCGGCTAGAAGAAAACCATTGGAACAATTTGAATGATAAGTCTAACTAAAGAGCATAGTATTCGTTAATGTGGTTGTGGCGCGATCAGTCAGTGCCTGGTACTTGTAAGGCAGCAGAGCACTGTTGAGGTTATGAGTTTGAGCCTCACCTGGAGCAAGGCTTTAGAATGCAAGTAGCTACAGAGTGCATGGGATAATGTAAACAGATTGCTGTAATCAGTTAGAACAGCAGTTCCCAATTCCAGTCCGCGAGCCCCCCATCTTAGCGTATTTTGCATGTCTCTCTTTATTAACACAACTGTTTCAGATAATCAGCTTGTTAGTAGTGAGCTTCGTGCATGAACTTTGTGTGATCAATGTGTCATACGATGTTATCGTGGCCGCGGTGTGTCAAGTGACAAGCATGAAGCATTTCAGTAGCCGCAAAGTTCATTGGATAATATAAAAGATCTGTTGTAAACAAGATTGCTGTAATACAGTGATCCTCAAATTCAGCTGCAGATCAACTTTCCTGCAGTGTTTAGCTCTAACCCTAATCAAACACATCTGAGTTTGCTAATCAATGTCAACAGGATCAATAGAAAATCACAGGTAGTTTTGTTTGATTAGGGTTGGAGCTAAACTCTGCAGGAAAGTGGATCTCCCGAGCCAGATTTGAGGATCACTGCTGTAATCAGAAAAAAACCATGGAACAAGTTGAATGATAGGTCTAACTAAAGACGGTGGTGTTTGGACTTTTTTTCAAAATTCAATAGCTCCAGTGGCGCACTCGGTTAGCGCGCGGTACTTATAAGACAGTACGTAGCAGAGCAATGCCGAGGTTGTGAGTTCGATCCTCACCTGGAGCAAAGTTTTAGAAAGCAAGCAGCATTTAAGTAGCTACAGAGTGCATGGGATAATAAAAAAGATCTGTTGGAAACCAGATTGCTTAGATCAGCTAGAAGAAAACCATTGGAACAATTTGAATGATAAGTCTAACTAAAGAGCATAGCGTTCGTTAATGTGGTTGTGGCGCGGTCAGACAGTGCCTGGTACTTGTAAGGCAGCAGAGCACTGTTGAGGTTATGAGTTTGAGCCTCACCTGGAGCAAGGCTTTAGAATGCAAGTAGCTACAGAGTGCATGGGATAATGTAAACAGATTGCTGTAATCAGTTAGAACAGCAGTTCCCAATTCCAGTCCGCGAGCCCCCCATCTTAGCGTATTTTGCATGTCTCTCTTTATTAACACAACTGTTTCAGATAATCAGCTTGTTAGTAGTGAGCTTCGTGCATGAACTTTGTGTGATCAATGTGTCATACGATGTTATCGTGGCCGCGGCGTGTCAAGTGACAAGCATGAAGCATTTCAGTAGCCGCAAAGTTCATTGGATAATATAAAAGATCTGTTGTAAACAAGATTGCTGTAATCCAGTGATCCTCAAATTCAGCTGCAGATCAACTTTCCTGCAGTGTTTAGCTCTAACCCTAATCAAACACATCTGTGTTTGCTAATCAATGTCAACAGGATCAATAGAAAATCACAGGTAGTTTTGTTTGATTAGGGTTGGAGCTAAACTCTGCAGGAAAGTGGATCTCCCGAGCCAGATTTGAGGATCACTGCTGTAATCAGAAAAAAAACATGGAACAAGTTGAATGATAGGTCTAACTAAAGACGGTGGTGTTTGGACTTTTTTTCTAAATTCAATAGCTCCAGTGGCGCAATCGGTTAGCGCGCGGTACTTATAAGACAGTACGTAGCAGAGCAATGTCGAGGTTGTGAGTTCGAGCCTCACCTGGAGCAAAGTTTTAGAAAGCAAGCAGCATTTAAGTAGCTACAGAGTGCATGGGATAATATAAACAGATTGCTGTAATCAGTTAGAACAGCAGTTCCCAATTCCAGTCCGCGAGCCCCCCATTTTTGCGCATTTATCATGTCTCTCTTTATTAACATAACTGTTTCAGATAATCAGCTTGTTAGTAGTGAGCTTCGTGCATGAACTTTGTGTGATCCATGTGTCATACGATGTTATCGTGGCCGCGGTGTGTCAAGTGACAAGCATGAAGCATTTCAGTAGCCGCAAAGTTCATTGGATATAAAAGATCTGTTGTAAACAAGGTTGCTGTAATCCAGTGATCCTCAAATTCAGCTGCAGATCAATTTTCCTGCAGTGTTTAGCTCTAACCCTAATCAAACACATCTGAGTTTGCTAATCAATGTCAACAGGATCAATAGAAAATCACAGGTAGTTTTGTTTGATTAGGGTTGGAGCTAAACTCTGCAGGAAAGTGGATCTCCCGAGCCAGATTTGAGGATCACTGCTGTAATCAGAAAAAAACCATGGAACAAGTTGAATGATAGGTCTAACTAAAGACGAAGGTGTTTGGACATTTTTTTCTAGATTCAATAGCTCCAGTGGCGCAATCGGTTAGCGCACGGTACTTATAAGACAGTACATAGCAGAGCAATGCTGAGCTTGTGAGTTTGAGCCTCACATGGATCAAGGCTTTAGAATGCAAGTAGCCACAGAGTGCATGGGATAATATAAACAGATTGCTGTAATCAGATAGAACAGAGGATTACCAATTCCAGTCCGTGAGCCCCCCATATTTTGCATGTCTCTCTTTATTAACGTAACTGTTTCAGATAATCAGCTTGTTAGTAGTGAGCTTCGTGCATGAACTTTGTGTGATCCATGTGTCATACGATGTTATCGTGGCCGCGGTGTGTCAAGTGACAAGCATGAAGCATTTCAGTAGCCGCAAAGTTCATTGGATAATATAAAAGATCTGTTGTAAACAAGATTGCTGTAATCCAGTGATCCTCAAATTCAGCTGCAGATCAACTTTCCTGCAGTGTTTAGCTCTAACCCTAATCAAACACATCTGAGTTTGCTAATCAATGTCAACAGGATCAATAGAAAATCACAGGTAGTTTTGTTTGATTAGGGTTGGAGCTAAACTCTGCAGGAAAGTGGATCTCCCGAGCCAGATTTGAGGATCACTGCTGTAATCAGAAAAAAAACATGTAACAAGTTGAATGATAGGTCTAACTAAAGACGGTGGTGTTTGGACTTTTTTTTCAAAATTCAACAGCTCCAGTGGCCCAATCGGTTAGCGCGCGGTACTTATAAGACAGTACGTAGCAGAGCAATGCCGAGGTTGTGAGTTCGAGCCTCACCTGGAGCAAAGTTTTAGAAAGCAAGCAGCATTTAAGTAGCTACAGAGTGCATGGGATAATAAAAAGATCTGTTGGAAACCAGATTGCTTAGATCAGCTAGAAGAAAACCATTGGAACAATTTGAATGATAAGTCTAACTAAAGAGCATAGCGTTCGTTAATGTGGTTGGGGCGCGATCAGTCAGTGCCTGGTACTTGTAAGGCAGCAGAGCACTGCTGAGGTTATGAGTTTGAGCCTCACCTGGAGCAAGGCTTCAGAATGCAAGTAGCTACAGAGTGCATGGGATAATGTAAACAGATTGCTGTAATCAGTTAGAACAGCAGTTCCCAATTCCAGTCCGTGAGCCCCCCATATTTTGCATGTCTCTCTTTATTAACATAACTGTTTCAGATAATCAGCTTGTTAGTAGTGAGCTTCGTGCATGAACTTTGTGTGATCCATGTGTCATACGATGTTATCGTGGCCGCGGTGTGTCAAGTGACAAGCATGAAGCATTTCAGTAGCCGCAAAGTTCATTGGATAATATAAAAGATCTGTTGTAAACAAGATTGCTGTAATCCAGTGATCCTCAAATTCAGCTGCAGATCAACTTTCCTGCAGTGTTTAGCTCTAACCCTAATCAAACACATCTGAGTTTGCTAATCAATGTCAACAGGATCAATAGAAAATCACAGGTAGTTTTGTTTGATTAGAGTTGGAGCTAAACTCTGCAGGAAAGTGGATCTCCCGAGCCAGATTTGAGGATCACTGCTGTAATCAGAAAAAAAACATGGAACAAGTTGAACGATAGGTCTAACTAAAGACGGTGGTGTTTGGACTTTTTTTCAAAATTCAATAGCTCCAGTGGCGCAATCGGTTAGCGCGCGGTACTTCTAAGACAGTATGTAGCAGAGCAATGCCGAGGTTGTGAGTTCGAGCCTCACCTGGAGCAAAGTTTTAGAAAGCAAGCAGCATTTAAGTAGCTACAGAGTGCATGGGATAATATAAACAGATTGCTGTAATCAGTTAGAACAGCAGTTCCCAATTCCAGTCCGCGAGCACCCCATCTTAGCATATTTTGCATGTCTCTCTTTATTAACACAACTGTTTCAGATAATCAGCTTGTTAGTAGTGAGCTTCGTGCATGAACTTTGTGTGATCAATGTGTCATACGATGTTATCGTGGCCGCGGTGTGTCAAGTGACAAGCATGAAGCATTTCAGTAGCCGCAAAGTTCATTGGATAATATAAAAGATCTGTTGTAAACAAGATTGCTGTAATCCAGTGATCCTCAAATTCAGCTGCAGATCAACTTTCCTGCAGTGTTTAGCTCTAACCCTAATCAAACACATCTGAGTTTGCTAATCAATGTCAACAGGATCAATAGAAAATCACAGGTAGTTTTGTTTGATTAGGGTTGGAGCTAAACTCTGCAGGAAAGTGGATCTCCCGAGCCAGATTTGAGGATCACTGCTGTAATCAGAAAAAAAACATGGAACAAGTTGAATGATAGGTCTAACTAAAGACGGTGGTGTTTGGACTTTTTTTCAAAATTCAATAGCTCCAGTGGCGCAATCGGTTAGCGCGCGGTACTTATAAGACAGTACGTAGCAGAGCAATGCCGAGGTTGTGAGTTCGAGCCTCACCTGGAGCAAAGTTTTAGAAAGCAAGCAGCATTTAAGTAGCTACAGAGTGCATGGGATAATAAAAAGATCTGTTGGAAACCAGATTGCTTAGATCAGCTAGAAGAAAACCATTGGAACAATTTGAATGATAAGTCTAACTAAAGAGCATAGCGTTCGTTAATGTGGTTGGGGCGCGATCAGTCAGTGCCTGGTACTTGTAAGGCAGCAGAGCACTGCTGAGGTTATGAGTTTGAGCCTCACCTGGAGCAAGGCTTCAGAATGCAAGTAGCTACAGAGTGCATGGGATAATGTAAACAGATTGCTGTAATCAGTTAGAACAGCAGTTCCCAATTCCAGTCTGTGAGCCCCCCATATTTTGCATGTCTCTCTTTATTAACATAACTGTTTCAGATAATCAGCTTGTTAGTAGTGAGCTTCGTGCATGAACTTTGTGTGATCCATGTGTCATACGATGTTATCGTGGCCGCGGTGTGTCAAGTGACAAGCATGAAGCACGTCAGTAGCCGCAAAGTTCATTGTATAATATAAAAGATCTGTTGTAAACAAGATTGCTGTAATCCAGTGATCCTCAAATTCAGCTGCAGATCAATTTTCCTGCAGTGTTTAGCTCTAACCCTAATCAAACACATCTGTGTTTGCTAATCAATGTCAACAGGATCAATAGAAAATCACAGGTAGTTTTGTTTGATTAGGGTTGGAGCTAAACTCTGCAGGAAAGTGGATCTCCCGAGCCAGATTTGAGGATCACTGCTGTAATCAGAAAAAAACCATGGAACAAGTTGAATGATAGGTCTAACTAAAGACGGTGGTGTTTGGACTTTTTTTCAAAATTCAATAGCTCCAGTGGCGCAATCGGTTAGCGCGCGGTACTTATAAGACAGTACGTAGCAGAGCAATGCCGAGGTTGTGAGTTCGAGCCTCACCTGGAGCAAAGATTTAGAAAGCAAGCAGCATTTAAGTAGCTACAGAGTGCATGGCATAATAAAAAAAGATCTGTTGGAAACCAGATTGCTTAGATCAGCTAGAAGAAAACCATTGGAACAATTTGAATGATAAGTTTAACTAAAGAGCATAGCGTTCGTTAATGTGGTTGTGACGCGATCAGTCAGTGCCTGGTACTTGTAAGGCAGCAGAGCACTGTTGAGGTTATGAGTTTGAGCCTCACCTGGAGCAAGGCTTTAGAATGCAAGTAGCTACAGAGTGCATGGGATAATGTAAACAGATTGCTGTAATCAGTTAGAACAGCAGTTCCCAATTCCAGTCCGTGAGCCCCCCATATTTTGCATGTCTCTCTTTATTAACATAACTGTTTCAGGAAAGTGGATCTCCCGAGCCAGATTTGAGGACCACTGACATATGAGATTGGAGGCAACAGGAGGAGTTCGGCTCCATGATTTAAAGATGACTGTTAAAATAGGATTCCAAGAATTCCATCTTATTCTCCTGAGATATCACTTATTATTGCATTGTCAGTAACAACACATGGGAACAAAAATACAGTACTTTTGAAGCTGTACAAGGGACAGACGTAAAAAAAAGTGAGAGTGGGGAGGGGAAACTAGTCTGAATTAATGTCACCAAACTACCACTAAAAGCTGTTAAATTGAATGCTAAATCTGGAATATGAAAACTTATTTTAACGTAGAAAGAAATACAAGGCACAAACTTGGACACAGATCTTAAAACACACAACTTGAATTCTAATAACAATCCATAAGCAATGGACATGTTGGCATAGTTCACTGCAGATTGCCACCTTCTTACCAGCACACATGTACAGAATGCTCAATAGCTCATCTAGCCTCTGGGTCATCTAAGGGCCACTTTCTCTGAAACTAAAGACGGCTGACCTCCTGCTGCATCAAACTCCTCTGAGAGAAATACCAATTACCAACCACATCAGCATCCATATCACAATGCTATCGAGACCCGAAGCTTTATGACATCAGTATGTTAACTCCAATTCTCCATTTCTTTCCACGATACCCCAGGCTACACAAGCACACACATAAAGCACACACTACCAAAGATGCCATGTTCATGATACTATTGTGACCTGGGGTCTCAATGGACCCTTCAAAAGCATCCATGTAAACGGCCGTGGGAGGGAAGGAATTAGAGCAGACAGCACAGAGGTACTTCATCCCCCAAGTTTCTAATTACACCAATATGAAAGGAGCCTCAAATAAGCGCTAATAATAATCAAAGTGCATCAACAGGATGTGCTGCATTTATTCACACTGCAAATTACCCTCAGAGATTATATATTTGAAAATAGGCCCTTTCAATGCCACTAGAAACAAAAGGGAGAGAAATGAAAGAGGGATATTTTCTGACGATGAGGCTATGTTGGTAGGAAGGGTCTGGGTTTGATTTATGATTGAATTATTATTATTTATTTATTTTTCATTTAGGGAAATATAAACTGAAAGTGTTCTATGTCAATGAAAATGTACTGCAAATTTGGGGAAATGTGTATTGCTGTTGTGCTCGTGGGGACTTGGGTTTGACTCCAACTGGGGTGCTTCCTGTCAGTGCTGCACTGTCCTATCTGATAAAGACCAAAAAAGAAGGAAAAAAAATCACACATCTAGTCCTTTTTTATTAAGTGAACACACCTACTTTTTGTGCAAATTGGTCTTATTACTGTATTTACTATACAATACAATGCAAATTTTATTTGTATAGAACATTTGAAACAACTGCTGTTAACCAGAGGGCATTACAACATCATAACATTCAGTCAAACAAACAAAAATTTAATTTAATCCTGATCACTGTAATCAATTTTAAAAGCTATACTAAAAAGATACAAATTCTGTCTAGACTTAAAAGCATCCACAGATGGGAAGGTTTAATGTGCATTGGAAGAGGGTACCATCTTGGAGCAGCAACTCAGAAAGCCCTATAATCCTTTGAATTTAATCTAGTTTTAGGAACATGAAGAATCATCTGAATATATATATATATATATATATATATATATATATATATATATATATATATATATATATATATATATATATATATATATATATATATATGTCTACATGTTATAATGGATAGCCATCACAGAATTAGGCTATCTATTTGCACGCACACGAACAGCACGAGCAGCTCCGTTTTATCTGTCTTTACGCTTGTCAAATTCCGCCATGTAGATAGCAAATCCATCTTGGCACGAGCGCAAATGGCTCTTAAAGGGAATGGAAGATGAGACTCTGATTGGTTTGAATCATGCGATGCATGTTACGCCCAAAAAACACCTGTTACGGGACACCTGTTACGGGACAACCAGTTTAGACCATGCGCCCGGGCGCCCCAACCATTTTCCCGTTGTTAAAATAGCAAACATGGATTTGGACACGCCCTGAGTGCACCTGTGCCATGTACTTTACACTTTGCATTTAGATCATTAAAATAGGGCCCTTAATCTCATTTTAGTTCCTGAATCTTTCTGTTGGCAGACAATGATCAACAACATTAGACAGCCACAATTAACCAGTAACACAAAGAGGATCGAAGTATTCCTACAATTTCCTGTCAGCTCTTGAGGCTGACAAAAGTGTTCAGTACATTGTCACCCACTCTCTGGCACTCCATGTTTGACCTGAAAAGCTTATGTGAAGCACATAAATGTACCTAGTACTTTCAAAATGTCACTGAGTGATTGCCTAACTATGTTATAGCCCTGTTCTTTCCTAGCACCACTTTTCCAACATTTCTGACTGTGATTCAGTGGGAATGCTTTTCAGCCCACCACTCAAGAGAACAATGCTATATTTTAGCCTATTTTTATTCATAGCCAAGTGTTTCTATGCTGGGGTTCTGCAGTGTATTCAATATCTGACCATGTGCAAACATTTGAAAAAGAAGTTTGAATGTCTGCATGTCACCACCTCGATCAGGCTTTGTGCTGGGAATCAGAAGAGCGATTTCATTCTGCTATTTCATATTAAACTAGCTAATCAGACATCAGAAGACTACAGAGAATGGTTCGGACTGCTGAAAGGATTATTGGTGCTCCCCTGCCCACCCCTTCAAGAACTGTATACATCCAGAGTCAGGAAAAGGGCTCCGAAAATCACTCTGGATCTCTCACATCCAAGTTAACCCATCTTTAAACTTTTGCCATCTGGATGGCGCTTCAGAGCCGCAAATACCAGGACAGTCAGGCATAAGAACAGTTTCTCCCCACAGGCAATCTACCTCATGAACAGTTAAATGTTCCCCACCTATGCAATAAAAATGTGCAATATCGTTATATTTATAGGTTACCCCTCCATCCTAGTACATCCCTGCATCTTACTTAATCCTATTCCATTTTCATTTATAACACAATTGTTTACACACTTATTTATTTACTTATTATTCCAGAGAGTTACAGAAGAGCACAGAACCAACTCAATAATAACACAGTAAAACTGTGTCATCTGTGCCTGTGGCAGGTTTAACTTTTTCAACTGATGAAGGAAGTACAACGTCTGCTGGGGCTTTTTCACAATGTAGTCAATGTGAATGTCCTACTTCAGGTCCTGAGAGATAGTTGTGCCCAGGAACCTGAATGACGCCACTACATTTTGTTTTTTTTAATCCACTTTTGGGAAAAAACAAACGCAATATTAAAAATATTAAAGAAAAAAAAATACAACAAGGTTCTAGTCGATGAATGTTTATTACTTAAACTTAAATTCCTCTAAATTATGCACAAGTTAGAAAGGTAAAGCATGTAAAGCTCTATTTATTGCCAGGTTTCTGAATCTTTAAAAGCTTGATGCAAATAGTCCAGTGAAATAATTTAAGAAAGTTACTAATAATGAATGACGTGATAGCTATTTGGTTTGGTTTTATTATTATATATTTTAAAAAAGAAAACTTGTGGGGAGATAAAAACAAATAAGCTGACAGATTAAACCATATTTCTTGTTTTTAAGAAAATCACATCACTGTTTTTCTGGCTTTCATTTTATTTAAGTAATGCATTCAATTATATAGATCTTATTCGCCAAATAAAACAGTAGAAATGCTGAATAATTTCAAATAAACTTTCAGCTCCAATGAACCACACTTTTACAACTAAGTGATAAATGCTTTTTGAATACACTGAATGAAATCCTTCAAATGTTGACCACCATCTGCTGGTTAAAGTAGTATATTACAAGAAAAGCTCACTTGCCAACCATCAAATCTTAAAATAGGGATAAGGACAAACAAACATAATAATGCAGAAATGATACATTAAGAATACAGTGTTACATAAATTATGCTATTTCAGAATAATTTGTTACTTAAAGCTGTGTTATTTAATTTCCCTATGTAACTGAATGTTGCATGATTTGTAGTTGAAAGCACTATGTTTAATTTTCTACCATTAATATATTGCAAAAATAATCTCATTGTCTTAATCTATTGCATAAAAAAAATTTGAGTAAATTTTATTCATAAAGCACATTTACAAATTCAGCATTACACTGACAAAAGTGCTGAACAAAACCAATAATAAAATACAGCAAATTCTAAAATATAGTAACATTTTAAATTACAACAATAATAATAATAAAATGTAATATCAACAACTACAACCGTTTCCATTCAATAAATACCAGGTGTCAGATGGCAAATGATTGCACAGATGTGGAGCTGACTCCTTTTTAATTTAAGTCCTTACTGAGGGACATGTAATAGAGCTTTATTAACGGATCTGTGAGACTTAAGCGTTAAATGCATATAAATGAGATCAGAAATATAAGATGGGGCTTGTCCATTAAGAGCTTTGAAAACAATAATTAAAATCTTAAACTGAATTCTAAAAAAAAGGACAAAAAGTCAATGAAGGGATGCTTAAACACAATATTTTCTTTTCTTTTTCTTTTCTTTTTTTCTTTTTTTTATGCCAGTTAACAATCTGCGTTCTGAACCATCTACATCCATGCCAATGAAGATTGTGGAAAACAATAATCCAGGTGTGATGTGATAAATGCATGAAAGATTTTTTTTCCAGATCTTGAAAGTGTTGATTTAAATTTGGAGATGATCCTCAGCTGATAATAACTATTTTTAACAACTGAGCTTATTTGTTTTTCAAGACAAAGCTCAGAGTCAAGGATAACACCTATATTTTTGACATGAGACTTAACATAGGGAGTCAGGTTTTCTAAGTTCTCAGCAACAGAATTTTTTGTTTTAGAGGGACCAAAAAAAATCACCTCAGTTTTATCATTGTTTAGTTGCAGGAAGTTAATTATAGATTTTAATTCATGCTGATTTAAAAACAAAAATCAATGCATCCATTCTGCTAATTAAAAATATGAATTTTTAATGCTTATAATTAGTTTGAATCTCTCTTTTATAGGTGTTCATGCTGCACAAGAAGAGCAGCCTAGACCAGATTTATATCTGTTTTGCACACAGTAAAAGATAAAATAACCATTTTAAAATAAATGTTCATTTTGAAGCATCTAATGTACCTAAGACTAATCGATATTTATTATATTATAGAAGCCATTTCATCAGGGCCGAATTATGTGCAGGGCCCTTAATAATAATAATAATTCCTTACATTTATATAGTATTTTTCTAGGCACTCAGAGCACTTTACATTGTCAGGGGGTATCTCCTCATCCAGCACCAGTGTGCAGCAACCATGTGGATGATGCGACGGGAGCCATATTGCACCAGAAGGCCCACCACACACCAGCTTACTGGTGGAGACCTTAAAATCATAGACAAGAACAGTTAAGAAATTTAAGAAATTAAATTTGGCAAAAATTCAACATATTGCTATATAATTTTAATAGACAAGAAAATAATAATTTAATTAATTAAAGTATAGCAGATCATCTATTTGTGGCAGATCATGAACAGAAAATTTAAAATAAATAAAAGAACAATAAAAGAACATTCTGTTCCAAGGGTTTTGTTGTTTTTGTTTGTTAGTTTGTCTTTTACTTATTTATTTATTTATTTATTATTTTTTATTTGTATTTAAATTGTTTTGCTTTGGTACTTTACAACAACAACAATAACAAACAAGCTTAATCGCCATCTGTCCTATTGGGAGTATACAACCATTGAGAGGAGATTGGACAGTGCTGTCCGTGGTGCTGAAAAGGCGACTCTCAGTTTTTCCTGTTACCCTAATGCCCATAAAGACATAAAGAAATCTAGAGTCTCATGGGAATGTAATGTAATGCCTGGAAAATCTGTGCTTATTATTTTTAGATTGGGTGGTTCTTTTAAGGGTTACATTGATTACAAACGTACTGTCAAAAATTATTTCAGCGTTTCAGTAAACACAAAACATATTCGAAATTATTGGAAGAAATAACAGACTGATTGTTGCTTGGGTGCTTTACGTTCAAAAACATAAAAAATATATATTTATTCTAGATTTTCGAAGATTCTACATTTTTTTTATATTTACAGTTTTGACAGTTTACGTTTCGGTGACTGGGCTTCAAAAGACAATTCGGTTGCGCGTCACATAATTAAACGGAACGTAACACCTCATGTCCTCGCAACTTAAAGTGGTCTAGTCCCCTTTAAGGAGATCGTCGTAATATTACGCATCTGCTTTCATATCAACCCTCGTCTTCCCTCACTAGGCTCTCAAACAAACCTAACGCTCCAGAATCCCTCTCATTGTCAGCAGCACCCGCCCCGTCGACTCGCCCTCCCGAGCAGCGGAGCACCGCTGTGGCGGAGTCCTTGACGGGGACGTGCACCCGGGTAATAACGACAAAAAAACTGCTGTTTACATGAATACAAGCTGATTCTCTCCGGTTTGCTGCAACCAGGTAAAAATATTTAGCATTGCAATATGACGTGCGAATCCTGATGTATCATTGTATAGAAGGACTTCTGCATTTCCCGTGTGCAGGACAAACCAAGGACCCTGACGCCCCAGGCACAGGGCTTATATTATATCTGAATGCACAGAGCAAAAAAGATATTTCACATTCGCAAGTCAAATGTTGTTTACTTGCACCGTGTGTATCGAACACATTTAGGGTTTCGGTGTTTCGACGTGCGCGCGCACAGCAGATCTTTCCCTGCAGCGAGCATGCGTGTGCTTCTGATTTTGTTTTGGTATTGCGCTTTCATACTATTCTAATCTAGCGCTGTGTTTTTACACAACTCATCATTTGTCATTCTCTACCCCTGAGAAATGCTTTATTTCTGATTCGGTTTCTGAGTCGTGACAGGTACAGTGCAGTTTTAGGGCCTAGGGTGCAGTATGACCTTGCATCCCTGTAAGGACTGAAGGACCGCGGAGAAAGTGTCCTAAAAAGTGGATTTGTGAAAGTCTAAAAAGACCATTGTGTGTAGTCTTTATCACAACTAAGCAAGTTTACATTATTTTGAACATATTAAAGCAGGTGAAACACTATTTACTCCCTCTGGTATTACAGTAATTATCCATGCTCCTTTGCACAGGATGCTATTTGTTGCACGTAGACTTGCCGTTGAGGCTGCTTGCCTTGTGGTTGTGTAATGTCGCCATGCCGTCCCGTCTGTCTATCTCACCACAAACACATGAGCTAGTAAAGCCAGTCACACCACTTGTGGAGCTCACATTCTAGAATAGTGGCTGAATGGCTGTCTCCATGACGACTGCTCTACATCTCAGCATGCAGGCTAATCTTCCAAAGCATTTTCTTACCACATTGGTGCTACAAAGAGCACACTCAATAATATATTTCACTCTGTAGGGTGAATGCAGGAAAAGTGACCCTTAAATGTATTCTTCTCTCAGTACCTGTCTTAAAAATTCTTACAATAGTAAGGAAATATTAATAATTTAATCAATAATTAAATAATTAACTGATCAGCCATCTAAGTAACTAGCAATAAACTGAAATAGGTTTCAGCTGAAGTACTAAAAACATTTTTAAATGAAAACTAAAACTGAAATAAAATAAACACACATTAAAATTTAAAGTTTATTTTATGAATAAAATAGCATTGATTTTTTCATTATTGAAAATCAGCGTTAACATCCCTTTTTTTAATTCAATCCACCACCAGAATGTTTGATAATTTTCACAAAAGTTATGGCACCCAGGATATTTTGTTGTATTAATATCTGAACATGCAATATGTTAAAACAAAGAACAGAGCCTCTGCTTTTAAGCCAAAAAAGAAACTTTTATTCAGGCAATCTTCTTTTTATCAACACTTCAATGTGGGTAAGCTTCATGAAAAAAAAATAGAAAATAGCGTTTTTGTAAAATACTACATCTGGATCAGATTCAGATCGATGATCAAAACATAGTTGGAATTGATTGCTTCCATCAACACATCCAAAGCTTGAACAGTTTGATTTATATAATGATTAATGTTTGATTCAAGCGTTATTTCTCACATGCATCTGCTTACTACGCGATAGCTTGTTTCTGCTTCTTCTTCTTCAAGGGATTCAGTACTCTTCCAGAAGATGCGTAATAGCGGCTCTTGGCATACATGTTGGCAACCAAACAGTTCACAATAACTGCAGACTTCTATAGTATGAAAACAAATACTGTCAACTGGAACTCGTGCAGGTTTGGAACAATTTGAGGGTGAATAAATGATGAAAGAGGTTTTTTATCTTTGGGTGAACAATGCCTTTTAGTTAATCCTAAACTGACATGGAATGACATTGATGTAGCCATCTGGATCTATATTGACATTAAACATGGTGTCAATAGATATTCCTATAAAATGTATTATAGATTTTTAATTGCTTGTGAAATAAATGTAAAATTGATTACTGCTTTTTATATATCTACTTAAGATGATTGCACCGATTACAACTACTGAGTTGTAGTTCACTTCAGATTCACTTCAGAGCATTCATTCTGTATTTATCCATCCACACTGGATGCATTTAGCTCCATACAATCCACTGACTGAGTGATCACTGCTCTGGAGCCATGAGGGATGTCCTGATAAATGACTTCATAAACACTTAGTTCTGATCACTTCCTAATCCATCTTAGTCTAGCTCAAAATAGATTTAGGCAAACATAAAATGGGCCCAATCATTTAATTGTGGTTTGTACCAGATTTATTAAAGGAATAGTTCTGTAAGCACTTAAATAATGTGAATTCAGTGTTAGTTTAAGGTTGTCTATAGACAATTTATAGCATGTATTCATATTATGAAACTTTTATTTTTATATTTTTAATGTTATTTTTATTATTATTTTTAGTAATTTTGATATTCGCTTTAGTATTTTTTAAATATAAAATTTATAATTTTATTTGATACCTAAATTCATTCTCTATATTGGCATTAAACATGGTGTCAGTGGATATTCCTTTAATACGTATTAAATGGTCACTGTACACTGCTGCTGTATGAAAATACTTGCATGAAGATCTAAACTGTCAAGCAGATCTTCTATTTGGCTACATTGCTCTTTGACGTTATCATTATCTTCTTTATATTCAAGTCATAAACTGTTTGAAAGCTGCAAGCCAGTGTGTGATATTTGGCTGTTTATGAGCAGGTGTTTTTGCACTGATATAGCTTGAAAGTGGCTTGTGAGAGAGAAGAGAAGTGCAAGGTCATAGCAATCACTTATCTGCAAAAGACAACAGTCAGAGGTCATCCAGTGCTGTAGCAGGAGCGTGAGACAGCAGAATTCCTCAAAATATATTATCTTTATTCTTCCTAATTTACTTCCTAATTTATTTCCTAAGCAATTAAGATTTTTAGATCTGTATTTGTGTATGTGGCAAGTCTAGCATCATGACATTTTATCCTTAAATATGCTTCCTTTCACATGTGTTTTGTAATGAGAAGAAGGCTCCTTTTTCAGACATTTCTGCGTAATTTATGAGCCACACACAATAGCCAAAAAAGCCATTACCCAAGATTTGTGCTCCAAATCATGCAGTCATTATATGTAAGTTATAAAAGTTTTTTTATTAATTAATTAATTTGTTTATTTATTTGATTGGATAGAGTTTGCAGATAATTAAAAATATGAGAGAGACTGAGAGTGTAGTCTTCTGCATCGGTGCAGAGTTCAAACAGATAGATCTCACAACTGCGCTCTACATTATGACTCACACTGCACCAGAGGGAGACCACACTGTCCCGATACTGACTCAGCAACTGCACATTTTCCCCCAAAAATGTATTATGTTGTTATTTATTAGTAATATAATTTTACAGTTCAATGAGTTTTTATCTTTTTTATTTTACATTTAGTTTTCTTTACTTTTACTTCAATTTAGTTTTTAAAATTATATTTATTTTTTTTACTTTTTAAGTTAACAAAAGCTACACTGGTCTGTTTTGGTCATGACCTTATGGTGAAGGACTGAGTTGCTTATTAGGAGGAGTATACTGCAGTGTATTGCTGCTTATACTAAGCTGTGCCAATTCCTTGTTAATTGATTAGATCATTAATCGTCTTTTCCATCCGCATGTGTCTCAGGATGCCCACTGTAGCAGAAATCACTGCTTTTTACCCTTCCCTGTCTCATTTTCTCATTTGTCTTTTCCTCTCATATTAAATATTCTAGCTGTATAAGGGTTAAACAAAATTTTAAAGCTTCGGGGAGGATTTTGATTTCACTGAGTAGTCTGATTGTGAAAGTTAAAACTATTATTTCCGTTGTCTAGCTTCACTTAAGTGCAGAGTCAGAGTCAGCCAGTCTATGTCAGCACAATGTTAAATATATTACAGCTCTGCAAGCAATGCTGCTGCCAGGTCTGCTGAGTGTGAAGAGATCAGATTGATTAGATGAAATGGACAGATTCTAATCTTTCCTTTTGACACTGATGATAAGAAACAAAAATGTAGGTAATGTCTAAAACTGAAGCCTTTTTTAAATCATTCATTATTTCTTCTCTTCTGTGGACCATGGAAGGGAAATGCATTTTCAAAACACATTTAGATTTTATTTCCCATAGACAAAAGAAATTAATTCAGTTTTGGAATGGATTGACATGGAGGGTGAGTAAATTATGACAGAAGTAAAAATTTTTGGGTGAACTATTCCTTTAATAGCTTTATAGTGTGGCAGCAAACTTGAAATATGAATTTTTTAGAATGTGCCTAGTTAGGAAACTGTTGTTATGTGAATGAGGCAAGGGTTGATAATATAGAAGTCAAACTGAAGACATTGTCTAAAGTATGTTCTTGTGTTTTATTCAGGCTGGCTGCAGCTGAGCTATTCATGCTGTGTTGACAGGGAGGAAGACAGATACAGCTGAAGAAGGAGAAAGAAGGAAAGAGGACTGCTGACTTCATGTCTTCGACTTCAAATAACAGATCTGGCTCTGGATCACGCAAGTATGGCATGTTTTGTCTCTCTTGAAATCCTCTTTCTAACAGACACTCTTTCAAAACTTGCAGCTGTGTTGGTGCTTTGCTGTAATATCTGACCCTTCTAGCGGCTGTTTAACTCTTTTAATCACAGTAAGATCTCTGCGGCAGTTTAATGACCTTTTGAGCTTCAAGTGCTTCAATAATCCTTTCTCTCTTCCGATGCTGTCATTAATACAGCAGCCGTTAAGCGATTTCAATTTCTCACTCTGCTGTCAAGACTTTTGCCAGCAGCCATATCACCCTGGAGCCCAAGACCGGTTTCCCACTGAAGCTAAGCAGGGCTGAGCCTGGTCAGTACCTGGATGGGAGACCACCTGAGAAAAAGCTAGGTTGCTGCTGGAAGAGGTGCTAGTGAGGCCAGCAGGGGGTGCTCACCCTGTGGTCTGTGTGGGTCCTAGCGCCCCAGGTGTAGTGATGGGGACACTGTACTGTCAACAAGCACCGTCCTTCGGATGAGACGTTAAACCGAGGTCCTGACTCTCTGTGGTCATTAAAAATCCCAGGATGTCTTTCGTAAAGAGTAGAGGTGTGACCTCGGCATCCTGGCTAAATTCACCCATTGGCCTCTGACCATCATGGTCTCCTAACAATCCCCATATCTGCTGATTGGCTTCATCACTCCGTCTCCTCTCCACCAGTAAGCTGGTGTGTGGTGGGCATTCTGGCGCACTATGGCTGCCGTCGCATCATCCACGTGGATGCTGCACACTGGTGGTGGATGAGGAGATACCCCCTGACATTGTAAAGCACTTTGAGTGTCTAGAAAAGCGCTATATAAATGTAAAGAATTATTATTATTATTATTATTATTACCCTACAACTGCTAGGTTGTATAAAAACTTTCTGAAGAGTCAGATTTAATTATTTATAAGCACGTTATTATACTAGGTTATTAAACAAATACAAATAAATGTAAACTATCATTCAAAAGTTTGGGGTTGGTAAGATATGTCTTTTATACAACGCTGCTTTTATTTAATTAAAATACTGTAAAACTGTAATATTGTGAGAAATATTTTTACAAAAAAAAAATTACGGTTTTAAATTGTAATGTATTTTAAAATTCCTGTGAAGGCAAAGCTGAATTTTCAGCATCATCACTCCAGTCTTCAGTGTCACATGCTCCTTCAGAAATCATAATATGCTGATTTGCTGCTCAAGAAACATTTCGTATTATTATCAGTGTTGAAACAGTTGTGCTGCTTAATGCTTTTTGGAATCTGTGATTTGAAATACTGAAGGTTTTTTTGTTGTTGTTGTTTTTTTGTAAAAATGTAAAATTATTTAAAGATCAATTTAATGCATTCTTGTTAAATTAAAGCATTCATTTCCTTTTTAAAAAGGGGCATATTATTAGGAAAGGCAGAAATGGCTTCAAAACATATAACAAGTTCCACCAAGTTATAGAAGAGACATTTGTAAATCAATTATTTAATAAGCACATGGATAAAGCAGTATTTTGCATAAGCATATTATATATCTTCCACTTTTTAAAATGAAAACATTGTAATGTTTTAAACCTGAGCAAGATTAGCATTAGCACTTAACCACTTTCCTTTATTGGCATTATTTTACATATTAATTGCAGTAAAAAAACATAAAATTGTATGCTTGTATGAATTATACATTGATAAATTAAATAGTAATATCTAAAATTCTGTTTCCACACTTCCTGTTTAAGCCATATCCACATCACTGATCTATAATAGAGAACTGGACTGCTCATGAAGACTGCTCAAAAGTGAAGTCGCTGCGCCGCCATATTGGTATTCCCCAGTTTTCCCATAAATTCTATTGAATTAATAGGAAATCGTACAGTTTTAATGAGAAAACATCCCCTAACTAGTCAGCGTTTTTATATCTGAAGTATCTCTTTACATTCGTACAACGCAAACGTCCTAAGCATGTAAATAGTTACTTGTTTAATGTCAGAATTTCCCCTTCATATTAAAAAGGTACTTGTCCTATACTTTAATATAGCGACAAATCCACAACATATGCATTTCAAATTACAAAGTGGTCATGAAATCTGAATAAAGTTTTATGCTCTGGATTTATAAGTTAATTTGCCCTGTAAGTTCATGGTCTATATAATTATGATCTTATTTATTCATACAGTAGGGTAACTGAAAATGTTTTTCCAACAATGATTTCGTTTACAGCATTCATTTTGAAGCAGTTAATGATTTAAACGTTGATTAAATTATTAATTAACTAAACATACACATTACTCCTGGAAACTGTAATGCTAAAATACCATATCATTTGCGCCATCTTAAGGAGTCTAAAAATAGATATTGCTTCCTCAGGACATACATGCATTGTTACTTATTCAGAGAAATAGCACTGAAGTGTGTATGCTATGATTTAAAGACATTAAGCTTTTTTCCAGGACGGTTTGAATTTCAATACAATATGGAGAATATAGAAGCAGGTATAGTAATATGTATTGTATATCCAAATCAATTTCAGATACTAAAACCAGATATTCATCTTTAATATTTCCTGCATGATTACGTATATAAAGAAACATATTTTATGTTGGATCAGTCATCTGTGTCGGAAGTGTGCAGTTTAAATGATTTCAATGTATCACTTGTCCTGCCAAAAAATACCATAAACATTGCAGATAACATCGGGGGTAAAATGTATTTAAATACACATCTTAAAAGCTAATCATGTGTTACTGAATGGGGTGATTTTAGGTCAGTGCTTTGGCTGCCAGTCAATGAAGCTCTCATCCCAGTAGGGAATAGTAAGATGGTAACTCGAACACTTCCAGTGGCTTCACCGCTGAATGGCAGTTTAGAACGCTATGAGCAATTCAGTCATATATATAGATCAGTGGTCCAAATACAGATAATGATGTCATTTCAAAATATATACCAGTAGTTGCAATAAGTTTTAATGGTAATTTTGCAGTAGAGCCCAGCTCTGTGCCTCTTTCTCATCTCTGTTTCCTCAGATTCAACCTGCTGAAGGCCCTACAGCCTAAGCACCGCTTGCAACAAATGCTGTCATCTCCCACTGCGTCCCCTGTGTGAGACTCTGATACAGTACCCTATAGTAGGGCAAGACTAGTAGACAACACTGCTGCACTGGGCATTCACACGCTAATTTAAAACCAGCCCATTACCTGCTACCACTGATGCTGATGTTGGGGATCTGAGAGGGCAGATTAATCTGAACTCTCTGGTCTTTGACAAAGGCTCAGGGAAAGTGCAAATTGATCGGTCAGTGATCTGTAAATCTGTTCCGTGAGAAGCCTGACTGAATTGATAAACTGTGAGACCGACAATGATTGTGATATTTTGACAATGATTCTAATGAGTGTGTGGCAATTCATTGCACATATTCCCTACACAGCTTTCCCTCAATTAGTCCATATCACTGAAAACATAATGGACGTATATGGTATGTCCAACTACCCTGGCTGCTTTTCTCTTTCTCCCTTCTGTGCCTTGTTATCAGTACTGATAACCGAGTCCTCTTCTTTTCTCTCTCTCACGCTTTTTCACTTTGCTTCTGTTTTCTCTGTTTTCACCTTAACTATGACCTTGGCTTGCTTTCATGGTTAGGTAGTTCAGCAAACCTCTTATAGCCCACCAATGGTGGTCCTGGTGGACAGTAGTTACAGGGGCTTGTCATTGAAAATGTACTGTTTTGATAGTTTTTTTTTCTTTTGTTGTTTTTTTTTTTTTTTTTGGGTTGAGCTGAGAACTATATTTGGACTAGTGTTATTTTAGTATGGTTTTTATACTATTATAATGTTTATTAATGCTTTAAATTTTACTATATATATATATATTATTTTAGGTTTTAAGTTTTTAGGTTTTATTTTAGGATTTAGGTTTATTAATTTGAATACTTCAACTTCGGTGTTTGACCGATATGAGGCTTTCAGTGGTTAATGCTGATACCAATATTTAATCAAAATTCACTCACAAAATTGAAATAAAAATGCCCAAATACCAGCTCATTAATATCAGACTATCAGTAGATTCAAAGTAATCCACCACAACTGTAAAAACAGCACTCTGCACCTCCTAAAAGAAGTGCTTTCATTCAGCGCTGCTAACCCTAGGTTTAATTTTTTTATTTTTCCAAAAGAGAATCATTATGCTCTAAATTACCCCATGATCAGTTGCTCCTATTTTGCCTGCGTTTTATGAATACGGTAGGCTACGTGAGGTCACCCTACAGCATGAAACTGCATGTTTAGAAGGTCTTGAAAACATTTATTTAATAATCTCATAAAATAGTTTACATAAGTTTACATAAAATAGACATTTAATGCCAGTAATGATGAAGCAAACAGTGAGTGTAATTCTTTAAAAAGTAATCTAGTAAGCACTTGTACAATATTTCCAGCATGTCTTTTATTCTTTTAATTGTGCAAAGTAGCTTTGATCCTACCCAGCTAATGTTTCTGACAACCAGAATTAATAAGAAGCTACTATTTATATTTCTCTCTGTCCTCCCGACTGCTGACATAATTAATTAGTCAGACAATCTGTCAAATAATCTGTCAGATCTGCAACCTTGTGTACAGAGTTTAATGGATGTAATAAAACAAGCTTCTTGTTATGTTCATTTCAATTGGATGTTTTAAATGGACTTTAGAATGATGTGAACCAAGAGGTTGCTTTAACCAAATATTTTGTCAATTTGAACCATTTAAATTTGTTAAAAACGGATATATCAAAAAGACAGAATCTGCATCTGGAATTTCAAGGACTGATGTATACATACTTTTTTGGAAAATAGGGGGAACAAAATGGATTTAAAAAAAGAGTTTAATTGAAAGCTTACAACACAGTTGGTAAAAGTGGCAGATGATTTCTTTTTGGGCGCAACCTCTGCTTCTACCTAAAATCTTGTATTTATTATCACAGTTGACAAGAAAATGTCCACAGAAACATTCATTTGAATTTCTATATAACACAGGTTAAGGGGAACTTGAGGTGTGTGCTTTCCTATATAATGATTCCTTTTTGTTTGTGGGTCAGTTTTGACTATTGCAGGTTCATAGAGCTAGACTACACACCCATGGAGTCAGGCATTATGGTCTCTATGAGACAGAGCAGAGGATTTCTGACACCAACATCCCCGGAACGCCACTGTCGGTCAGCGCTCCATCATCCCTTCTGTCTCATTCTTCTTTTTTATCGTCTTTTCTTTACTTTTCTTTGTTCTCTGTGTGGCATTGTGTCAGCATGGATTCAAACTCTTCAACCAAAGCACGATGTCCCTATAAAATCCAACCTTTTGAATTTACTGGGGGTTTAAAGCTTGAATTGCATATGTGTCACATTTGAAGATGATTTCATGTCTAGATGACACTGCTGTCAATTTCTGCTTGTTCAGTTGCCAGTTTGTTTCTCATTATTGATTCATGGTGGATATTTAGCATGATTTATCATCCTCAGCACATATTACAAATACAAATATTTGTATTACACTGCAATTTGTGCTTGCAGTTTTATGTGAGCTGGGTATCTTTTTCTCTTTACATCCATAGAAGGTGTTCTCTCTCCCTGGATGACTAGTTGACTGTATGTATAGTATGGAGGCATGTTAATCATTTTTGGTTTAGATTTTTCATGAAATTGTACTTTTTGTTTGTTCATGTAAGTCTGTGTTTGTGCATTTTGTTTATACCTCATCCTGTGTCCTCTTAAGTGGCCTTGAAAGGAGACACTCTGAAATTGTAATTCTGTTATGATACAGGCGGAGTCCAGCACCTGCCAGTAACCGTGATCCCTATGGAAATGCCTCTCTCAGCAGCAGTAGCAATTCAGGGTCATGCAAGGGCAGCGATGGAAGCCCGACCCATAGGTGAGACACGACTCAGCCACAGACCAATAATGCATTGTTCCTTTCTCTTCTTTCTCGTTTGCTTATACATGGTATTGTTTGTTCTATATACGACTTTTCTCATCCATATCAGGCATCACATAAAATACACCTCCTGTAATGATAACCATGGTATCCGGCCCCCTCCACCTGAGCAATACCTTACCCCACTGCAACAGAAAGAGGTGTGTATCAGACACCTCAGAGCACGGCTCAAAGAAACCATCGAAAGACTACAGGACAGGTGAGGCATGCATCATTCATAGTATGAGTGCCCATGCACTTATGATCACACCAGCCTTTGAAGAAATTAGTTTTATCTTTAGGCAGCTGCTTTGAGTGGCAGTTAATTAAAGTGATTCCTTTATTTAAAATTGGTACACAAATTTGCACTTGGTTGATGATTTCCAGACCATGTAACAATTACAAATACAGATTGACCTGTTAAATTGCGAACCAATATATGTTAGTATTTAGACTGTGTAATTTTTCATTTATATCTCTATATTCTAACGACTCTAATCTAATTATATACAGTATTATTTTTCTAAACTGTTTATTTTCAAGGCAGCCTTCATTTGTCCAATGCCAGTGCATTGTTATTGTGTTCTTAAAGCAGCTTTGTATAATTCTCAAAAGAGAGCTATTGGTCAGATTTTCCATTTATCGCAATGGCAGTAGTTCATCTGGTACATGTTTGCATATTGTGCTCAATTTTGGGCACACTACTTAATTCATATTTTATTACCTGACTAATTGTTGTAGAGCTTCAGAAAAATTACATGAAGACAATGCTGATTGGCTGGTGGAGCCACAAGAACATGCAGTTACAAACACTGAATAGCGTTCAGTGGATAAAGTTGCTTTTTTTCTAACTACACCATGCTAACCAAATAAAAACGGACTCCTTGTTTTTTTCAAATAGGTTTCATGGATTTTTATTAATTTTCAAGGAACGTAAACTATCAGTCACTGACAAAAAGTTGGCAAATCATATAATACTGGGAAAGGAAAAAGTATTTTAAAAGCAAAAACATTTGGCAGAGTAGTTGTAATTTTGGATGGTCCTTGCTTTTCTCTTTTGACGTGCTTGATTTCTCTGTCCTCTGTCTTGTTTGCTCTCTTTCCTTAGGGACACTGAGGTTGATGAGTTGCGTACTCAGCTGTCTCGTATGCAAGAAGACTGGATTGAAGAAGAATGCCACCGAGTGGAGGCCCAGCTGGCTCTAAAGGAGGCTCGCAGGGAGATCCAGCAGCTTAAGCAAGTCGTCGATGTTGTCAGATCCAGTCTGGGAGACACAGACACCGGAGTGCAAAAATGCTTCCAAGACATAAATCTCCAGAACCACAAACTGGAGTCTTTATTGCAGAGCATGGAGCTGGCACAGATCGGGCCCACCAAAACAGAAGAAACCCTGGCAGGTGGAGGGGTGGTGGGGTCAGGGCTGGAGGTCAGCGTGGGCCTGGTGGGGTCTTCCGAAGGCTCCCCAGCTCGCTCACTTACCCATAGCTCTACCTACACCAAGCTAAGTGACCAGCCTGGCCAGGAATGTGATGGTAATGAAAATGGATGTGATATTCCATGTTTGTCAGGCGACGGCACGCAGGACAGCGGGTTTGTTTGCTGTGGAGACAGTGGAAGAGGAGCAAGCAAGGCAGATCTGCTTCTGGAGGCTGAGTTTCTATCCCAAGACACAGCCTCATTGCTCAATGCGTATTCCCGCCTGCCTCACTCTTCCACCTACGATGCACTGTGCAACAGTGAGCCTAGAGTTGTGCCTCTCCGCTGCAGTGGAATCGGGACGGGGACCAATGTTAGTGTAAGTCATCCATGTCTGTCACATCATCACCTATATCTGCATCACCTGCGTGAGCAAGGCATTCAAACGGACTATGATCATGCCCCTGCTTCAGCCCCTGCCCATGGTCCCAGTACATCCTTTAATGCTGATCTAGACACTATTGCTGAGCGCACCTTCCGCTCTCAGGCCTGCAGTCCAACCTCCACCTGGATGTCTGATGAGGGAGATGATCTGGAGTCAGTAGCCACAGAATCAGCCATTACAGCAACAGTTGCCACAACTTCTGTCATCACAGACTTTTCCACTAAGTCTGCACCAGCTGTTGCAATAGAGCCTTGGGAACCAGCTGTATCTGTTCCAAAAGGACCTATGACTTTAGCTTTGATCCCCATAGAGTCTTCTGTCAAGGAGACAACTGCTTCAGAGCCCCTTACAGTCTTACCAATCACCACAACAGCTTTGACCACAGAGACCATTGGATCCCAAGAGCCCAACTCTGTTCAACCTCGACCTGTAACAGACCCTTTGCCAAACCCTGGCACCTCCCCTTGCTCCGTGCAGCCATTGGTTGAGACAGAATTGGAGCCCCTTCCACAGACCACTCAACCTCATAGTGTACTAACAGAGGCTGGGGTTGAAGGGGATCATGTCATAAATATAGTTGCAGACGATGAAGATGAGGATGATGAGAGTGCTACAAACACAGACTCCAGGTCATCTGGCTGTGGTTTACCAGCAAAGAACTACTGGAGCCGGCACTTCCTAGTGGATCTGCTTGCGGTGATCGTGCCAGTGGTCCCCACAGTGGCGTGGTTCTGTCGGGGTCCACACCGTGTTGGTCAGCCAATATACCACATTGGATCTCTATTGCGGGGTTGTTGCACTGTGGCTCTTCATTCTCTGCGTAGAGGAGGAGGGCTCCGACACTACCCCACAGGAGGAGTTGGTTCAGGGGGGATGAGTATATGAGACCAGCTCTTCTCTAAGGGGATGCGCTGAAGCCAGTGATATCACTGTTCTTCTGTCAGATGTGCAAATAGGGAGTGGTTAACACAGGTGAAATGAATTGAGGCAACCAGTGGAAGGATAGTACCTGAGCACAGCACCTTAAATGCTGTGGTTATCTATGGTCTATATCCAAGATAAGAAAAAGGAAGGGGAATCACTATTATGTATTTTCACCAGATGCTCATGAAGTTCAGGACTTCAAGCGAGCTTTCAACTTTTTCCACAACTACTTCCCTAAGAAAAGAGGAAGGATAAAGTGTTCTGAATGATGGACTGACACAATGACTTTTAACTTTGTGAGTGACACTAAAAGATCCCCTTTAATATGATTGTATTACCCTTATTTAGAGTGAAGAGTCACAGTCATTGATGGGAAGAAATTGTACTTTTGTTTGTCCCTCCTACTGTCACTGCAGAGGGTGTGTGTTGTATGTGTACGTATTTCTTTATCTGAGCGAGTGTTGTGTTAATGTACAGTGCAGCCAAAGTACCTGGATTACTAATGGCCATCATTGTTTTAGCCGTGAGTGCAGTAGTTAGCTGTCTCATTACTTGTGCCTGTGTGGATAAGAGCAGTCATATTTTCCCCTTAAGGAGCCAAGGCAAGCACCTGCTAAGCTATTTATATGCTTTGCATATACCACTAGTGTCCTAAATAAATGCGGTAACAAAATGATACTTAGTCCATCTGGAGCCTTTTAGACAATGTATTCTTTATTTTATGCTCAATTAAGTGGGGAAGTTTGATGGTTAGGAAATGTTCTGTATAGCTGAATGCTAAATTGTGCATTTAAGAAAAGGGTAATGTTTTTTAATAATATTATCAATAGTAAGAGGGATTCAGCATTTAGACAATGATCAGGGTTGATGACTTTAATAGGGTGATGGGAGCTTTTTCACCAGATGAATTGTATGATTGTTTCACTGTGTGACCATCAAAAAACTGTCATAGCCAAATCTATCATAGCAAAAATCTTTAGCAATAGTTCTAATTTTGATGTCCACTGTAAAGCCCCGTTCACACCAATAACGATCACTATAAAGATAACTATATAGATAACGATATTAGCGTCCACACCAGCGAACGATATCGTCTGTTTATTCTGAGCGCACGTGCGTCTGCCGCTTTAAATCCTCGAGCTTGTTATAGCAGGGTGGATTCTGATTGGATGTGAATGTTTGTATCGTTCATCAGTTGGAAAAAAATCGTTCTGAAAATAGATTCCAACGATACCGTTTCTCTGTGCCTTTATCGTTATAGTTCTAGTGTGGACTCTGCTATTATTTAATACTGAAAACGATTTTTAGAACTATATCTTTATCGTTATCTTTATAGTTATCGTGCTTGGTGTGAACGGGCCTTAAGACTATTATATCATTAATTACAACCGGTTGTGCTTGGCCTACATCTGAACTTAATTTAGCATTAAACCCTGCTAAACAAGTTGTTTCTAAGTTGTTGCTAAAATTATTAGCACAAATACTAATATGTTATTAAAGTTACTAATTTGTTGTTTCTGAAATACTATGTAATATAATTCCACTAAAAAGATCAAATAAAAGCAAAAATAAAATTGGAGTTAGATACCTGATTACTTGGTGGATATTACAAATTGATGAAATTAAAACAGTGAAAGTAATTTACACATTTACTGCATGCAGAAACAAATTTTGAATATTGAATATTGAAACATTCTCTGCTGTCGGCTTTTTCTAAACATTTGGCCATGACTTCAAGTCCCCCATGATATTCATAATGACCATTTATTTTACTGACACATAGGTGATGGGTGACATTTAATGACATCAATTGCACTGTAACTCACTTTATAAGCAATTACTTAAAGTATACTTGATTGTGAGTTTCTGTCTTTCTAAAGGCCAATGCATACATATGTATTTGTGGGTCAGGGTTAGATTTCACCAACACCACCATTTCCAAAATATCATAATTGGTTCATTAATTCACATGAATAATTATACTTTGTGTATTTTTTTTTCTGACAGCTGGATTGATTTGCCAGTCAACAATGTACCAGATAATGATCACTAATTGTAGTTATGTCTCTCTAAATCATGAATAGCCACTGCCTTTCTGTCTACCTCCACCCTCTGATATTGTGTTCAATATATTTATTGTGATATAGGCCTTATTTGTTGTCTATTTGCTAAGTTCTCATTTAAATTATTTACTGCTTTCTGATGTGTCGTCTGTAAGGTTTTTCAGCGCTTGATATTTATTCTTTTGAACCGCTTGACAATCTTAATTTGTGCTTTACGTGGTGGCAACTATAAGTCATTCATTTAAAGTCTAGTCAATGCACTTTTTCACCTCATTCCAACTAAGCACTTACTGAAGAACCTTAGAGCAGATTTAAATAAATGAAGGCATATATGTTCCTGACTTTTATGTTTTTGTTGTTTTCTTGTTTGTGTTGTCTTTATTGACTTGTGTTTGTTGAAACTATGAATGTGTGGCTTTCAGATAGTTTTGTCTTTTGACTCATGTATCTGAGCTAAAATGAGATTGTAATAAATCGTTACCCCAAGGTATAGGTTTCCTTCAAACCTCTATTGTCTGTCAATGAAATGTAGATAAATAACTATTGCATTAGTTATTTGGCCATGTAAAGGTTTTACATTAATATAAAGCTTTGTATACCTGGTGAAATGACACACAAGGTCTTGACAAGATTTTCTTGAATCTTTTGAAGCCATATTACAAGTAGAGGTGTATGTTGGCACTATATACAGGTAAATTTGAGTATATCATATATTGTCTTATCGCCTTTTTTCCATTTGTATTAGTGTGTGCAATTTAATGTGATAATTCATGTTGCAGTAACAGTTCATTTTTCTTTCCGCATTTGAATGGTAATTAATAATCACAGATTATTATTTCCTTAAGTTAACATGCTCTCCATGAAAGAAAAAAAACTGTGTCTTACCATTGTAACAAAGTGACATTTTTTCCTTATTTTTGGGGAGGATCAAGAATAAACATTTCCAAGTTTGATGTCAATGTCATCTGGCACAGTTTTAGTTTAGAATGTCCTTTTGTAACCACAAAATATATTGGAACAGATGCATCTCTTGTTGAATCATGGCAATAAATAATTTGCTTCTTTACTAATATATATATATATATATATATCACCTTCAAATATGATTTGAAGACAATAGTACCCAATTTATTCTTTAAATTGTTTGGTTCAGAGTGAACACTGAAACTAAATGATTGTTTTAGTCTCTGTTAAACAGGATTACACGACTGTACCTAGAAGACTAGATTTCACAGAGGTACCTCTGTTATAGTTTTTTTTTTTTTTTTTGTGATCATCATTCTGATTCATTTTCACCTTCTCGCACTTCAGTTTGTCTCTATATTGTCTACCAGCATTAGTAATGTAAGTGGAACCGGTCTTGTAAGTCTGCTAATGTTTCATAGTGTCTCAATATTTTTGTGAAGAATCATATTTTAATGGTGATATAAGAGTGTACACAACATATCGCTCTTGACCCTCATTGTTTATTAAAAAGAATCTATATTAAAAAGCATGGTGAACAATGCCTTCTCACTACTTTGTAAGTTTTTTAATCCTTGGTTTCAAATCTAGTTTTTAAATCATCTGAAAATGTGTAGAGCATCTCAAAAACATTTTGAAATGGAGCATTTATATTTTTTTGAGAGAGATCAGCATTGGCAGTACATTCCATTGGTATCACCAGGATGATCATTTATTTTTGTAATAATTTCAGTCTTGAGGTTACATTCGTATATAAATTTTTTAGAGACATTTACAGGCTAATGACAGAATGTTATCAAAGATAAAACCCCTAAAATGATTTGCTGCATTACAAATTCTGTCCATTAATTCCTTCTGGCAGAGTACAGCTATTGGCATATAGAAAAAAAAAAAAGAAATGAAACAAGTGTTTGTGCATAGTGGGAGGAACCGAAAAGTCAGGAGTGTTGAAGCTAATGCTTTACAAAACAGAAGCTCAGGTTCAGTTTTTAACCCCTTGCCCCCCCCTAGCAAAAATAAAACAATCAAATAATAATCCTCAGTGACAATGGATTATTATATAACATGTAATATGACAACAATTACATAATGGCAATAATGGCATTTAGGACAGAATCAAGAACTAGAAGGCAAAACGATAACAGCCAACAAGTGAAAGTGAAAAAAGGCAGTTTTTACATGTTATAAATGAATGTGATTGAGGAGGTTTGTCCGATCAGTGATGGACAACCCATGTGGTGGAAGGCTCTTATGGGAAGGCTAGAGATTGTAGGCAATGTGGAAGGGGTGTGTGTGGTCTTCTGTGTTCAGACCTCAGGCACAGAGTGATCCATGGATGACTTCAGCAGGCCGCCAGACATCCTGGAACAAACAGGTTAGGGCTGTCAAGAGCAGGAGATGACAACTCATTCTGACACTTAACCTTTTTTTTTTTTTTTTTTTTTTACACAAGCAGGTCTAAATGGCCTTTTAGTATCTTTGTAAAACTTACAACAGTGGGTCAGCAATAGGGCCCACAGGATAAAATGCACACAGCTAGATTTTGATAGCGGCTGGTTCTGAAATAGATCTGTCCTGACTGCAACAGTTACTCACAATCAGAGGATGTAAGCGGTGCAGACTGCGGAGTGGAGCGGTGGGATTTTGAATGGAGCAGATTTTTCAAAAGTTGGAGCGTCATGGGTTTCACTCCACCAGGAGCACAATTACGACCCATAATATAACTGCATATTCAGCTAGAATTCAAGTTAAACATTTTTAGCTAGCTTGATAGAGAAATTTCACTCAAATCAGAAAAAATGTGAAGGCTATGAAGGCCGGGAAGCTCTAGTTCAAGGAATTTGTTTCTACTAGATACTGAATATTTTCAACTGAAACCATGATTTAAAGACATACTATAACACAATTGCTCTCTCAATAAGGCATTCAAAAATGTAATCTTACAGTGCTACTTCATCTGTATCTGATTTCAAATGAGCAAAAATCTGTAAGTGCATCGATTCATAGTTAAAATAATGAGACTTAAGTCTCTGCAGAGCAAAAGTGGGCGTTTATGACTTTGTGGGTGTTTTCAAACTGTTGGGTGTTTCTAAGTCATGCATTCAAAATGACCAACCAGCAATTCTAGTTGTATTTTCCATCAGTTCATTTCTTAAATTATCCTTTGAATATGTTCTGGCCCGCCATCTAGTGGCAAACATTCGTCTAAAAATTGTTAATAACATTAATATTTCAACACTTACTGGACTGAAGCAACTTAATGTAACTTGATTATCCTTACATAATTTCCATTTTAGAAAAGTTTAAATGTACCAAGAGTTGATGCATCATGCTTTTTAGGATTGTTAAATTGTTATTGAGAAATATAGAGTGACAGCTGATATTTATATGCATTTTATAAAGTAAGGAGAGCTTATTGCTTTACATTATTTCTCTGCCTCTGAATAAATCCAAGGTCGAGTTTGAGCTCCATATTCTATGATAATTAAATCACTCATGAGTATAAAACCAAAGCTGGATCTCACTTCTTAATCATGTGCTCATAGATGAACTTCGGCATGATGGTGATGGTCATGGCAGTGGGAGATGTGGTCAGGATGTCCTTAATCTGAGTGTCCTGGAGACAGAAAACAAAATATTTTACACCACAAATCTAATGGTCATCTTATGGTCTTGTGTCTTAAAACGGCCGTCAAAAAGACATATCCGGGAAAAACTAGCACGACCACTCTCACCTTGAGTCCAATGACGTTCTGGCCGTTGATCTCACAGATGAAGTGATCGGTGAGCAGGCCGTTGCGGGCAGCAGAACCATCCTTCACTAGAGAGGTGATGCGTCCGGATTTAAAGATGAAGCCCACATGGCCAGAGCTGTCCTTATGCATGGTGACTGTGCGCTGGAATGGTCTGGAACACAAAATATATACATATGATATGATGCTTAATGGCATCATCTGTGCAATTATGTTAATGATTACCAAAGAATTTTTTTTGATTTGACACCTTTAATGCAGACAGTAAGGTCATTAAGTAATTCATGTCTCATGCCAACAATGTCCCATGGCTGTACTGTTAAAATAGCATTTAAATATTTACTGCTTGTAAGTGATTTACTGGAGGGGGGTTTTTTGTATGCGTTTTTTTTTTTTTCTTTTTTCCAGTGGTAACTGCCACAAATACAGCTGTTGATACAGCTTAACTCGGATCTAAAGCAGGAAGTTTGTTTTAACAAGTACTACAACTATGACAAATAACCACCAGGAGGCAGCAAAGACCTACACAAATATTGATATACACGTGTATTGCCCAATTTGTCACGACAATATTCAGAATTCTTTGATAATGTAGGCTTATAATAATGCAAATAAGAATTAGAAGTAATTTTAATTCAGGTGAAATTGATACAAAAGATTTTAAATTTCAAATTCTTAACTTTGTATTCATTAAACTATCCTCAAAAAAAATTGTCATGGTTTAAAAATATATATTAAGCAGCGCAACCGTTTTGAACACTAGTAGTACAAGGTTTCTTGAGCATCAAATCAGAATATCAAAGTGACTTCTGAAGCATCATGTGACACTGAAGACTGGAGTAATGATGCTTAAAATTAAGGAATAAAAATTATACTTTATATAATTATAAGTCACAGGAATAAAATTATACTTTTTAAATATTTCCAAACATAAAATTGTCCACTTAAAAATTGTATTTATATTTCACAATATAACAATTTAATCAGACTTGGCAAGCATGAGACAAAACAAATTCTTACCAACCCCAACCTTCTGAACAGAAGTGTCTGTTTATATACTGTACAGACAGAAATGACTGACCTGTCACGGACAATGAGCTCGATGCGCTGTTCGGCTGCTGCCTTCAGAGCTTTGTGGGCTTTATCTGAGCTCCAGCCAGCAACATTCTGCCCATTGATCTGCAGAATCTGATCTCCAAAACGCAGGCCACCCAACGCCGCAGGAGAGTTCGCCTGCACCAGCTGGACAAACACTCCCTATAGAAAGAGGAAATGACATACAATTAAAGATTGACAACTCAACTAAACATCACCTGCTGATAATGAGAACAATAACACATGCTTAGAATGAGGGTGTGCTGCCCTAAATCAAATTACCAATTAACCTACATTACCAATTACAGACTCCAAACAATGAAACACAACACCAGTCATGACTCTGAGGAAGTGTTTAGTGCAAAAAGCTTTACTCACATTATCAATATCTCGGAGTCGGAGTCCAACCTTTCCTTCCTGGTCTTTGCAGATGACGACCTCCCGAATACCTGGGCGAATCTCTGCCCTCCTGATTCCCATGTCAGCACCAGTCACAGGCCGCACCATGCCACCCACACAACTTGGCACTGCCACTTGCTGCCAGGCAAGAGAACATTTACATTCATTCTCATATGTGTGACTGTATTGTTCACATATTATACAACATGAAAAGTCAACTGTGCCCAATGCAAATGTTTTAATGCAGTACTTTACAACTAATGGGTACTCTGAAAAATTTAGGCCCGTTCACACAGCAGCAGAATATGGAGTCCTTAATACTAGGGGTGCACCATATAAATCGCAGATGATTAATCTGCATCTTGTCAGTAAAGCTGGTTATCTAATCAGTGGTGAATACCATCAGGTGCTGATTTCACATAGAGTAGCTGTTACTAGCTGTTAACTGAAGCTGTGCACATCCAAGCTGATATTGGACGTGGATTTGAGCAGCTTTTCAGTTAACAACGGCTCTGTGAAATCAGCACCTGATGGTATTCACCAATGATTAGATAACTGGCTTTACTGAAGAGATGCACATTAATCATCGGCGATTTATATCGTGCACCCCTACTTAATACAATTATGTTTAGGGATGTAATGATTAACCGTGAGCCGGTTGAAAATCAATTCAAATGTTACGATTAAAATCAGTTGAGATGCTAAACAAATAATGATTTATTTAGGAGTTTATATGAATGTAAATCTAAGGAGAACTTACTGTCTTTAGAAAAGTTTAGATGGTATTTTTCTATTCATCTTGCCTTTAATATGTATAATGCATATTAAAGTTCATAAGCGCTGCTTTGTTTACAGCAGAAACCAAGGAAATGCTTTAAGTCCCTACTGCTGGTAGAGAGTGAGTCTGTGTCTCGTTCAGCTCTTCTGCTGTTTATCTTGCATGCAGATCTTTTTAAGTGCAGACCATACTGTTTTTGCTTCAAAATTTCAAATTATACAATCTAATTTAGATTAAAAACTGCTCATGTTGCATGTATGCAGCACCTTTGTTGGGATCTTGATTAAAATGCAGTGGTTGGCTTTAATTTTAAATGGGTAGAGCACATACAAGGCCTTATTTTGTTTATATGACGATATCTATTTTTATTTGTGTTATTTATTTGATTTGGGGCTTGTTTAAAACAAAAATGTCAATTTAGTTTTATTACATTTATATATTTAAATTGTGTCATTTAGCAGACAATTTTATACAAAAGCAACCTTACAAATGAGGACAATAGAAGCAATCTAAACCAACAAAAAAGCAGTAATATTCAAGAATATTAGTAAATCATTATAGTTTTATATTTAAATTTCACGAAGAAACATGCAACATTTTGTCCAAGCAGTAATAAAAGGACACGTTTAATTTATAATTTGTCTTAAATCTCATTTTGAACAAATAAAAAATGTGTGAAATCGTGAATCAAATCGTGAAATCGAAATCATGAATCGAATCATGAGCTTGACTGAATTGTTCCATCCTTTAGTTATGTTCACACACAGTCTGGTTATCTTCAGGTGTGACAACCGCATTCTGCAAGTGAACTCAGAATCGAAAACGTTTGTACCCACAATTACATTCTCAGAAAACCCACACTCTGTGAACGGAACAGGACTGGATAACTGGTTGTCTCTCAGGTCATATATAGTGTGACAGAGCCACTCTGCTGCACAAACAGTCTGCTGAGTGTCTTCATGTCTGCTTTCACTAACTTACAGTGACAGAGAAATGAATTTAGCAGTTCTACACGCTAACATGCAGTTACAGTTGTGTGTTATACACACTATTAAAATGGTTTGCTCTTCACGCAAATATAAAAGCTGCTGTCAGATAATAGAGATTTGACGGATGAACTCGCGGTTCGATTTGGACTCTTGTCATTTCAGAAAGTGATAAGATTTTCAGTTTTATAGACATCGCCATCTTTGATATTACTTTGGTAATATCTACTGTTGGTCTAATGTTCAGTACTATGAACACTGAGTATCTTTTTAAGATGCTCTCTGAAAGCAGCCTACATTAGCATTACTCCAACACAGACTTTATGGTGCATGAGTCATTCTGAGCTCTGCTTCCAGGAATGATGCTGAAAAGAATAAGTCACCCTGTGGCCAGTTTGAACTATTCAGAGAAAAAAACTCCCAAACGCACAGATGCTAACACGCATACACAACCAGCTCCTCTTTTTCAAACCTTACACAATTACTCTCGTCTGCTTTAACAGAGAAAATACTATACAAGGTAATGGTGGCAGCGATGGAAAACAGGCTGTAGAGCAAACTAAACCAGGAAAGAGTAACAACACTGCTAGGGAAACATCTGAGACTCTGAAATGTCATTATTTGCATACATTAAATTATTATTTTGTAGGGGCGATACTTAACAGGAAGTGAACTCTAAAAACAAACATGTTGTTCAGTGTCAATCACTTACACTGTCAGCCACCGGGACCAGCGCAAGGTTTCTCTGAACCTCATCGCTGTTCAGACTGAGGCCCATATAGTCTCCCAGCTCCTGCAGATTGGGATACAGAGCTGGAGAGAGAGAAAGAGAAAGTTTTTCATACTAAAGTTTAGAATTCTCCTTATGACACAGACAACGCTAATAGCTAACACAGTAGCATAGTGATGTAGTCTATTTGACTGTGTTTTATGATAACATCAAGCACTGAAAAAAAAAAAAAAAATAGAACAGAGAAAAACAGAGAGCTGGGTGTCAACACTGGTTTCAGATTCTAGCGATGAAGGTTTCCATCCAGTAATTATTTGTGTGTGTGTGTGCGTGTGTGAAACATTCTAAAGAATATATATGATTGGGCTACACTAAACAATTAAAAAAAAAAAAAAAAAAAAAACTTACGTATACATATTTAATAAATATCTAGACAACATAACAGGAGAAAGTCGAGCACACTGTTATTAAGAATATCAGCGCACTATTGCACAATTATGATCAGACTGCTTTGAGGCTATCATAACTTGAGCTTTAGGGGCTATAACTACAACAAGTTACAGTACTGCGTGAACCCCCACCTTTAAAAAAAAAACCTTTTAACCTTCTTGTTATGAAATATCCTGCAAGTGTTTTGAGAGGCCGCACACAGGGACACAATAAGAGCACGTTGGAAAGGTGGAAAGCAGTGCTGTCTGGATAAGAGGGGCTCAACTTGATTTACACTGAGATTAAAAAAGGAAATAGGGAAGGTTGTTAAATTGCTCCCAGATTCCCTAAGGCATGTGTTAACTTCCTGTTTGACAATTGCAAAAAACTTTGGCAAGCTTTCATCTCTATAAAAACAGCTCTCACTCTACACTTTAGAAATGAAAGGGAGAATGGCATGATAAGGGAGATGGAAGCATGACAGAGGGCGTAGGAAGCTTTAAAGGAAGACAGACAGACAGATAGACAGACAGAAGCCGGGACTCACTTGAGCTTGGCATCCCCTGCGTGGCAGGCTGTGGCTGGTAAACCCCCTGAGTGATGGCTGGGGTGCTGGAGGTGGCACCGGCGAACTGGGATTGAGCCTAGAGGAGCAAACTGCATGTGAACATCCACTTTACTTCAATAACAGTTCTTTTAAAGCACCAACTTAACTTCAGTATTATTATCCTATATAAAACACATATTATTAAAAAATATATATTAGTTAATGAAATAAAACATAAATATTAGATGAGAAACTTAAACTAGAAATGCTTAAGTTAGCTTAAACTAACTGAAAGTTTAGGCAAGCAAGCTTAACCAACTTAAAACTAAACCTAAATTAAAACCATGTAGATTTTGTTTTAAAACAAAAGGTAAAAAAAAAAAACACACAGCAAAATCAGTACAAATTAAAGGAAATCAAAGTTAATAAATATTATGGGCTGCACGATTACTTGAATATTAATCGTGATCATGATTTCTGCTTCTGTTTATTATTTAAGCATAATCATGATATTTGCCATATATCCAAACACAAATCTTGACTATACTGTTTTTGTGATTGTGGTTGCTGAATAAATGCACTTACACAAACTCTGTTTTACAATACATGTCCTGTAGAGAAAATGTTTAAGTACATGATAAATATAATAAAACATGAAATTAGATCAGGTAAAACAAACCATCTGTACGAGTTGACATTTTCTTAATTTGTGCTTGTTTGAAATCTCACTAACTATATAAAAAATCCAAAATGAAAACATTTACGATAATGTTTTTAGCAAAATAATTGCAATTAGTTTCAACATTACCTTGCATTACCCTAATAACTAGAACAATATACAAGTAAAACACTGCTTACCTTGATGACCTTGTCCACTTTAAGGTCTTCTAGGGATGGATACAATGACATCCTGGAAAAAACAAAAGTCACAGCATGAAAATGGGGAAAACAAAGCAGCGTGCAGCTAAAAGTGTTGAAAAACAGGAAATAATATTTTTTAGTGAGCTCATATAGAGCCATATTGCTTTAGTTTGTATTTCAGCTGACTAGAAAGCACATTACTCAAAAGGGTATTGGAAACCTACACTAATTAGACGGGACAGATGAGGGAGTATATTAGAAGCATGGTCACCAAAACATGGTGACTTTATCAGGCTGCTCCATCATGACCAACATGTTCACAAACACCCCCATCACAAACACACATGGATGTGTCACAGTAGCTCTGTGGCGGTGTTGCTTTTGCGTTGTGAAGCTATCCGCCTGTGAGTCCATCTGTGTCTCCTGCACAGTCATCCTCGTTGATGTAACAAAAACATATCTATAAAACACCACAAATTATAATAACTCCTACAATAACTCTGACTGCTCTTGATTTCAGACAGAGATGTAACTATCACTTCACAACAAAGAAGCACATTGCCATCTTGGATATTACTTTGTTCACTATCGTTACATTTACTGGTAAGGAATAATTTTGGATAAAAGCGTGAGCTACATGAATAAGTCTAAGTAAAAACTGAGTATTCAACATAATTACAACAACAAACATACAACAATACATCACTACCATAGATCTACAGTATGCTTCATAAGCGGAATACAACATCTCCTTACATGTATTTTGTTCATTATAAAATGAAAAGCAGATAATGAGGACTAAAGTTCATGATTAACAACACAGAGCTCAGGGTAGGACATAAAAACCAAATTAATTTCACTAAGAACCTCCTACCAGAAAATCATTACTACTGAGCCAAAGCACTACTTCAAATCCAAACGAAATAAAACATTAAACACTGCCTGACTGTGCTCTTTATCTTACAGTGGAAGAGCAATGAGAACTTAAGTGCTTTACTGGGAACACATCCATTACTGGAAAGTGGAAGAGAAAGGGAAAGGGAGGGATAGAGAGAGACCGAGTAAGCCAGAGAAGTAGGCCTACAAAGAATTAAACCGCTTAAAGACAAAAAAGAAGGCCAGGAATGGAAAATATGAGGGACTTAATGTATAGGTTACTAGAGGAAAGGCCAACAAGAGATAAAGCACGTGAATGATTGATGCTGACATTAGTCACAATCATATGACTGTGATCACATGACCTATTGTGGAACTTAAGCGCTATAGATTTAACAACCCTATGACGCTTTTAGCGGTGACTCCTGATTAGCATGTATTAATGGGTTGTGTTTCATCACTATATAGAGAGGATTTTTTCTACAATATTCCCTCATCATGACATTTTAAAATAGGCAAAATAAATGAATACCGTCATATACCATGAAACTGGTATACTTTAGAAAAATACCGTGATATAAATTTTTGGTCATACTGCACACCACATGCTGTACTTTGTTTCTCCCCTATGCCCCACTTTTGTGAAACACATTTGTGAAACACATTCTATGAAATTTTTACATAGCTCATTGTTCTGAGAAGCAAGGTGTGGTCTGATTGGTCAGCTATCCAGTGCATTGTTATTGGCCGAATGTATCAATCATGTGACTGAAATGTTATGTTCCTTACCATACTGTGATGCCATGTCCCGGTGCGACGAGACAAAAACAATAAAAGCCATTACAAACAAGACATTTGTTGCATCCAGTGGGAACACAATTACTAATTATAATGACTTATACTGCCTTTTTACGCATTGCATCACACCGCATAAACATAAAACCATGTCTGCATTTATAATTGAAGAAATTAGAATCAACAAGCACTACACTGTAAAAAATAATTCAGTGGCTTAGTAAATTTCACAAAAATAAAGAGCTATATTAACTTAATAAAATCTTTTGAAATCATTTAAGTGATATTTTGAGTGGGTCAGATTAAAAAGAATAATTAAAAATCCAACAAATAATTTCTATAAAATTTACATATATTATTTAAGTTTATGTAATGAAAATAAATAAGTATTTAACTAACTAATTATATTTTTAATATACCTTCAATATTTCTGGTGAATTCTAATAGAAATATTTGATAAATATTTACTTGTACTGATCTGTTTTAGAAACTAAAATTATTAAGTATTTCCAACCAATTTTCCTAAATAAAGTTCCAGCTTAATAAATGACAGTTTAAATAAATTGAGTAAATTTCGCGGCTAAAGTGATCACGTGTGCAGCTCCGCAGGAAAAAAAATCTGCTTTCCTCAGCAGCGACGTCGACTGGCCATACACCTCACAGCTCCTGGTAAGTAAGGTTAGTCAGCTAATCCTACTTACGTTTGTAACACTTTATTAAAAAGTTAATAATTATTAAGCATTTTCTAACAATTGTCTTTGTATTTTACGTCATATTCAACAAGTTTCGTAGCTTAATCGAAGTCACCTGAAGGACGGCTTTCCTCAGCAACGGCAAGACCCGCACTCCTCTCATTTCGTGGTACGTTATGTAATTTAGCCAGCTAATACTAATTATGTTTGTAATGTTTAATTCAGAAGTTAATTATTAAGGATTTCCTAACAATTGTGTTTGTATTTTGCGTTATCTTAAGAAGTTTAACAAGTTTCGCGGCTCAAACAAGAAGCACCTGTCACTGAAGGACTGCTTTTCTCAGCAACGACGTGAACAGCATTACTCGAATTTCCTGTAAGTAACGTAGTCCTTTTATAACTATGTATATTTGCAAAAATGTTTTCAAAAGTTGATTAAACATTGACCGTGTGTACGTGTACATAACAGTGTAGTTTTCGAAGTTAGTTAGTGGGGCAGCCATATGTATGTTAGTTTTTTTTTTTTTTTTTTTTTTTTTGGAGTGGGTTAACGTTCGTACTATTTGGATCACCGTTTATTTCAACCGCCATTTGAAAGTATAACGATAAGTGTACTGTGGTCAAGCAACTATAACTATACATGCCCAATGGAAAACGATTTTGTACAGGTTCCCCTTTGGGGTCAGTGGCTTGTCAAAAGGGAACACTTCATTTATGAACTTTCAAATGACAAAAGCTGTCACGTTGTTGTAAAACATCATAATTACTACACGAACTCAAGTATGAGCTCTTAAATCACCACTACAAATACGCCATGCAAAAGTATTTAAAATGGCGTGGACATAACATAGACTGGTGCGTTTTAATCAGCTCCCACTATAGGGAGTCGGACAGTTTAAGACCTGCTCCATTGTAAAATCATTCTAGTGCACTGAAACCTAGATCACATACAATATCGGTCAAAAGTTTGAAAACCGTAAGCTTTTTAATGTAACAAATCCAGACCTGGTGGGTATTGAAGGACAGCGGAGGCTGGGGGAGGGGTACATTGTTTTAATTGAGTAAACTTACTAAATTTCTTAAGAGTGTGTTTAAATATATTCATTTTGATTTGAAATTATTTGTAATATTATTGTTCCCTGAAACAGATCAGTTTAATTTTCCATCCTTAAATAAATTGATAGAAATTTCACAAATATATTATGTGTATTATAAATAAACAATTTGTTAGTCTAATACTAAATTGTTTTAGTGGAAAAAATAAAATATAACTGTACATTTTAGATAAAATAAACTGTTGTATTTTTAGTCCGTTAATATGTTTACATTTATGCATTTGGCAGACACTTTTATCCAAAGTAACTTACATTGCATTTCAAGGTACACATTTACAATTTAATAAATTTTTGCTAGCGCTGACGCTCTACTGTTTGAGCTACAGAAAAACAATCTTTTGTATAATCAAGTGAACTATATTCAGAGATTTTATTAAGTTAATAAAGTTAAATATTACTGTAATATTTACTAAGCCACAGAATTATTTAGAGGGTTAAGGGTTGAGTGTGAGGATTAATGCAATGCATATTTTTTTCAAGTAGTGCAATTAAACAAGCTTTTTTGTTTCAAAACCATTAGTCATTTTACTTAAATATTAAACATGTTTATAAAGAAATTGGTTGAAATAATGCAGACCTCAATAAAAGCCTATAGCATTGATTTACAGCATAGAAGCTCGCAGTTTTTCTTTTAGGTTTATTGTTAAAAATAAATGTCCCTATGTAGAAAATTAACCTGTCCTCTTGTTAAGAAGAATGCTGTTAATTTTTGCAACTCCTCCCCCTAGTAAACTTTGTTTGAGATTTTACCTATCATATGGTCCAACAGAATGTTTGCTTCTTCAGGTGCTATTTGTTTTGTGTATTTGTCACTTTCTTGTAACATTCAGTTTTGAATGTTAGCTCTAACCAGTTATCTTTAAAATTTGCCTGTAGGGTTCAGCTGATCTACCCGTCTTCGTACAAGCAGAGTTGGCAGAGGAGGTCATAAAAATCTACATCCTTCGGAACAATAATGGGGCAGTCAGCGATTTAATCTTGGGAATCACAGCAGAGCCTGCTGCCATCTTTCAGGAGTCACATTGGATTTGAGATATCCCAAGACCCACAAATACAGGTCCTTCTCCAAAAATTAGCATATTGTGATAAAGTTCATTATTTTCCATAATGTACTGATAAAAATTAAACTTTCATATATTTTAGATTCATTGCACACCAACTGAAATATTTCAGGTCTTTTATTGTTTAAATACTGATGCTTTTGGCATACAGCTCATGAAAACCATAAATTCCTATCTCAAAAAAATAGCTTATTTCATCTGACCAATAAAAGTGTTTTTAATACAAAAAAGTCAACCTTCAAATAATTGTTCAGTTATGCACTCAATACTTGGTGGGGAATCCTTTTGCAGAAATGACTGCTTCAATGCGGCGTGGCATGGAGGCAATCAGCCTGTGGAGGCCCACGATGCTTCGATAGCGGCCTTAAGCTCATCCAGAGTGTTTTGTCTTGCATCTCTTAACTTTCTCTTCACAATATCCCACAGATTCTCTATGGGGTTCAGGTCAGGAGAGTTGGTAGGCCAATTGAGCACAGTAATACCATGGTCAGTAAACCATTTACCAGTGTGAGCAGGTGCCAGGTCGTGCTGAAAAGTGAAATCTTCATCTCCATAAAGCTTTTCAACAGATGGAAACATGAAGTGCTCCCAAATCTCCTGATAACTAGCTGCATTGACCCCTGCCCTTGATAAAACACAGTGGACCAACACCAGCATCACTGACTGTGGGTACTTGATACTGGACTTTAGGCATTTTGGCATTTCCTTCTCCCCAGTCTTCCTCCAGACTCTGGCACCTTGATTTCCAAATGACATGCAAAATTAGCTTTCATCCGAAAAAAGTACTTTGGACCACTGATCAACAGTCCAGTGCTGCTTCTCTGTAGCCCATTTCCTGCACACGCCTGTGCACGGTGGCTCTGGATGTTTCTACTCCAGACTCAGTCCACAATCTTCCTCGGGGTCCGGTCACCTCTTCTCGTTGTGAAGCGTTTTTTGCCACACTTTTTCCTTCCCACAGACTTCCCACTGAGGTGCCTTGATACAGTACTCTGGGAACAGCCTATTCGTTCAGAAATTTCTTTCTGTGTCTTACCCTCTCGCTTGAGGGTGTCAATGATGGCCTTCTGGACAGCAGTCAGGTCGGCAGTCTTACCCATGATTGTGGTTTTGAGTAATGAACCAGGCTGGGAGTTTTTAAAAGCCTCAGGAATCTTTTGCAGGTGTTTAGAGTTAATTAGTTGATTCAGATGATTAGGTTAATAGCTCGTTTAGAGAACCTTTCCATGATATGCTAATTTTTTGAGATAGGAATTTGGGGTTTTCATGAGCTGTATGCCAAAATCATCAGTATTAAAACAATAAAAACCTGAAATATTTCAGTTGGTGTGCAATGAATCTAGAATATATGAAAGTTAAATTTTTATCATTACATTACAGAAAATAATGAACTTCATCACAATATGCTAATATTTTGAGAAGGACCCTGTACTCACTTGAGTTGTTCCAAAAACTGTTTCTTGAGCTGGATCCTCCAAAACTCTGTTAATGTTCAGAGGTTAAAAAATTATCTTCTTGCATAGTAGTGGTTCATGGTCATCCCACAGAATGGGTATTCCTGATGGAAGTGTTTCTGTTATCTGATTAATTCTGTTGAAGACATAGTTCACCCCAAAAGATGATGTTGTCATAATTTACTCTCCCTCAATTTGTCCCAAACCTGTACGAGTTTCTTTCTTCTGTTGAACACAAAAGATATTTTAAGTGAAGTGACGTGACATTCAGCCAAGTATTAAAGAGTGTTGGTTAACGCAGTTAAAGGTTGCAATTGACTTTGCATAGTATACTTTTTTTTTTTTTTTTTTTCCTATTATGGAAGTCAATGGCAACTTTCAACTATCTGTTTACCAACATTCATTAAAATATATTTTGTGTTCAACAGAAGAAAGAAATTCGTACAGATTTGGGACAACCCGGGGGGGCGAGTACATTATGACAACATCTTCTTTTTGGGTGAACTATCCCTTTAATATTGATGTAAGTGTTGCTTTTATATTTTTTTATGGTTTAATGTTGAGTGTGACTGCAAATGGCTGGTATGCACCAGGAACAAAGATGTCATTTCTCTTACGGCTATCGTATTTTACATGTAATCTACTTGAATACTGAGATGGATGAAATGTTTCATAAGGTTTAATCATTTCCCTTATGGCTACTTTACAGTTTTTAATTTTTGCAATCTACTGGAATATTAAAATGGATACAATGTTTCAAAGGTTGATTTTAGACTTTGTCTTATGTTTAATTGACAAATAAATTTTCAATAAAAAATGTGTTTCTTTCTTTATTTGGTTTTATTATATTAATTATAAAGGGTAAATGGTGTAAAAAAAAGAAAAAAGTGAATGCAGCATTTTGATAATTTATAGTCCAATATTAAGTTAAATTCACTTTTACATGTAGTAAAAATAGCACATTTTTTTTGGTAAAATTTCATCCAATATTTCAATTATCTCTACTCAATATTTTTTGCTTATTTTACATAGAATTACAGTTGTGGTGTTTTATAATTTTGATTATATCCAATTAATTTTATTTCTCATATAAAGTAATTAAGTTACTCAGATTTACTTAATTTTTTTACTGACAGTTACTCAATTTAAACAGTATATTTCATTGATTTCACAGCTTTAAAATTTACTCAATTTTTTTGAGTGTAAAAATGTTTCACCAAAAAAATTGAGTAAATAATAGTTAAACTTTTTACAGTGTACTCTACACTGCTCAAAACTTGCGTTTGAATCATCTGTGGCAAATTATTTAAATATGAAAAAACAGTTACAGGCTGAAAGTCAGAATAGCCGTCATTGTAGATTCAGGAAACAGTCTTCCTCCATTAAATTAAAGTCCTTTTAAGACAAGTCACTCGGCGGCCATCTTTGAAACGCAGCTTGGACATGCAAGTGTAACTTCTATCTCTTTGAATGAGGAAAAATCTAATTTCCCAAAACTGTTCACTAAGCTTATGATTAAATTTCATATTTGAAATCACCAAAGAAATCTGACAACAACGGTCATAAATGTTGTTACTTTTGCTCAAAAAGCGTTATAAAAAGCTTATTTTTCAGGCTATATCAGCCAGTGCAGGCTCAGTTTCTATAGCATCCAGAACATTTAATGGCAGCTGCATTGACGCACTGACTTTACCGATTAGCAATTGGCTCATTCATTCAGAAGGCCTTTAACCATTAGTGTAACGAAACATGACGGCATCAAATACAAAAGACAAGACTGAAAACATATCCAAAGCCCTACAGGGGATCAAGAAGAGAAGTCTTCAAAATACTAATTTTTAGCCAGAAACATCAAGATACAGGAAAACAAACATAGGAAGACATGGTTACATGTTGAGAAATGCGAGAAATGGCACATTGCCTCACTTCCCTGAAGAGACAATGGAGAGATCACTGGGAAAGGAATTAAACTGAAATGAGAAACAGGAACTACTTAGTGAGAATCAGCCTTATTGGAGCACAGCCAGTGACTGAAACTGAACAAACAGTCTGGATACGTATTCAAGTCTCTAATGCATGTAAGAACATACAGGTTTACAACCAGATTAAAGCGAAGCTGTTCAAAAGATTCAGTTTCCTTAAACCCCACCTTTCCGTAGCATACTGTGTTCTGATTGGTCAACTAACATAGTCAGGTTTGATTGGTTGTTCCGCACACACCTCCACGGTAAACTATGCGTTAGCATCTGTTTGGGGTCAATTATGTCTTATTCCTCTCACCGCGAAGCAAACAGTAAAATAAAAAACTTGAACAACTCGCTGCTTTTTCTTCTGTGTGGGTGTATTCAAGCCACGCGCTTCAGTTTGAATCTGAATAGCGCGTTCAGCGTGGGGGCATGGCCATAACGAAGGGAGACATGAAAAACAGACATTGCGTTGTTTTCATATGGATTACTTTATCACAGAATATTTTCGGCAGCACTTGTTTAGTTTTATTGTAAACATGTCAAGCTTTCTATAGATATCTCTCTCTCATGTCTCTTCGTTGAGTATTCATGGAGTTACACTTCATTTTAATGACGTGTTTGTAAATGAAGATCAGCACAAACAAAGGCAGCAGACAGCACACATACTGATAAGACGCTCGGGAGAAAATAAACACATAACCTCATAATCATACTTCGCGTTGTGATTCGGAGATGCTTGTTGGTCTAAATAAAGTTGGTAATGAACACTCTTTTATGGCCAAACGCTTTGAAAATCCCGCTGTACTCACCGAGATTAGAAAAGCAGTCATCAGTGAAATGTTGTGAACACAACAAAAGGGATTTGTTGTACTGCTCTGGTATTGTGGTAAAAATGAATTATAGCCATTGGTTCTTCTGATCTTCATTCTTTGGCAGTGAAAATAAAACAAACTTGCCTTTACAATTAAAAACACACTCTCTCCTCGACATGATGCTCTCACATCAACCAGAGCGTCTGTGTGGGGGGTGGGGCAGCTCAGAGTTCCGTATCTCACAAGACGGTAGGCGGAGATTATTATGCAAAGTGTTCCTAGTGACGTACATAGAGATGGTCAAAAGATTTGAAATCTATAACGACTCGTTTCAGCGATTCAGAGTCGACTCCTTATTTTAGAAGCCAATAACTTTATAAAGCGTGTACTTTTTGGTTTAATTACTTTGCACATTGTTTACACTGATGGACAGCTACATCATACACTGTAATACAGGTAATTTTTGATTTCCCATCTGTGTGGCTCTTTAAAGAGACCCTGGTGCCGTTTAGTCTGTAACGGCAGATTCAAGACTCATGCTAAAGCACAATGTGCTCCTATACATTCACACAATGACACAAATCTGTGATACACTCACTGACAGACATGACCACAACAAAGGGAAAAAAAGAAAACTCTCGCCCACATCCTAATGAATAAACTCCTACACCAGTTCACACAGAACAGCTCATGCAAACCAACACTGCCTCTTGACGTCACGCGCAGACCCTGATATGTAAAGCAAACACATGCGCTGAAACACTTGCTGATGTTTCAACCACACAACATGATGTCAAAATTATATCTGACAGGCTCCTCCCATATAAACAATGTCTCTCATCGCATAAAAACTTCTCTGTGACACTAAAGGGCCATTATTTCCTCTCTAGAGCACTCAAATAAAGTAGAGTTGTCTCCAAATAGTGGACTAATGGTGACAGTGAGTAATCTTCTCGCAGACATGTGTGCCTCTATTGTATCGAGTTCAGCGACTAGCATGAAATGGCATGAATAGACTGGGCACAAAGTGTGTCATAAATCAAGCAGGAATACAGGATGACTAGGAATCTCATCACTGAGGCTGTAAGTAATCTGAGGTCAACACCTGTTATCAGTGTTATTTTCATTAAAATTACAAAGAACTAGCAACAGATTTTTTTTGTTTACATCCCAGCGAAACAAATTATCAAAATAGAATAAAATGTGGTGCTGAGTTGTTGATTAGTTAGAGAAAGATCTACTTGCAGTCAGATTTTATGTGGAGGAAATGACAGGAGGAGACGGACAGGTGTCACTAGAAGATCAAGTTATGATATTTTAATTAACCATCTGGTATTGTTCAGTCATTTTAGACCGGAAAAAAAAACTACTTCATCGGAATGGTATGAAACGCGATGACTTTTATGGCAGTCCCTATGTAACCGCAAACACTTGAAAACTTGAAAAGGTAAAATGGTCATTAAAAAAATACAATGAAAAATATTCACACTTGTGTTGTTCACAGTCAAATAGGACCACCATTGGAAATTAATGGGAAATACACAAATATACAGATAATTTTTGTGTGTACAATCTATAAATCATTCACGATGCAGACAAAACATGCACACAGACAGATTAACAGATATATGAACTAGAGTGACTGTTACACAAAGCATGTTTTTGCAAATGTGTGAAATATATAATTTAGCCACTATGCATTAAAAACACAGATATGAAGGAAGGAGTTACAGGTGCTGGTCGTAGAATTAAAATATATATTTTTTTCCATTCCATTCAAAAAGTGAAAATCGAATATTATATTCATTCATTACACACATACTGAATTTGGGATTTTCCTTAGTTGTCAGTTATAATCATAGAAATTAAAAGAAATAAACATTTGAAATATATCAGTCTGTGTGTAATGAATGAATATAATATACCAGTTTCATTTTTTGAATGGAATTAGTGAAATAAATTAAAATTTTAGATGATATTCTAATTATATGACCAGCACCTGTACACTAAATCTTCAAGAGTACACACACACAACACAATTATACACACACAAATGAATTGATATAGCTGTAACAATATGGCAAAATTGAGCAAGAAGACTCAAATAAAAGGTTGAAATCAGACTGATTAACCTCTGATAAAGCATTCCTGTCCATCTTTGTTGAATTTTGATGTTGTGTAACAAAATGTCGTACCATGTTCAGGTTTGACTGTAAAATTAAAGCCAAAACTGACATTTCAAACAAAAAAAAATCTAAACCTTTACAAAAAGTTGTCTTTGAGAATGTCTAAATATAGCCTACATACAAATCCACAACTTAATTAAAGTAATTATGTCTGAAAACAATGGAGTTATTTTTTTTTTTTAAAGTTACTTTTTATAGTTATATAGGAATCTGGTGGTTAAACCATGAAATTGCTGATCTTTTTTGCTACTCCCACTAGATCTGCTTTCAAAAATGTGATTTTAAAGACACTGTCTCCATTTTAACATGAAATACTATGAAGGTAAAATAGTAGCAAAACTCAAGAGTTGATCTGAATTTTAGAAAGTGTCATTAATATTCGCATTTGAAAGTTGAAATTTACACTCACAGCTTTGATGTGAAAAGCTGAGTGTTTTGATTTACACACAGAGACAACAATCAAAATAATATGGATGCACTATATTATATTACACTATATTATGCTATTGGAATTGGCCGATAATGGCTTTAATGTAATGTAAATAACGGCTTAGGTCCGATATGAAAAATCATGCCGATATGTCTTGCAAATAAGAGGAATACGTTAACTCACGTGATCAGTGTGTGCTAGTGATTAGATCACTTCGCAGTAGGGCTGCATGATAAACTACATGCGCGGTTCTTTGGTACCGAAATTGGTACCAAGAACCGTGGATTTTCACTGGTATCGGTACCGAATACTGAAATTTTGGTACCGTGACAACACTAATGATTACATTCAGTCTTTTGGATCACTGCATTTAAACCAAGAAAGCACAAACAGAATGATGCGTTCGTTGTATGATAGAGTAAACAGTAATAGCACATGCAGCAGTAGCAGAAATGGAAGCCTCCCCCGGATTCTAGTCTCAGCTTCAGACGTCACGCCCATGGACCATTGGCTAACTGTCTGATGCATATGGGAAATAAAAGTGGAAACACTTCAGGAAAGTCAAAGTGGTTATCGGATTGGTTGAATTCTACAGGATTTCCAGGAGACGTGCGTGTTGTGTTCTTTAACGTTCCGCTTGGAAACAAAGATGACGTGCTGCCAAACCCCCTCATGAAAGTAGAAAGCCGTTGTGTTTACAACTGTGATGACGAGCGCTATCAGGATCAACTAAATGCTGGATTTTCAAAAGTATGTGAAATATTTAAAGTTTGCGTCACAGAATCTTCAAAATACATCCGAGAGCTTTACACACTGTTATTGTGGCAATATTTCCACCCCTCGAAACGTGATGATGAACGAAACGAATTGTGATTGGTTGTTTGACATGTCAGTCAAACGGCCTCATGGGCGGGCCTTGGCCAATGAAAGCTGCCATGAATTCGCTACACGAGACTACCCATTTGGTAAAGAGCTTCAATCTGAAGGGGCGCTGCTGGCCCACTTCTAATTAAATTAAAATTAAAATAACCTACACAAATAACATTTAGACTGTTTCTGATTAAATAAATCAGTAATTTATTTTTTATAAAAAATGAGTACATTTTGATTTAAAGGTCAGAAGCTATATCTTACATGGAAAACCCATAAACATGACACTTGTAAATTTAAGTAATTTTATATTTACTAATTTATTCATCAATGTGTAATGCGTTTTATTTTTATTTTAAATCATAAGCTCTAAAAAAAAAGTATTTTGCTTTAGACCATCTACAAATGTTAAATCTTAAATGTTAGGGTTAAAACTGCATCTTCCTCCGGGAAAAGCTTCAAAGTACTGTCAAAAAAAAAGTTCTTGTTAAAAATTAACCAAAATTAAAAATACTTTGCCTATAATTTCTGCACAGGAGCGACTTTGTGTTGTTTCCAAACAAAAGGAAATATCAGTATTGGCCAAATAGAGTTAATAAATATCAGCATATCAGATAGTGGCAAAAATCCAACATCATGCATCCTTATTTTAAATTCAAAGTTGCAGATTAATAGTTACAAATGTGTAAAATGACATATTTACTTTTGCACTTTACTTCATTTTCAGTGTAAAACCAAAATAGTCAGCACTTACAACCGCTCAGATCTGGCATTACAATTTCAAATCCTAGCACTTTGACTTTTGCTACTCCTTTCCTGATATATTCCTGTAGGACTCACTTGTGCACTTGTACATGCAGATGTGCAAATCAAAACATTCAGCTTTTCACATCAGAGTATAAATTTCAACTTTCAAATACAAATATTAATATGAAAAGTCCTCACATTCAAACCAACAAGCTCTCGAGTTTTGCTACTATTTTACCTTCATAAAAACTCTCTCAAAATACATAATAAATAAGAAAAAAATATTATTGAACAAAAATATATCCTAGTAGACTGAAAATAAAAATACAATTTAAAAAAAGTTACATTTGAGGTGTTCGATCCCTTTTGAATAATTCATAATAAGATCAATACAGACATTTAGATATTAGATCTTAGATATTAGTCTGAACTTTATTCCATGCCAACTTTAACAGAAACTGAAACACAATTAAAAAATACAATTAAATAAATAATATAAACATAAATAACAGAAGAAACCAGAAACTATAATAAAGTGACCACAACTCAATTTAGTTTTAGATAAATAATAATAATAATAATAATAATAATAATAATAATAATAATAATAATCATCATCATCATCATCATAAAAAGGTATAAAAACTAAATTGTAAACTACAACAACTCGAACTTTATCCAAACCTTAGTGTAAATCTGAATAAATCACATGAAACACTGTGGAAACTCTACCACACAAAACTAATGCAAGATAATGGAGAAGCAGCAGAATGATTTCACACTGGCTGAATCGGTCTTAAAAGATATATTTGACTAAATGTTAACTGCCATCATTGAAATTGCAGGGAAAAAATCTTTAGTGCAAACTCAAGTTAGGGACACAGTCAGTGGATAACTGTCCAGAGAGTGGGTGAGGGGCCTCTGGTGTGGGGGGAAATAGGCAAAGCTAATTTCAGGCAGACTGAATGAGCGCTGCTGAGCATAATAAACGACTCTGCCATGACAACAGTCTGACTCCATTGAGTCCAGCAAAGGATCCATGCGCCAATATCCCATCCACAGCTTTTGGGAAAATATAACGCTGCTGTCATCAATAAATATGGCACATTTTATTAAGACTACAAGTCCTTTCTCAATCTCTCCTAGTGACATAAATGTCAACGATGAAATAATGAGATTATTCCCAGCTGACTGATGTCATCATGTGGGAAAGTCCCTTTAACAAAAAATCCAATGAGCAAAAAAATAGGTTATAAAACTTTACAGGTTATTCAGCATCACTCATTTAAGTTATTCCTCTGTTTGTTCTTATGTTTTCCGCTGTTCAGTCATCAATAATTTAGTTCCTTCTATTATTTATTGATAGAAAATACAGGTAAAATCGAAAGTAAAAACTTGTTTCTCAAGAAACAAACAGTACCAGGTTTCATAGCAGAAACACACATAATGGGATTAATAACATTTAATTCGTCAAATGCGACAACGACTGAAACAAAACGTCTTGCATGTTTTAGTTAACGTAAATATAACATCGACATCGTCATGTGACTCACTGCCGAACAACGCATATATGTCATGAACATTTAATTTTCCGCTCTAAATTACCCAGTAACTCTAATGCGAAATGTAAAGCGAATGTCAACTTAAAAAAAAAATACACGGAGGTTTTATCCACTATGTCAGCTTAAACTAAACTATATTATCACAATATAAAAGCAGATTGGCTTATCCAGAATGGATTTGTTGTATTTAGCTCTTGAGCTAGTCACGGCAACTCCGTTAGCAACCGCACAATCATGCTAATTACACGAACAAAGTTATATTTCTTTCGCCTTAAAATAATGACCGGGTAATATGATGCAAAATACACTGCAAAATTACAATAAATATAACTGAACTGAGCTCAGCGAAGTAACCACAAGCACGTCTTTGTTCTTCGTGTGTGTTTGTATGTGTGTGTGTTAGCAGAAGCCTGGTTAAGTTTAGCCTCGGTTAGCCAGCGAGTCCCACAAAACTGACTGAATAAAATAACTCTGAAGATCATTCAAATAAAAGCATTTACCTTAGAAAGTGTGGCGTCTTACCTTACTGTTTACAAAGGACTGGCTTCTTTAGAAATAGGATAAATGTGAGGGGAAGGAATGTAAACACGGCGATCACAGTAAACGGGACCCTTTTCCTCTTAAGGCTGGTGCAGAAGTGAACAGATGGGAGGTGATCGGAAAAAAGTACGTGCGCGTGTATTTAGTAAAACCGTTAACTTCCTGCTACCTCATTCATTTAGGATGCTGGGATAGTTTTATTTTTATTTCCCATTAACTTTAGAACTTTTCCTCTGAATGGCAAAAAACACCATGGTAACATCGACTCCAGAGACCAGTTATTGTAAATAGCCTACTGTAAAATCACTGGACTGGAATTTATTAATTTATTTTTCTTGATGGCAGTGATGGAATACCAAGTTATCAGTTCCACCAATATATCAAATTTAGTTCAGTAACAACGACATAAAATGACTAGTCATTTGAAGTATTGTAGCTATCTATACATGCTGGATTGATTCTGATTTATGTGTTATACAACAGCTTCCATAACAAAGCTGAACCATAGATCAGCTGTAAAATAATTGAATTGGATCTCATTGTAAATCTGCTTCCATAAAATGTTAAGGTAAATGTATCTAGCTTTTCAGATTTCATTTAATTATATTAGCAGTATCAATAAAATAACATAAGGGATTATTAGTGGACACACGTTCTCAGTGAAGGTACTACGCTGAAAGGACACAAACAAACAACATTTTCCAAAACATGTAAAAGCACTTTATAGCACAGTTTTTTTTTTATTGTCTTTTAAGACAATACATAAATATAGAGTGCATAACAGGAATATAAAGCCATATATTTGATGCTTGACTTTTAATCACAGAAATTGCCAGCATCTACTCAAGTGTTTAAGCATCTGCAGATATCCTTTAAATTCAAATGATTTCCATGTCAAAACAAAAGTACTATCACTGTATCTGCATCCAGTATAATCACAGCTATTGTCTAGGCAGCATGGTCAACATTAACAACCATCAATGGCTGCAAATAATCAAGCATCATTATGTAAATATGAATGGCAAGTAGTGCACTGTATGTCATATGTATGTCACAATGTACTAAGAAGCCACAACCCCTAATTTTGTTTTTCAGATCTTTGTCCATCACTGAAAACAAATGTTCCAATCTCCATGAGAACAGAAGGTGCCCATCAGTTATAGATATCAATGAACAGTGCAACATGATCACAAAATCCTTAAGCACTAAAGCATTTTTTTTACTTGATTTTCTTTTAACCGAATCAGAATAATGTCAAAACATGTTGTAATACTTTAATATATAATACTGTTGACGGAATGTCGATAGCTAAAATATTGTTGCCATGGCAAGGTGTTAAACTTAAATATTTTCTGTTGATTTTGAGGCAGTTAACATGCTTAAAATTTCTTAAACTCAATACAAATATCAGTATTAATAATAGTTGCATGCATCCAGTGCTGCGGTGCAAAATCCTACTCAACTACACAACTTAATCAGAAACAGAACAAAATAAACACATTTTAAAAAATTCCAAATAGTTGCATGTTAATAAAACAGAACAAACAATATACAAAAACTATATATAAAAAAATTTGCACAACAACATGACAGAAATAGCAGTGGTATCACTTCATACTTCATCATTTTATATTAAGCAGCCATGTCAACCACAAAGTTTGGTTTCAGGTATTATGATAGCACTTTTTCAGTTGATATGGTCACTTTGTAAACATACACAACTAGTGCTATTCTGGCAGGACAAGAACTGAATCAAAAATTTGCTTCTTTCTACTAATTAAAATCAGCAGACTTGTTCAAACTCAACAATTCTGATTGGAAATTACCAACTTTATATAATGGTTAATGTTAAAAGGTATTAAATGTAATGTATTAATTTATTCAATCTAAAATGTAACAATGCAATAAATATGCACATTTTTATATTCCAAACATAACATCTTTAAAGATAAATATATGTTCTCTTTTTCTGGAGTACTAATCAGGGATAAGGTCGCCGATTCTTTAACAAAATTGTACTTGATCTCCAGCCAACAACAATCACAGTGTAAGAAAAAGTCACAAGAGAAGTCTAAAGGGTTAGTCTAAAAGGTCGTATCAATTTGGTAAAATGATAGAAAAATAATAAATAAAAAAAATTCTGATGAAATGTGACCAAAGCAAAAGATGAAATATTGGAGAACTCTGGTAAAGTAAAGCACTGATCTTTACATAATTTGCCAAAAACTGTAGGGTGGGATGCTGAATAAAGATGATTCTGAGAAGAATGACTAACAATTTTTATATTAATATGGCCGGACAGAAAGAGACAATTGATTTAATCAGGATTCTAATGTTAAGACAAAAAATGTTGACACATGAAACATTAATAAAGTCATGAAAAATTAACAAAAGGCAGTGAAGCGCATTAAATCATTCCAGACTGAGAAGCTCCACATCGAAGATGAGCGTCGCATTTGGGGGAATAATGCCAGGATGGCCTTTATTACCGTAGGCATAATCAGGTGAACAGGTCAGCTTTGCACGTTGGCCCACACTCATCTAAAGTCAGACAAACATACATTATGTGAATTTTATTTATTATTTTTTCAATTGAAATATCAGTCCTAGGCTGTCTGGATTTGGTAGTGCTTCGTTAAAACACCATTTAACCTTAATTTAACTCAAAAAGTGTTACACATGATATTCTGAGTGGACAAAACACCATCACATACCTGTGCAATACCTTCCTCCCAGCCACGGATCACTTCCTGTTTACCAATCTTGAACTTAAATGGCTTCTCACGGTCACGGGAAGAGTCGAACTTCCGTCCATCTGTCAGAGAGCCTCAAGATTTAAGAAGGAAAGGGACGAGGCCAGAAAAACAGGAAATGAGGTTAGAGCATCAGATAAACAGGCCACTTTATTATTGTTCTGTTCTAACAGGGAGATTTTGTGTCTCTCTAACCCATGTTTGATAGCAGTAAATGATCAGGATATGAGACCGACCTCTTTCAAGAACGTGGCAAATGTAGAGTAATGTGTACATAAAGACAAGTCAAGCAGAAAAGAGTCACTGATCCACTCTTTAACACAAAGCAGGCATCAGTTAAATTTATTCAGTACATTTATACTCTAATTCTTTAACAACAATGGCTCTTTCTGACCTGTTTCTATGACTCCATGTGAATATAAATCAAGTTCACAGGCAGAATATCTAAAAAAAACTCCCACTCTTCTTCCCATGTAATAAAGAAATAATGAAACGGAAGTCCTGAAGCACAAGGTGGAAATTTAGTTTGGAGTGCTTTGCCTTCCTCAGTCCAGTTTCTTACTTATTTTCTCCCTGCTCTATATACTTTTTCATTCTTTTGTTATAATTTGGCTTTTATTATTTTAAGTTTATTTGCTTTAGTAAACGGACAAATTAAAAATAATTAAGAAATTGTTTTAAAAAAGTTGAAATGTGGGCTCTTTTGGCACAATGTTGAATATTATATCAATGCTGCATAAAGTAGGCTACAGTGTATGCAATATGGCAGGCAGTTTGTCAATATTAATTAACCGGTGTGATAAACTTTCCAAAATTCGATTAAGTTAATGATCAAATGGGTTGTTGGTTAGTTTGAACGATTAAAAAGCAATCACATCATCCCAGGGGGGTCGACTCACTCCAGACAGTGATAATCCGTCTATCAGACGCTGCCAGCCTCGCTGTCCAACACAGAGCGTCTGTTAAATCTGTTCATTCTCAGCTGTCAGGTCTAATGCGGACAAACGCTCGTGCGTGTAAACAATACACAACTAATAATGCATAATAGCCTTGTATCCCTTTGCATATTTTTTTGTATCTTTACAGCACTGTCACTCTTCAGATATAAGCAATTTTTAACACTCAACGTCGGATTGACCTGTCGGATTGCACGTCTGTTTGGAAAGATGCATTGACCCTTTTCTCTAAATTTAGTCAGTTATTATAAATTCCCCATGAACAAAAATCTACATACGGCCACAAAAACACAACATAAGTACACCACTAAAAAAAATCTGAAATTCAACTCACCAACGTAATGCACCACACATGTCTGTCCTTTTTTGGGGAAAGTCCTCCCTGTAAAAGCAGCGCGAGGAGGAGAAACGGGAGCAGGAGACAATAATATAATGCTGTTAAACGCACGCAGACTTACAAATAAAACTCTACTTTACGTAATAGAAGCTGCATTAGGGTGATTTTACCATCTCCGGGGGTTATGGTCTCGATCTCTACTCCCATGTCTCTGAAGAGCCCTCCTGCACACTGTCTCGCTCTCAGCTGTTTGTGTCCAGAGAGGAGCGATGCTGTCGGGTCACGTGACCGCAGCGGGAAAACTGGGAGAGGGTCCAGTAGCAGAGCACTAAAGCCCTATTCGGACGGGACTAGTTTTACAGGGGGTCGTTAGAGAAATCTGCGTTTCACAGACGTACTTGGTGATTTTAATCCTGTCCGAATCTGCCACGTCTGTGTTTTTCTCACACAACCTCTGTGATAATTCCAGAGCAAATTACCTACCGTTTTTCAGCAAACTCAATGATCCTCTGAGAAAACTAATCCCGTCCGAATGCGAATGTCTGTGATTGCCGGTGATATTTTATTTCACAACGCGTTTCCTTGTGTGTTTTGGCCAACGTGAATTACCGTAGATGCTCTTACCGCGCGGATGTTTGATATAATTGCTTAGCGGCAAATAAATAATAATAAAAAAATAATACAAATAATAAAATCAAGAGCAAGATCGCGTAAACTGTTAATACCGGCTATTGTAATATCAGCATCAGGTAAGATTACTCACGTTCATTTATGTACTCAGTTAGATAATGTTTTAATTACATTTAATAAAAAAAAAGGAAAACAAGTTAAACTAAAGGAACCACACATTAACATGGTTTTGCTATACTAGCGATTTAGTATTTATTGTGTAATAATACTAAGGCAATCATTCTGAATGAATGCAATGCACGCATACAGAGCGCGTGATCTCTGTGACGCCCATATGCACAAATCAGAGCCTCCCACCTCTGTAATAAACACGGAGATACTAGTCCCGTCCGAATTGGTACATGAAAATCACAGACGTCAGGTGGTAAGAATCGAAACTCAAACGTAGTTTAGAAAACTAGTCCCGTCCGAATAGTGCTTAAGAGGCAATTTGTTTTTTTACACGGAACTTTATTTAGATCCTTAAGTTCCAGCAGTGGAACCGCGGCTTAAAGGTGCTGTAGGGAACTTTTGTAAAAAAAATATTTTTTACATATTTATTAAACCTGTCGTTATATCCTGACAGTAGAATATGAGACAGATCTGTGAAAAAAATTCAAGCTCCTCTGGCTCCTCCCAGTGGTCCTATTGCCATTTGCAGAAAGTAATGCGCTCCCGGTAAAAAACAACCAATCAGAGCTGCGGTCCGTAACTTTGTTTGTGTTCAAAATGTAGAAAAAATGAAGATAATAAGCGAGTACACCATGAATCCATTTTCCAAACCGTGTTTTTAGCTTGTCCTGAATCACTAGGGTACACCTATAAAAAGTGTTTATATTCTGACTATATTGTTGACTATTTTTAGATTGCTTCGGGTGTACCGCGGCGGAGTAACCCAGTACCTTTGTGATTCTTCATAGACATAAACAGAGAGAAGTAGTTCCGGCTACGATGTTCTTCCGCAAGACGCAAGCAGTTCTGTTTATTAACCGCTAGAGCGTCAAATGTTCCCTACCGCAGCTTTAATTTAATATAAATCCATCTGATGACAAATGTGACCCGTTCAATTTGTTATGCACAAGTGAAAGAAAAATACAATTATTATTTTAAAAAGCAAATAGCAACGTTTAAAAAAAAAAAAAGGATGAATCCCGCAGTCTCCTGTTCATTGTGAACTACCTGTTACATAACATTCTCTCAACACTCATTTCATCTGTAGTGTTCTAATGTGGGTGACTGGAGTAACACATATCCACAAGCCCCTTCCGTGAACTAGAGACCTGCGTGGGATTTTTTTCAGTCCCACACCCGTAGAAATATATGTTATCTGGTCCCATTCCCACCAGCAACCTTCATGTTTTGTCCCACTACCTCCTGAAGTGAAGTGACATTCAGCCAAGTATGGTGACCCATACTCAGAATTTGTGCTCTGCATTTAACCTATCCGAAATGCACACACACAGAGCAGTGAACACATATACACACACACACACACACTGTGAGCACACACCCGGAGCAGTGGGCAGCCATTTATGCTGCGGCGCCCGGGGAGCAGTTGGGGGTTCGATGCCTTGCTCAAGGGCACCTAAGTCGTGGTATTGAAGGTGGAGAGAGAACTGTACATGCACTCCCCCAACCCACAATTCCGTCCGGCCCGAGACTAGAACTCACAACCCTTCGATTGGGAGTCCAACCCTCTAACCATTAGGCCACGACTTCCCCAATAATCGTCCCAATAATAAAAGTCCCATAAAAGTAGCATACTTTTTTTTTTCAGTGCATCCATGAAATATACATGAAATAGTAAGTTCTGAAACATCCCAGCATAAAGGCCCCTGATAAACCATTTGTTATTTAGGCTACAACATCATCAGCGGGCGATTCCAGAAAGCAGGTAATGTATGTAATAACCCAACACGTTTTTAATCGGACTATTGACCAGAAGGGGGCGCCGTGCCCAAAAAAAGACCATGCACATGCACATATTTGCACGTTGCTGTTTATTAATACACTTTTACATTATTATCGTCATTACCATTGTGGAATAAAAGTTCTGTTACAAACAAACTCTCCCAACTTGCACTCATTTTAAAATTGCTTCTAGTTTCTGAAACTATGGCTCCTTTTCTCTAAACTTTACACACAAAACATCTCAAAACTCAAAATGCAAAACATTACACATGTCTTGCAAAAGCAAACACTTCTTTCAAAACGAATATAACTTTTATATAAAAATAATAATAACTTTTGCATAGGAACTGAAATCACAAAAATAAAATGATATATAAATGCCTAACTACACATGGATATGACTAATGTAAAACACTACTATCTTGTATCTTTTGATTGTTCAGTGTGGAGTGGAGTGCACAGGAGTTTGTCTGAGCACTCACATTCACATGTATGTACAAAAATACACTGTATATACAGTGTGGATGCACAGATGATGAGCCTTACTGTTCTTGAACTGAACTGAATCATCGCTGACTTGAGTTGTTTAATGATACTTTACAGCAGAATTTGTTACTACATGTGTGCATATTTGTATATTTACAAAGTACTGTAACAGAAATGCAAGGATGAAAAATTTTTTTGTTGCTAAAAACATTGCGTTTTAATTTCTAAATCATCAAATTAGGTATTATTTAGGGCTGTCAAATTGATTAATTGCAATTAATAGCTTCTAAAATAAAAGTTTGTGTTTACACAATGTATTGGTGTACCCTATATATATATATATATATATATATATATATATATATATATATATATATATATATATACACACATACATACACATATTTAAGAAATATTTACATGTATATTCATGTTTATATATGATTTATATTATATATAAATATATATTACATATATATCTTACACACTCATACATTATGTGTTCACCAACTTTTATTTTGGATGTGATTAATCACGATTAAGCGGTTTAACAGCCCTAGTAGATTTACATTATTTGTATCATGTAATGTTTTCACACATTGCCATAGGATGTAAGTAATCATTAATTAAGTGTGGCATTTAAATAGCAGTTTTTTGTTAATTAAACACAAGGACAGATAATGAGCTTGCAGTTCTGCAGACTTGGTCTGAACGAATGAATAATAGAATGAATGCTTTCACTGTATTTGCCTCAAATAGCCTAAAACTTTTTAGCAATAAAAAAAACTGTAACAGTCGGAGACAGTTATCAGTAAACCATTTCCTGGTTTATTCACTGGTTGATATAAACACTTTTCCCACTGCAACACTGGCTTAATATGGGTTTGAGGCAGGAGTATCTGTTTGTCTTTATATGGTGTGGAAATTGCACACTGCACCCTTAAGTGCACTAATGTTTCTCAATTCTAGTCCTAAGGGGCCCAGTAGCACTGCACGATCTGAGTGTCTCTTTTATTCATCTACTGTAATTCAGCTCATTAGTAAAGATCTCCCTGACCTGATATAAGTGTTTATGATTACTGCATCTCCTAAATGGGGTTGAGGTCTCCTGAAGCAGGATTAAATATTCACAATGCACAAAGAAGCAGCCTTTACACTAAGCTGAAAACAAAGCATGTTCATGATCAACAGTTCAGCAGTGTTACAAAAGTAGTGAAAGCCACAGATTACTTCAAAGGCTCAGCTCTTCTTCTCCTTTCAAGCCGGTCTCTGTCCTGTGTACATAAAGGTAACACACAATGATGGCACAGTTATTACAGCTGTTGTAACTTGTCAAGCACCTTATGCAAAACTAAAATACAGTGTGACATCACTGAACATATTTTGCTTTAATTTCCGCTGAAGTAAACAAATCTTTGGTTTCAGCGTAAAAGAAGTTGCTTCTGTGTCAAAGGAAGTTGTGGCGAGCGATAAAGAAAAAAAAAAAACCAGCATGCTCTTTTTGATGTGAGCATTGCTTCTGTCCTATTTTCTTTTTTCAATTCTGTAGAAAGCATTAATGTCACATGACTGAACTGAATAAAAATCTTCAGGTTGATCAGGACCTTCAATCTTCTAAGAAAACAGACGGAAACACATACCCTGATTTCCTTAATGCATCCTGGATTTTCCTCCGTCGCTCTTCATTGATGGGATAGAAGCGGAAAATCACCATGCCGATGAGCAGCAGGCAGATTGGCACCGGAGCGAAGAGCACCTGCAGCGAGTATATGACCTCTGGATTGTGTTTACAAGCACCAGGCTTGTATCCTGCAAAGCTGAAGAGATAGGGAAGGAGAACATCACATGAAGCTTTCACATGAATGAATCACAGAAGCTGTAGGTTTATGGGGACTCAAAAAAAAAAGATGCGGTGCACAGATGTTTGAAAATGAATGAATGTTGGCATGCACCCACATCCCTTCCACTGCCATTTATTCTCACTCAGTGCTGAATTGTTTTGGATTCAACACCTGTATCACCAACTATAAAAAATCTGAATGGAGAAAGCTCTTACTATAGCACCAAAGTAGAGACTCCAACAGACATGCCTCCTCCAAATTTGTTGAAGAAAACGTAGCAGGAATAGAACAATGGTTCTAGATCCTGGCATGATGGGTTCTTGACTTTGAAATCGTCCACTACATCTGGCAACATTGACCTTAAATAAATAAATAACCTGGTTAAAACAGTATGATGTTTCATATACAAATTCAAATATATATAACTCACTGACAACTTTATTAGGCACACCTGTTCAACTATTTATTAAGGCATATATCTAATGCATATATATAACTCAATGCATATAGGTATGTAGATAATGTCAATATGATCTGCTGAACTTCATGGCATCAGTAACTCAAATAACCACTTGTTACAGCCAAGGAATGCAGAAGAACATTTCTGATACGCACAACACATCAAACCTTGAAACAGAGTGAAACAGGCCGCTCATGTCAGCTAAGAACAGGAAACTGAGGCTATGACTTGCACAGGCTCACCAAAATTGGAAAAGGGTTGCCTGGACTGATAAGTTTCAGTTTCTGTTGCAATCTAATTTCAGTATGATGTAATTTTGAATCAACACAACATTATAATGATGAACATATCATACAACTAATTCCCAGCTGACCACCATCTGGGTTAGGATAACTGTTCAATAATGCAAAAGAAAAACACTGGTTGGAATAAGTGTTGGTGGAGCGATGGGTTTAACCATAAAAGAGAGATTGCATGAGAGTTTAATTACCAAGGGAGTAGATAGAGGGCTGCCAGACTTGTGCCAGATAACATGGACATAATAATGAAGATGGGTAAATTATTTTTCACTAGGGATATCACAATTAGAGCTGGGATATATACCTGCAGAGAAGAGGAGAAAGGGTATATATGCTGTGTATAATGTACTTGTTATAGCATTCCTATTTCCTTTCTGTGTAGCCATGAATAATCTCATTAGAAATAAAGAGTTGTGCTCACTGATAGGCCGATGAATATGGTGGTCTTTTTGCCTTTTTTGACCAGTAGTGTCTGCCACATTGGGATGGATATTGTAGCTGATGTCTGCACAAGAAAAGATTACATGCCTGAAACTAACAATAAAATTAAAAAAAAAAAAAAACATTTTAAAAGTAATCTGAAACATAAATGTGAGATCATTCAAAAAAAATGTTTGTTATTTTTACGGATCAGATCAGGGAGAAATAGGTGATTGTAGTATCCCTCACCAGTAATATAAGAACAAGATGCTGGAAATATGCTCCCATATTCGCTGCATGAGTACAGAAGAGGGCGAAATTCCCCTGAGCCATCTGAAACAAATAATCTTATCATTATGCAACTGTCATACTTTATAAAATACATATTTTTTAATTATTTAATTTATATCCACTCTGTGACTAATATCGGAAATCATACAGACCATCTTTCAAGGCAATATAAACATGCTATTTTTATGTTTAACAACCATAAAAATTCATTCATAATTTGAACAGAAAAACTTCTGACCTGGAAGGCAAGTGAAGCAAATAGGAAGCCGAATACAAGCCACACATATGGAGTGTGTCTCACCACCATCTTCATTCCAGTTAGATAGGGGATATTTATACTGTCCAGTTTACTTAGAGGGGCTAAAATGAAATGTAGACACATGCAAGTCATTATAATAGTCTTGAAGTCACTGCATTAAGTAAACTGTCCAAATACACTGCATAGTACATAGTACACTCTAATCATTTGTTGGATTGCATTTAGCTTTGATTACGGTGTGCATTCGTCCTGTCATTGTTTTTACAACCTTGAAATGAACCATGAAAAGTCACAAAGATTTTTTCTATCAAGAGTTGCATTCATTTTTGGCAGAGAGCTTGTATTGACAGTGGGAGCACTCCCGCTGTCTGACCCATGAGATATGTCTTCTGGCATGATATTTTTAAGAAATAAAATAATTATTGGCAAACATATAACACCTAAGAAACATGTTAATCACTGCAATAACGATGCAATTATAAACTCTTAAATATTTGCTTATTTAAATCCAAACAGCAAGTGTTTATTTTTTTATTTTTTTTGGTGTTTTTTTTGCCAGGCAGTGTATATGTATGTGTTTCAAACTTACTGAAAGAACATGTGGTGCACAAAACAACAGATGTTAGCATTTTAGCTCATGTTAACTCATTTGGACCTACCCAAATGCTCCTTCACTCCAAGAAAAAGCACGAGGCAGCACAGGAAGTACAGCATTCCTATTACTAATGCTCCAGTCAAATAGGCTCTTCTCTGTAGAAATTCAAAGACAAATCAGCTAAAACTTTGCAACATCAGTACTAAACAAATTCCACTATATGCAGTAATAGGATGTTCTCTATGCCTCACTATATTTTGTAGACTGGCAGATATGCCATCCGGTGAGTCTGTGTGGTTCCCAGAAGACCCTTCCGTGCCATTCAGTAAACTGCAGACTTGTGTCCTCTTGGCATGGTGCACCCCCACTATCTGTCCCTGAATGGCAGCTCCTGCCAGGGTAGCGAACACTTCCATGCCCATTCCTGTATCATGAGAGGGAACAAAGTTCACTTCTCTTTTATACAGAAAACAGATCTCAGTTAAAGTTATGCCCCATATATCCAAGTTCTCTCTCTGTCTATCTCTGGCTTAGAAAAAAAATGTTGGAGAAAGGATGTTTCTTCGCTGAGGAAGTGTATCATCATGGATAACAGGACCTATTGTTCTCTCTGTTTGTAAAACGTCCAAATTCCCAAGCTTTTTAAACATTTTTCAAACCAATCAAACAAGATTTTGTCTAGCCAACATTCAAAGTTTTCTTCTTTTTTTTCTTTGCTTTTCTTTATTGCTTTATTTTTTTGCATTTTTGAATGTCTTTTGAATTTCAGTTCATTAAAGTTATATTTTGGGCCTTTTTTTGGATAGGACAGTATACAGATCAGACTGCAAAGCATGGGGCGGAGAGAGGGTAACAGGATCAGCAAAATACCCTGGGGCCAATCAAACTCAGGTCACCAGAGGCAAAGCTGCTGTGTATGTTGGAGCTCTGTCCATGAGGCTACTGGCTCCAACCAGTTTTTTGGTTCATTGTTATTCTACTTCCTTAAATTTAAATTCAAATATCAATTCAAAGATTTTCACCATTTATATTTTTTTGAACTACCTAGTTTTTTAATTCTTCCTATGCCATTGTGTGATTCTTAAGAAGCTTCTGACAAAAAAATTATCAAAATAACATTTAACCATTTAGCAGATATGGGAGGATATACTTTGGGTGTGGCCCATAATAAGAAATTGGCCTTTATCTTGTGAGTATATTGTCAGAAAACTTTGTTCACAAGGACATGAATTTCTGATACTATGAGGGACTAACAGCAATTTCTAAATGATCAGCCATTCATATGAATGGAAAAGATAGAGGAAGGGTGCAATACTGGTGTTTACACTAAGGCAGTGGTTCCCAACCTTTTTCAACTCGCGGCCCACACAACCAAACACATATGTTTGCGCGGCCCACTTCAAAAAAATGTACTGACCCCGCTATTGTTGGGTTAATAACTTAGTACTCAGAAGCTAGATTTTAAACTATATTTATTGAATAAACTAGGGCTGTGCGATATGGACAAAAAAAAAAAAAAACTAGCGCAATTTTTTTGATTAATTTAGCAATTGTGCTTTTACAGTCATAAATGCATTCAGGATTAATTTGAAACATATTTCCAAAAGAAAACCAATCAGAGCTTTATCAAAAAGTTGTAACATCTCTAGAACAGACATAAGTCAAAATTATCACTATAGTGAAGATGTAAAAAAATGTATAGACTTGTGGCAAAATAAATAAATTAAAAAAAAAATCCTGTATACAGGGACTTTTTTTCTTTTTTGCCATGCATTGTTCATAGAGCTCATTAATTGTAGCGGTGCCTCAGGTGTTTGCAGTGTGTATACAGTATGTGTATGCGGTCAGCAGTGAGAGCGCATAAATATAACGCGAAAGCACATTAAAATAATGCACGAGTGCGAATCTCTCTGTTCGCAGCAGATTTCCTTTGCTCTGTCACAAAACCGGTCGTGCTTGCTCAGATACACGCTGCTTTGCGAGGAGAGAGTGTGCACACTTAAAACGTGCCTCCTCTCACTTAAACTGCATCCTGTTCACTAACAAATTCACTCTATGCTCATGTGTTAGACATGAATAATTTTCGCACGTTTTTATTTCTAGCCTTTTACCGCAGTGAGAACGCTCTGATTCGTCAACATTGGCTCAGAAAAAAGGCGCATCACAGACAGTGTGTGAACCTGGAGTTAGGCATATGCGCACGCTTAAATCGTGATTTTAGGACGTTTTCTTTTAATCGCACAGCCCTAGAATGGACTGGAAATGAACAGAAAATAATTGGCGGCCCACCTGCAATACCACCGCGGCCCACTAGGGGGCCACGGACCACAGGTTGAAAACCACTGCACTAAGGTAATTTAAATTATTTTAATCGCAATCTTAAATCAGTGTGAACGGCTGGGAATTTTTCCTGATTTCTTTTCAGCTGTCCATTTTGGAACTGACATGTATTTTTTAAAGTTGCTTATCAAACTATAATTTCCAATATCAGTGGAGATTCAATACTGTTGACTTTGCAATAAAAACATAAAAACTAGAACATAAGATACTTGGCAATTCTTTCACATAATCATCTATTGACACTATATTTTCTTACTGTAACCAGTGGCTGAATCACGATCCTTCTGATTCCCCCCAGAAACATGTTTAGGGAAGAATATGGCACATGGTAGCACTGAATGAGACAGAGAGAAGTCAGTTATGAATCATACAACACGCTATAAACAAACAGCTGTCTGAAAATTACAGTGTTGAGGACTGTATTTAATTCTGCAGTACAGTATGATATCACTATGAGGTCGACATCATAGTGACACTGTATATTTGTTTACAGTGTATGCTGAATTTGCATTCTAATGTATTATTAAATATTCTAATAAAAAATAAAAAAAAATCCCCCTATGCAGGAAATGTCCTAAACAGCCAAACATCTTTTATTCTAAATCTTTAAAACGGCAGTTAACTGTGGGAAGGTAGTGGTAATAGTGGGCTTACACTCATGAAGGTGTCAAACAGACAGCACCATGTGAAGTACCAGCCGAAACTGAAGGCAGGGGACATGGTGTCCTGTGGGGTATACCAGAGCATAACGTATGATAGGACCCCAAGTGGCATTGTGAACACAATCCTACGTAAAGAGTGAAGTTGAGCACAGAGTAGTTTTTAAAAGAATCCATTTGAGTATGCTATCATTCATATGATCACAACTGGTAATATGAACATAAGCAGCTTCTGGTCAAACTGTGAATATCTAAAAGAGAGTTGAGGAAGTGCTTAACACAGCCAGTCTAACATTAACCAATGCACTCACCAAAGGAATAAGTTTGCCAATTCTGGTCCGGCCACTCTTACTCACAGCATATCCAATCAGAGGATCCGAAATGGCATCCCAAGCTCGACCAAGGAAGAGAATGATGGATGCAGAAAAAGCTCCCATCTATAACAAACATATTGATAGAAGAAAATTACAGGTTCTCTTAAAATTCCTCCTAAAAATGATAAAACTCACTGTGCCCCATTTTTGTACATTTTGTAGCATGAAAATGCAGTTACATGTAACATAATGTCCCACCAAGCTGTTAAAATACAAAATGCATTAACTTTCACAGGACCTTTCACATGTTCCTTTCACTTCCTGCGCTAACAGTTTAGCTAAATACTGTTGAATGTGGCATGCAAACATGACATGCAAATTCAGGAAGAGATACGCAGAAGAGTTATGAAGGTCATTGCATTTTATTAATGCTCAGTTGTTTTTAGAACCACAGATCAGATAGTAATTGTGTTTCACAAACTGATAGAAACAGCCCTCAAGACAGCACACAAGGAAAGTGAATGCACAGGATTTGAAGCTACAACCTTACATTTACCAGCCCATATCTTTAACCACTGGAGCTACACCACTCTCAAAAGGACATTAGAAATCATCAGACAATAGAAATACATTATCAGTGTAATCAAATAAGACAAGGAGAAGAACATCAGGATATTACGGGAAAAAAAAATTTAAATATCAGAATTCTGCTTATATTCTAATGGAAAGTGAAGCTCCGTTAAGTTGATTGCACAGCAGATTGCATTATATTAAGTACAGAATGTTGACACATTTACACAGCTACAAAAAAGCAAAATATAATGTCATATGTGCATCTGACTGCTAATAACACTGATATTTCTATTGTGTAGGGTGATTTCCTGTTAACTATCAAAATTAATGAGTGTGGTAGAGTTTAAACCTAATGTTTTTCCCTAATATACATACTTCACATCTTATGGGCAATGTTTATAACGCAGCCTCTTTGCTCATACAGATTTAACATATGTTAGCCATAAGATAGATATTAAAGTGATGCCATGTGTAAAAGAAACTGAATTTGTACAGAGGACATCCATTATGTTAGAGGTTCTGATCTATATGGTCATCAATGACAGCTTTTAAAGACCACAGCTTCTGTCCTTACATACTTACCTTCACAACATCCAGTAAAAAGATCTGCATGAAAAAGCCCTTGGCTGTTGCAGTCATTTGATAAGGCATTCCTCCAACTGCATAGCACAGTTTTCTGGATAAAGGGATGCCGGGAGTTTTCTGTATCGGATCAACGCGTAAGCATCAGTTATTCAGCAAGAATTATGCTATATTTCAACGTTAACACGAGACAGACAAAAAAAATAAAATAAAAATAAAATAAAAACATTAGTTATTCTCAAATGCTAACTGTTTTAAATTAGCAACATCTATAAGTTCCCTCGATGCTGTAATTTAACATCATCAAAACCTTCGGTTAACAAATAATTAGCCTATTTATAAAGTCTCATACCGGTTGATTGTCGTCATTTTCCGTGGCACAGATATTGTCGTCTGTTTGCTTGTCCAATACATTGACACTATTGTTGGCCATCGTTCAGTTATCTTTATCTAAGAGTTGCCAGTTATAGTTTACTGCCTCTTATACTTTTGCAAAGTGGGCGTGGCTCTTCCTCTAATACCCCTTTCGCGTTATTGCTTTAAAAATTTTTTTATTATTTTCTCTCTCATAAATAATTGTAGTGAATAACTGTTCGACTAGTGATGGAAAGCCGAAAGACACATTTACTCGTCTTTTTAGTGTAATTTATTCAAAAAGCTTTTATTTACAAATCTCATTTTATTTATTTGTGAGTTCTTTGTGGATCTCATTCTATGTATTTGTCAGTATGTTTCATTTTTCTTAACCTCTTTACATTTTTTGTGGATCATAACCTATTTATTTGGAATTATGCATCAATTCT